>NC_067476.1:830500-1171000 GCF_947179515.1 Apodemus sylvaticus
GAGAATTTCACACAACAGCATGCGTACACCCACACAAACATAGATACAGACACAACACACACAATATACACAGTATATTCATAAAAGATACCAACTGTGAAAAAGTTGCAGATATCATTTTCAATAAACAAAAACTGAAAGATATGTTTATTTTCCAAAAACAAATTTACAGGGCTGCTAAGTACTTGTAGTCTCAGTCTCCTGGCAGGTTGACATAGTAGGACCCCACAAGTTAAAGACTAGCTTAGGCAACATAGTGAGATACCACCCACGGAAAAATTAAACAAAATCCAATAACAGTATTGACAAGAATGACCATGGGCGTGGTAGCATCCTAAAGAACCTGTATATTGCTGTCCCTCATATCATTTCCATATTTAATGCTGTAAGTATCCTCTTCAAGTCAATGACTCAACTTCAAAATCCTGAAGGAAAATACCTAAGTTCCCCTTCCCTTCCCTTCCCTTCCCTTCCCTTCCCTTCCCTTCCCTTCCCTTCCCTTCCCAGGTGCACACACCTGAAGACTATACAGTTTCTCAGGAGCAGCAGGGCCTTAGCATGGGAGTAACTCTTAAAAGGATCAGTTTAACTACTTGTGACTCTAGATTCCTTCAGGATGACTTCTGGTTAGAAGGCTGACCCAGGCAAACTTCCCCCTGCCTACTCTAATTTGTGGTCCAATGATCTGGTCTATCTTTGTGTCTGTCTGCTCCAGACCTGCTTAACATTGTTAAGAGTGAGGAAGCCTTGGCCACTTACTAACTTCTGAGTTGTGGTTTTCCTAGTGAGCTAGACATGAGAAATGATAACTTCACAAAATGAAACAGGAGAGAGTTAGTCTTTTTGGAACGGGGACAGCATATGGGTTAGATATAGCTGCTGCAGTTTCCTGGTATCGTGGCGGATCCCCAAGGATTCACCACTAGAGAAATCCTGTATTAATAGGGCTTGCAAGATTAGAGTCTAGTTGTGGCACCCAGAGATTGAGTTACCAGTTGTTTCTGAACTAAATTTGTGCTGCATTTTCCTTCACTCAGCAGCTCATCTGAGTTTAAGAGAGAAAGGTACAGCAGCAAAGCTTGGGTTTGCCACAAGTGTACCACAAAGGCCATGGGGGATTTGAAGCATGGATTGGCGTCGTAGTGACTTGCCAGTGGGAACCTAGCGAGCTGGATGGAGACATTTCCAGAACTCCAGGCCAGTGAATCCCAACAAGATAAGAACAGGTTGTCCAGACAGTAGCAGGGCAAGAGCGGGAACATGTCAGTTCTACTTTTTTAATATTTCACTAAACATACACATATATATCAAGATAGATATATATGTACACACACACACACACACACACACACACACATATTAAGAATGCTTTCACCTTTCAATCATCAGATCTAGCTTATGTCACCCAAACACGGTTAGCTATTGGTAGTTAAGACACTTGTTATGTACTTTCTTACTGTGCATCCCTTCTCTGTTCCTTAACTGATGATGGAGATTCAGAAACCATATATATATTGTTATGTATCTATAAAGAAAAGGATAGTACAGGTTGTAATGTTAATTTTTTCAAACCTTACTTTTAATAATGGTTCTTAAACACTTTAACCTCCTTTTAGCCCACCACTTACCAGAGGTAACAGGGGTGGTGGGGGTGGGGGAAGGATACAGGGGAAGTGGACCTGGTTAGAAATGGTTCTTTGGAGCAACTCCTGTCAGTGTTGTGTGGCAATTGGCAGTTTACTTCATGGTTAGAGATGGCAGCTCCATCCATACCCGAACACTTTATAGGTGTACCAGCAGTCCAGTTTGGTAGAGTAGGGGCAGCAAACATAAATCAACTGTGGTGGCACTACCTAGCAGGGACAGCCAGGCTTCAGTCTCAGCACAAGTTAACAGGAGGGACCAGAGAGGACCAGGAGAAGTTCTGGGCTGTGCCTCTCTGGGTAGTGAAGATCAGTGAAGACACAAGACCCACAAGATTTGCACAGCTAGTGCTGTAAGCAAGTCAAGCTCATTTTCCGCCACTGTCTGTGAGAACTATTTGTTGTAAAGATTATATTTATTATATGTAAGTACACTGTAGCTGTCTTCAGACACAGCCGAAGAGGGCATCTGATCTCATTATGGATGTTTGTGATCCACCATGTGGTTGCTGGGATTTGAACTCAGGACCTCCCAAAGAGCAGTCAATGCTCTTAACCTCTGAGACATTTCTCCAGCCCCTGTGAGACTTATTTATATCCTCCAAACATATCCTGTCCTCCATGGGTCTTGCTTCAGCTGACATCACGCTGCCAGTAAGCCCGAGTCTGCAGAAGTGGTAAGAAAATATGGCATGCCACCAGATGGTTTTTGGTGCATTTCTCTCCATGGAGTCCTGACAAATGCAGTTCAGCTATGCAATATAAGGCCGACCAATACATGTATGTTGTTAGCAAAGAATCGTCCATCACGTGTCCTTTCACATGCTTGCTTTAGCAGAACATCCTTTCACCTGTGTCTGCTTCAGTTAAATGTTCCTTTATGTGTTGCTCCAGCAAAACAACATCCAATAGACTTTCCAAAGAACCCTTGTTTCCACTCAGATAGATACATGGAATGTGCATCAGCATGTTTCACATCCTCTGTGGATCACTTATAATAAGTAATACAATGTCAGTGTAATATAGAGCTATTATAGTATAATGCTTATGCAAACACCAAAGTCTGATGACAAAGGACATGTCAGCAACAATATAGCATTTCTTTCAGATAGTGTTGATTCATAATTTTGAAATGTAGATTTGGAATCTATGAATGCAAGATCCATGGAAAAAGAGTGGCATGTGCTTCTATTGCCCGAGCATGGGGGACAAAGATGCTAAGGATGTGAGGGAGCAGGGAGCGTTTGATAAATCCCTATACTTTTTCCTATTCTAAAAACAATCTTTTTAGAAATACATTCCAGGGGCTAGAGAGATGGCTTGGTGGTTAAGAGGCTGCTCTTCTAGAGGTCCTGAGTTAAATTTCTAGTAATCACATGGTGTCTCACAAACATCTGTAATGGGATCTGTTTCCCTCTCCCAATGTGCACGAAGACAGAGTGTGTGTGTATATATATATATATAACTTAATATTTGTTTATATTATATATATTATATGAATATAAATAAACACATAAATTCCAAATGTGATTTACCTGCAATCCTATTATTCAGAAGACTAAAGGTGAAGAATGACAAATTCTAGGCCCAGACTAAGCTATAAACTGAGATCTATTCTCAAAGCACAAAATGACAGTTAAATTTGCACTTCAATTGGACAGACTAGGTCTTCCTATGAGTATATTGTAGACCTTGCTTGGAACATTGTTGTAGTTTAAATGTCAAATATTTTCCCCAGACTCCTGTGTTTGAGCATTTGGTCCCCTGCTGGTGTTGATGTTTTGGAACATGGTGGAACCTTTAAGAGGCGAAACCTTACTGGAAGAGTGGGTCATTGAGAAAGACTCACTTCCTTTCTACTCTCTACTTCCTAAATACAGATGTAATGTGACCAGCTACTTTATGCTCCAGCTACCAAGCCGTCCTTATAATAATGGACTGTATTCCATTCAACTGTAAGCCAAGATAAACACTTTCTTATCCAGATGTTCTATGTAGCTTGTCCAGATGTTCTGTTAGAACAACAAGAAAAGTAACTAATACAAACATACTGTTACTAATATTGTATTTATTGTTTATCTAAAATCCACATTAACAGAACATCCTGAATTTTATCTGGGAACCCTATTTCCACACTGACACAAATTTAACTTGTCTCTTTCAAAAAATAAAACAAACAAAATCTTTTAGGTTGGAATCCTATTTTTCTTTTATTAAACTTAGGACTTGGAAAATTGTCTGGTTTGTAGACCCAACTTAATATTCCTTTGAGAGTCATGAAATAATGCCCCTCAAATGTCTGAAATATAAATGTGTGTGCAGTATTTTTTATAGGTGCTAAGTACTAGCAGAGTGGGGGATGAGTAAAGATATTAAAAAACTGACCTTTCTCAAAAATTGTTTTTCATAATTTATAATTTATCATTGAGCTGCTGTCATGTTATGATGGGATTTATTTTCTGGTGGAAAGGGTGTAAGTGTGAAGAGGAACTGGTTTAAACAATACTTGGGTGTCTGCCTCAGCCCTGCTGGCCAGAGCAGTGGAAAAAGACCCCCAAGCACCTGCCCCCAGTTACCACTATGATGGACCAATGGGTGATGGAGAGAAAGTGAAGTCAAGGGGTTCATTCACTGTGGAGAAAGATAGAACTGGAAACCCGATGGTGGTGAGGAACAGACAGATATGAGGAGACTCTGCAACCTCCCGAGGCCATGGAGATGTCCTGGCCAAGGCTGCCACGAAGAGCCACGTCTGGGCTTGTGGTCCTGCTGCAGCTGGGGTCTCTGTAAAAGTCTATGGTCCAAGTTACCACCAGAAGCCAATTAGATGTCCATGATCTGGGCTGCCACCTGAGACCATGGTGATCTCCAGTCACTGTGCTGAGCTGGCTTTGCACCTCACCTGTGAAGAATGGGAGAGCTGGCACACACAGAGACAGACAGACACACAGACACACAAACCCACACAGACAGACAGACACACACACACACACACACACAAGGGAGTGGGGAGTGGGAGAGGAAGAGAGAGAGAGAGAGGGAGAGGGAGAGGGAGAGGGAGAGGGAGAGGGAGAGGGAGAGAGAGAGAGAGAGAGAGAGAGAGAGAGAGAGAGAGAGAGAGAGAGCCAATAATACTAACCAGTTACTCTTAAGTGTGTGTTGGTGTTTTGTTCTGTGGTACTAATGATAGAGACCAGAGCCTAGTGTATGCTGGGTCAGCACTCTACCAAAAAGCTTTATCTCTAGCCTTAAATGACTTTAAAAGAATGGTCTCTGAATAAAGAAGACTCACGGAACTACTAAAAGTGAACTCTATTAATTGGATGAACATAAAGTCTTAGCAATACAACCCAGAAAAACTCTTTCCAGTTTATCAAAAAACTTGAAGGAGTATATGAAAAAAGACACTATTCTGAGTAATATTCTATAGGGATGTATGAAGAATGTATTTGAATAAGCTGGCCCTGGTGGTACACACCTGTAATCTCAGCACTTCGGAGGCAGAAGCAAGGTCTGGGGGACAGGACACAGCAAATTCAAGATCAGCCTCTTAGATTCAACAAGTTCATAAGGAATTCTTTGAGCAACTGTGGCTTCACCTAACTTCAGATGTTTCAGACATCACTGGAAAACCTCAAGGGGAAAACCTTTATAAGGTATACACAGATGACCAGACCAAAAAAAAAACATCTGAGCAGTTAAACCTATCAAAAGTTACTTAGCCATCCAACTGGTAAATCCCCTACTTGGAGTTCATTTCAGATTGAGTCAGTTACTCTGAATTGTCTTTGTTTATGAAGGAACTAAGAATGTTGGCACCAGTGCAGCCTGATGATTCCCTGGTTAGTTTGCTTTTGTTTTGATTTTTTTTGTTTTGTTTTGTTTGAGCGAGTGGGAAATAAATATCATCTTTCAAAAAATGTATCAGCTAGTTTTTGTGAGAGGATATCATCAGGAGAAAGGAAGAATGGAAAACAATCAAATTGTTGCTTTAAAAGTAAAGTTAAATGTACTCTAAGAAAGGGACAGTAAGCAATAGTAGATACCACAGCGATTCCACTTAAATGAACTCTGGGCAAAGTGCAATACAGAGACCTAGCCTAAGTCACTAAGCGGGGAAGCCCAAGGCCTGTTTGAGGGAACAGAGCAGACAGTGTAGATGGACATCCTGGTGCCCATCACACACCTTTCCAGAGACTGAGAGGGAAGAAACCAGAGCTAGAGGACTGGAATACACTCAGATGAAGTGGTGTGTGTGCGTGTGTGTGCGTGTGTGTGTGTGTGTGTGTGTGTGTTAGTGTGCGTGCGCGCGCGTGCGTGTGCATGTGCGTGTGCGTGTGCGTGTGCGTGTGCGTGTGTGTGTGTGTGTGTGTGTGTGTGTGTGCCCATGCACGCTCTGGGTTTAATCTCTACCACTGCAAATAAAACAAGAAGGAAGGGAGGCAAGACGATACTGTCATCTCTGAACCCTTTTTAAAATGGAACATTCTAGTATTACATATGTGAATGCATACACACATAAAGATATTCATACAGATATAGAGGATATCTTTTAGATTTGTTTTCCCTCTTGGGTGGAAACTGCCCTCCACAAAACTGTGTCCAGGTATGCCCATGAGCTCTGTTACAGCACTGCCACTGGGCCCTGGAAATACCTTCCATGTGCTTTTTGTTAAGTAATCCGTCAGAATATCAAGAGAGCTGAGTTAAGATGCGGAGTGCTGGGTGCTGGCTCTTCAGCTCCATATGCCTCCCAGCTACAGTTTCATGATTTTTAAAAGACTAATCCAGGCATTACATTATTGTCAGTGCCTCCCAAAATATTCCTTGCCAATTATTTTGCTTGTTTTCAAAGGGTCTCTTAGTACAGGCATTTCCTGTTTTATTTCAAAATTAATGACAAATGATAGGCTTTTGAAGGTTTAGAGAATGAAGTGTGTTCCAAGAAACTTTTTTTTTTTTTTTTTTTTTTTGGATAGGCATTGACTAAAAAGTTCCAACAGTTTTCCTCCTCTCAAGTTGAAAATGGTAATTTTTTTCCATAGTCATACTTTCTTCAGGCAGGACTTAGAAATATATTTTGAGAAGTTCAATTGTAGAATATGCTTTTGAAATGAAAACATCAGATATTCTTTCACAGTCAGTAAAAGTCTCACTCTTTGACGTTTTTCTGGTGCTGAAGCACTATATTTTAATAGCTACCATCCAAAGTGCTTAATTGTTTTTATATGGGTGAGTTCTTCTAGTCTTCCTAACTGCCACGAAAACTTGAACATGGATGGGGAAAGGGGTTTGAACTAGTGAATACCCAGCATAGTAGGAACACTCAGTTTCTTCAGTGTCAACACCACAGGCAAAGGATCATCTTCCTTTGTTTTCCTTAAAAAAGTGCCTTAAGATGGTAGTGCTTTAAGAACTTATGAGACCAACCCCATAGCTGACTTCCCAGAGTTAGAGGTTATGGGACCAAGCTCAGGAAGTCATGGAAGAATTGTGGGGAGGATTGGGGAACCTTTAGGGGATAGGGACTCCACAGAAGACCATCAGAGTCAACTGTCCTATACCCTTGGGAGTTCCAAGAGACAAACCATCAGCCAAGGAAAATAGGAGTGCTGGACCTAGGCCCCTGCACTTATGTAGCAGATGTGCAGCTTTGCCTTCATGTAGGACCCCCAACAACCTGATTGGGGGCTGTCCCTGACTCAGATGCCTGACTGTGGCTCCTGTTCCCCTAACTGGGCTGCTTTGTCTGGCCTCAGTGGGAGAGGCTGTGCCAAGTGTCACAGTAACTTGAGGTGCCTGGGTGGGTTGGTACCCAGGAGGGACTTCCCTTTTCTCTGATGTGAGAGGGAGAGGTGAGGGAGACTGGGAGGAAAAGGGGAAGTGGAGGGATGCAAACAGTTTGTAAAGTGAATCAGTAAGTAAGTAAGTAAGTAAGTAAATAAATAAATAAATAAATAGAAAAAATTAAAAGTTTAGGAGAGAGCATATCCTGTTCTAGCAGAGAAACAATATTTGGTTCCTAGCACTCACATGGCAGCTCACAACCATATGTGTCCCCAATCCCAGGGTATCAGTCACCCTTTAATGACCTCTGCAGACCCTGAATTCATGTAGTACATAGACATATAAGCAGGCACAAGTCCATTCATATAAAATTTTAAAACTGAAACATTTTTAAGAGGAACTAGAAAAAGTTAGGGGAGGGCTGCATGTGTGGGTGAGCGCCCAGGCCAGGCCTCCCCACTTCCAACAGGGCGCTTGCTTCAGCTCTGGGGGACTGCCTAAGCTTGTGGCCTGGCATCCAGCAGGATGGAGGAGGCCGTGCTTGCCCGGGGAGGCCGAACTCAAATGGTCCTGCTCAGCGCATTGGCCAAGGCCCAGGAGTCAGCTGGAGGTGTGCACTGAGGAGCAGCAGAGCCCGCGGGAGGCGCTGCTGTGGCTGCCTCTGCCCTACAACGGCCTGACGTCACTGCCGCGGGCTCTGGGTGGCGGCTTCCTGCACCTCCAGCTACTGGACAGAAGGGGGCGGCAATGAGCTCAGGCGCTGGGACCCGAGCTGCCACCGCTGAGTGGCCTGAGCACAACCAGCTTGGCTGCCCAGGCTCACTGCCCGGCCGCTGCTCTGTCTGCTGCAGCCTCCAGTGCTCAACCTTAGAGGCGGCTGCTACCAGGAGGTGCCCGCCTAGCTGCTGGAGCTGAAGACCCTCAGCCTGGGCGGCAACCGGCTGCAGAACATCCCAGCCCGCAGAGATCCAGAACTTGTGGAGTTTAGAATGTTTATGCCTTGGAGGAAACTTCATGAAAGAAATCCCACCAGAATTAGCAAAGCTGCCTTCTGTCATTTGATTTTAAGAGCTCTGACACCTGGGCTTCGAGGGGGGCTCCCACTTCTCAGATGAGAAGGGGAGGGGAAAGGGGGTAGAGGCTGTATGAGGGCGGGGCCCTGGGAGGAAGGAGTGGCTGATACTGGGATGTAAGAGAATACATTTTAGAAAAAGTACTCTGATCTTCTGTAATCATTACGTTTACAAAATGACATTCTAGAGTATTCCACTTTCCCTATGGACTCTATTAGTCCGAATATGAAAGTATTATTTTACTTTTTTTCCTACCCAGGGTTCCTTGTTTGATAATCATTTGGATGAAAATTTCATAATAGCAGGAAGTTTTCAGACTGTATTGCTTTATTAAATGTTTCTATTTTCCTATGCATTCATTATTTTTTAGAATTTTAATTTTGTGTGCTTGTGCAAACACCAGTGCATGTGTTCATGAGTGAGTGTATGTGTGTGCGTGTGTGTGTGAAGTGTGTTGAGTTCACATTCATAGCTATCCCTAAATGCAAGTGGTCTTCAGGCCACAGGCTAGACACACCTCAATGGCCATAGTCACTCCTCATAGAGAATAGAATAAAAAGAGCACTACTGTGCATGTCTGAACTATACTGAGAAACTCAGAAGTCTTGCTTATTGCAGGTTTTCACAACATCTCCTGATTGAAAAATGGTCCACACCAGCTGATAATGTCAGAACTCCTGGGGCATCAGGCAACAAGCTCATAGCAAGAGATCTGGAGCGCACAAGGAATGTCCACACACAATCTCAATTTCATATAACTAGAGATGTCATAAACTACATTAGGGAATAAGCTAAGAACTTGAATTTGCAAATTGCTCTAAATCTATGAAGAACTGATTTGGAATTTTGATGGTGATTGATTGCATTGAATCTATAGATTGCATTTGGCAAGATGGCCAGGTTTGATATATTAATCCTGCCAATCCATGAGCATGGGAGTTCTTTCCATCTTCTGAGATCTTCTTTGATTTCTTTCTTTAGAGACTTGAAATTCTTGTAATACAGATCTTTCACTTGCTTTGTTAGAGTCACACCAAGGTATTTTAAATTATTTGTGACTATTGTGAAGGGAGTTTTTTCCCTAATTTCTTTCTCTGTCTGTTTATCCTTTGAGTGCAAGAAAGCCACTGATTTGTTTGACTTAATTTTATATCCAGCCACTTTGCTGATGTTGTTTATCAACTTTAGGAGTTCTTTGGTGGAATTTTTAGGGTCACTTAAGTATACTATCATATCATCTGCAAATAGTGATACTTTGACTTATTCCTTTTCAAATTGCATCCTTTTGACCTCCTTTTGTTGTCTAATTTCTCTGGCTAGGAAATCAAGTACTATATTACATAGGTATGGAAAGAGTGTGCCGCCTTGTCTGGCCCCTTATTTTAGTGGGATTGCTTCAAGTTTCTCTCCATTTAGCTTGCTGTTGGCTACCGATTTGCTGTATATTGTTCTACCTATGTTTAGGAATGGGCCTTAAATTCCTGATATTTCTAAGACTTATAATGAAGAGGTATTGGATTTTGCCAAATGCTTTCTCAGCATCTAATGAAATGATCATGTTTGTTTGGTTTTTTTTTTTTTTGAGTTTGTTTATATAGTGGATTATGTTGATGGATTTCCATATCTTAAACCATCCCTGAATCCCTGGGATGAAGCCTATTTGATCATGATAGATGACTGTTTTGATGAGTTCCTGGTTTCATTTTGCAGGAATTTATTGAGCATTTTTGCATCTATAATCATAAGAAAGTTTGTCTGAAGTTCTCTTTCTTTTTGGGGGTCTTGTGCAGTTTAGGTGTCAGAGTAATTGTGCCTACACAGCCACTACCCATACATTGGGTAGTGTTCCTTCCATTTCTAATTAGTAGAATAATTTACAAAGAATTGTTATGAGTTTTTCTTTGAAGGTCCGATACAATTCTGCATTAAACCCATCTGGTCCTGCGCTTTTTTGTTTGGGAGACAATTAATAACTACTTCTATTACTTTAGGGGTTATGAGACTGTTTAGATCATTTATCTGCTCCTGATTTAACTTTGGTATTTGGTATCTGACTAGAAAATTGTCTAGTTCATCCAGATATTCCAGTTTTGTTGAGTATAGGCTTTTTTAGTTGGATAGGATGAGGTTTTAAATTTCCTCAGTTTCTGTTGTTTTGTCTCCCTTTTCATTTCTGATTTTCTTGATTTGGATACTGTCTCAGTTGCCTCTGGTTAGGTTGGCTAAGGGTGTATCTATCTTGTTGATTTTCAGAGGTGCTTAGGCAAGTATACTCAGTATATACCCTGGGGATTGTAGGAGACAAACTGACATCTACCATCTTAGATACTCTGGTGACTTTATCCTTTAATTTTATTACCATTAAACTCAACAACTCTCTTCACCTAAACAGAAGATATTTAGACTGTCTCCATCACATAGTTTTCAAGTCTTACTAATTTGTTTATTTTTTATTGTGTGTTTAGATGTATGTGCAATGTGTGCGACCTTCCCCTGATCTTGAGAGGGCTAACCAAACCTTATTTGTCTACCACAATCGGTCTTCTGTTGACCTGGGTGGAGTCTTCCAACATAGATGGAAGTCTCAGGCCTTCTCCCCACTTCAGCTTCCTGCAAGAAAACAAACTGTTCATTGAGCTTGCTTTGCAATTCAATCCAGCAAAGAAAGATCTTTGGGCTTTCCCCCTTATATATTGAGAGCTGAACATTAAACTTTGAGACTTGATCAGAATGAATTTTGTCTTGGCTCATTATTTTCTCTTGCCTGTCCCTCTTTCATCCCCAGCTCTCCCTCCTGGTGGACCCAGTTCTCTGTGGCTGCTCAACAGCTACTTATGCATATTAGATACTGGTGTCATTGTGTTATGGATGGGCCTGGTGCTGTTCTTGTGAACCAATCACCTAATGAATGAAGGTGCCCATCACTGGGCGAGTAGGCTGGACTTCTTGGTTGGACAGAGAAAGAGAGGAAACAGGAGAGAGTTACTTCCTCTAGGAACCAGGTCAGTAGAGAGCTCAGATGTAGCTGTTAGAGTTTCTTAGTATCATGGTGGATTTGCAAGGATCTTCCACCGGAGGGATCAGATTTTACTAAGGCTTATAAGATTGCATTTATTTGCTGCACTGTAAGACTGAGTTACCATTGTTTCTCAACTAAGTTTGTGCTACATTTTCCTCCATGTTGCACCTCATCTGGGTTCAAGAGAGAAAGGTATGGTGGCCAAGTGTGTGTTTGCCTGAGGTGTTCCACAAAGATCGTGAGGGATTTGAAGCACGGGGTTGGAGTGGTAGCAACCCACCAATAGGAACCTAGCGAGCTAGGTGGAGATGTTTCAGGAGCTCCTGGACAGTGACTCTCCATGAATCTCTAGTGCATGGCCCCTGGGGAAGAGGGTTTGAGGCACAAGCATGGGAACGTGCCAATCACACTTTTTAAATATTTCACTCAACATCATTGCATCCATGTTGAGATAAGGGGACAAATTGAATAAGTAATTTCCCCTCTGATACCATGTAAATGAAAGAAATAACTCAAGTATGTAGCTTTTAAATAATACTATAATTTTCATTTTTAGTTACTTAAAAAATAGGCTATTCCATTGATTCTAAAGTGTAACTAGGTAATCCCTAGTCTCAAAGAGAGTCTATCCTTTGGCATCACTAACCCAATCCACAGACACTTTGCAGTAGTGAGAAGGCTGTTGAATATCCTCTAACCTGTATAGATAATGTATATATTTGAGAGCTGTGGGAATGAACACTACAACAAAAGATCTATAACATCAAAGTGCCTGGCTAGATACCCTACATGTCTCACAGGAAATTGCCCATGTGTTATGATATACAAAAAAAATGTAATAAGTCTCTCTCTCTCTCTCTCTCTCTCTCTCTCTCTCTCTCTCTCTCTCTCTCTCTCTCTCTCTCTCTCTCTCTCTCTCTCTCTCTCTCACACACACACACACAGATAAATATAGATATAAATGATATATAGATGATATCGATATAAATGACAAATAGAAATAGATCAACTATGTTTTTAAAATTGTAAACTAGTAGGTTTTAATGGAGCCTTAATATTATTATTAACTTTTCCTTTTCTCTGATACATGCTATATTTCCAAGATAGATTAATTGTCTACAGTCCATTGTCTACTTACATCCTTTAAACAACTGTGTTCTAACAAAAGTCCCCTAACCATCTGTATTTTACTTCACTCCTGACCTTTATAAAGTATTCCAAGTGAAACACACATAACTCAAGATTCAAAACTAATGTCTAAAAATTGGGGAAAATGCAGAACATTTCTTTTAATTTGTGGAGTATCATATGCATAATCATCAAATTACCTAAAACATTCATAATTACATTTTGCTTAAGAGATGTATAATCCCCATTGTATAGCGATCCATTCATTAACTGATGGACAATTAACCTGATTCTATTTCATGGCTACTGTGAAAACAGTGGGATGAACAGGGATGGTTCTCTCTATTAGTCAATGATTGCTCAGCCCATATCCTTTACTGTATGTACAAAATTGATTATTTACATTTAGAATTCTATAGAAAATATCACAACCTATTATACTTCTAATAAGCCTTCATGGTATATTAGAAAATGAGTCGTGATCTACCTCAAAGCAAATGGACATTGGAATAACCCAAGGACATATGAGTTAACACAGGCTTCTGTTGCTTGGTTTGTCAAACTAAAATATCCTTGTCCAAGAATAGGAAAATGCAAGACTCCAGATAACATGCTTATGGGCTTTCTGATGTCAGCACAAGTTTGCAACAGTGAATGTATAAAGTGTAATGCAGTCCCTGGAAATACACCTAACAAATCTCTTGATCTCCCTGGTAGTACACTTCTCCACACCTGATGACAGCACCAATTCTGAACTTAGATTTCCCCAAAGAAAGTTAGGAAACTTGTTTTAACCTCTGTTCTACCCACTATGACCTAGAAAACTCTTGGGCCTCATCATTGATTACTAGAAGGAAAGCATATTGATTTGTACTGGGGATACATGTGTTTTCCATTTAGAGGTATTCTAGAAGCTGTATAAAGCCATGCCCAGTAACAACACAGATGACAATGTATTGGACTCTCTAAGCGACGTCTGTCCCTTTGTGGGCTCTGATATCTCACCTCATTCAGCCATCTGCACAACACTTCCTGGAAGATATGAGACTTCACCATTCCTTTGGATCTGTCTTAGGGAACAGATACACTGAAAAGATCTTCAGCAGGAAATGAAATCAGAGCTTTTTCTCCAGTACCTGATTAGGAGCAGGCCTTCATCCCTGTGAGTAAACCCCATCCTTGTGGTAGGTAAGATTCCTGCAGCTTTATGTTTCTGTTTAAAGTTCTATTCTCCTCCCTACAGTCCAGTGTATTCTGAAATCAACATTAATCATTAGAAGGAATTTGTTTTTGTCTCCACAGTTTACATAATTTTGTCAATGATTTCTCTAGGCAAAAGAAATGTCTATGTCATGGTGCAGCACTCATCTGAAAATGCCTTTTAATGTGACTTTCATATGTGATATGACAGATTTTTAGTTGTTGGATAAAAGCTTATTGTTTTTATAAAAATCAACATAAACCATGTAAGTTGGAGACTAAACAGGAGCATTCAAAATCTGAGTTTTAAAAAAATCTCTGTATGCAAAGACTTTAACAGAGGTGACAGTAATGTTTTTGGATTGTGATTGATGAAAACTGGTCATTTATCCAATATAATTCCAGCATCAGATTCATTAGAAATACAGTTAAAATGTGGACATTTGTGAATCAATGATATGCCTGGGTCTCTCAGTTTTCTTCACAATAGATATTACAGGTATATATCAATATTGTCCTTTATAAACAGAAAGCTATTGACTTTTTCAGAAATATTTTTCTTTCTAAACAATGATGAGTACTATAAAAGTATATCAACACAGATTGGATTATTTTAAGGGAACATTCTTTATAACATTCCATATAAAGATCTTAATTCAAGTTCTTATATAAAGTAAGAATATTAATTTTTCATTATCATTTGTTAAAATTATTTGATATATTTTTAGTTTATATGCACTGGTGTTTTGATGGTATGTATGAATGTGAAGGTGCCAGGTCCCTGGAACTGGAGTTACATACAGTTACAAGGGTCATGTA
This sequence comes from Apodemus sylvaticus, assembly GCF_947179515.1. Taxonomy (NCBI): domain Eukaryota; kingdom Metazoa; phylum Chordata; class Mammalia; order Rodentia; family Muridae; genus Apodemus; species Apodemus sylvaticus. Next base: position 845,170 of record NC_067476.1, read on the forward strand.
GATGCTGGCAGTGGAGTGTGGGTCCTCTAGAAGAGGAGCCAGTGCTCTTCACCGCTGACCCATGCCCCCATCTCTTAATTATATTTTGGAATATTTAATTATCTTATGAATATGATTGTTCTGCCTGCTTGTTCAATCAAAACTGCATAAATACAGTTCGTCAAATATGAGCAGACTAGGACCATCTCTTCAACAACAAATTACTATTTTTAGCACATTGTTTTGAAAGATAATGTTGAATTCCAATGGAGCAAAAATGCACTCATGTCTACAGATATACATGTATACACATGCAGAACCCATAATGTGTAGAAATATGTGTTTATGGTGTTGAACATGAGAGATAGAGTTCCATCGCATGCACAATTCCATCATGAGGGAAAGGAAGCAAAATAAGTGTAAATTAAATATTCTTGGTTTTTTTCAGAGAAAACTCTTGTAGTGACAAAGCAGGGCCACATTCTTGAGATAAAAGACTCCAAAACAATTGAAAATCTCAAATAATTGGGAAGACTCTTGAAGACAACAGTGTTCTACCTGATCCAATGAAGCTATCTCCATGTTATCTCAAAATAAAATCCTGAATACTACAGAAGAAGTGGCTCTTCAGATACTTTTGCTTTGCCAGGCTGAGGTTGGGACTGTGGGCAACATTCTTGTGTTTCTTCATAATTTATCTCCAATTTTGACTGACACTCATCTGAGGCCCATTCAAGTCATTCTATCAAACTTAGCTGTGGGCAATACCTTCAATCTCCTCTTCTTGACATTTCCAAACCATATTACAGTTTTGGCTCCAAGGAAGTCTCCAACTGACCTCACAGGTAAACATTCATACTTCTTTCACATGGTGTCTCAAAGCACAAACATGTGTTCTACCTGTGCCCTGACCACCTACCAGTTTGTCACTCATGTTCCTGGTAATTGGGCTAGGGTCATGCTCAGAGAAATACCCCCAAGTTCATGAGACATTCTTGTTACAGTTGCTGGTTTTTCAGTGTCTTAAATAATGCGTACATTTCAATGAATGCTAGCGGTCCACAGAAAAGACACAATGGCACTGATTCTAAAGGTAAGTGGATCTGATCCCTCTCTGTTGTCAGTGTTGGCATTAGCTTATTGCGGTTTGCCCAGGACATTTTATTTATCAGCATCATGATCTGGACCAGTTTTCTCTATGGTGATTCACCTGAAGAGACACCACCAGAGAATGCACTATATACACAACCACAATCAGAAGCTCAGAGTCTATGCTGAGACCAGAGCAGCCCACACTACAGTCATGCTGGTGGTCACATTTGTGACCTTTTATCTTCTAGACTGTATTTGTACTTTCTTTCACATTTCTTTTGTGAACACTCATTTATGGGGGAGGTATGTCAAAGAAGTTCTGACTGTAAGCTTGCCCACCGTTTCTCCCTTGCTGTTTATCTTTAGGGATCCTAAGGGTCCTTGTTGAAGACCCTTCATGGTGGGGCTGCAAAACCATATGACTGGGGTAAGAAGTCTGGAGCAAGAGAGTGAGGTCAAGATGTGTCCAACCCATGAGAACCTAAGCCTGAGACTGGAAGGAGTAGGACTGTTCCCTCCTCTCCAGAGTTGGACCCTTGTATGTAGCCTGTACAACTTCCATGTCTGCCACGAAATATAGTCATGGATCCTGGTGGCCAGGTTTTGCCTTAAACTTCCTATCTCCTTATTAAGACAAGCCCAGCTATCAGTGCGAGTTCTTCTTCATGTGACTGATAAATTTCAAGCACCTCAGCCTCTGGAAATGATGTACACTCAACACAAAACACTCCCCACACACCAGGGTTTAACAGCCATTCTTCACCCCTAATAAAGAGAGCTAATTCAATATAAATTGTCTCCAGAGAAGGTTTTTTATCCTGAAGTCACATTGGCTGAGATCCTGTTAAACCATCTACCAGGCTAAGCTTCGGTGCTTCAGGTAAAGCAGGTGGGCTGTGGTACCATTATATCCCAAGGGCAGAGCAGACTTGGGGCAGAAACTGGCACACTATGAGGATCCAACAGGATCTCTGGTTCAAGCAGGACTGGATGAGTTCATGCCAACCTTTGACATCATCCCAAAGACCCCAAGCTGCCATAATCTGAGGTCCCTCAGGCTGATTTTTCTATTTTGTTTTGATTTATGCAATCAAGTCTGGTTCAGAGGCATGGAAAGGACAATGAAATCATCCAGCCATGTTACTCCCCAAACCTCTACCTGAACCCCAACAGTCCATGTGGGCATTGGCAAAAACCTTCTAACTTTTTCTCCGCAAAAGGGGGTAAAACAGTTACATGGCAGCCAAAAAATACTGCTAAGGTAGTTACCTGAACTCTTAAACCTGCAGTAAGGTGATATTTTGGGACACTATGGAATCCCCTGATAGCTGCAAAGCCTCTGAAATATTCTTCTCTTGATCAGGTATTTCTTTTCCTTTTCTATCATGGGAAATATCTCATCATAAAAAATCATGCAGATTATGAAATTAAACTCCTGTGTAATAAAACTAACTTCAAATAAAACTCCCCTCTTTGGGGGATGGAATTAATGAAACAGCACCATTTATGGTCATGGGAAATTCTTACAACTGACTTACAGATCCAGGTCTTTTACCTGACTTGGCACAGTGACAGCTAAGAAGGGAAAACTCCATCCTTCCACTTTTTGCTTTTCATAGCTATTAGGGATGTTTTTGTACAATGTGTGATGATGTGTCTCTGTCCTTCTATGCCTAAGAAAACGTTAATATAAATTTGTTAAAATAAAAAGCACATGACCTCTATCAAAGTGCAGATTTGTAAGGTGGACTTCTGGACAGAGGGAGGAAGTCTGGTATAGGGAGATTTTCTTCTAAGACACTCAGGAAGTCTTACTGCAAAATAGAGGAGAGGAAACTAGCCGTGTGTCAGATTAGTATAAATGTGATAACTGAATTATGAGCTAGTTGGAACAAGCCTCACTTAAGGAAGGATTCTCTTCCCCTACTTGAATACAGGCTTTCCTGAGGTCATGGACAAAGTGCTAATGCAGAGCAGCCACAAGGGGACAGTACACCATCACTTTCTAACTGGCTGCAAGGCCAGCAGAATTCCTGACTTCCTTATTGGCAAAGTTTGGGGCCCCCATGCCCTCAAAACTTCCTTCTTATTTCCTGCTAAGGGACTATCAGGGAACAGGGACCACTCAACTACACAGTGCCTCCAAAAGGGCCAGCAGGGAGTGCTGGCTGCACAGCTCTTCAGCGCCTCCCACAGGGCAGGCAGGAAGTTCTTACTTCACAGCTCCTCAGTGCTGTGTGCCAGGGACAAATTCAATCCTCAGGCCGACTCCATATATGAGCCACAGGAAGTAATTACTGCACATATGGATGCCCTGTTTTCTTCTCTGTCACAGAGGGGACTTCTGATTCACAGGGAATGTGCGGTTGTTATGAGCTGCCAAGTCACTTTTCTCAGAGTTGAGTACTAAGATTTGGGGCTGGGTGGGATGGTGTATGTTTTTAAAGAGTGTCAGTCATTCTACACTGTCCTCAAACTCCCTGTGGGGAGGATGATGCTGAGTGTCTGGTCCTCTTGCTTCTACCCTTCAATCCTAGGTTTCTTGCCATAGACACCACATTGATTTGATGTTGGCCTAGAACACAGGGACTCCTGCATGCTACTGATACTAAGCTATATCACTAATCCTGTTGTTGTTGTTGTTGTTGTCGTCGTCGTCATCGTTCTTGTTGTTTTTAGGATTCACACTGCCACCCAAACTAGACTCTTTTTCTCTATATGTACAGGCTGGTCTTGACCATAAGACTAGTCTCTTACACAGGAGACAGGCCTACTGAGCCTTCAGACATGAGATGATATGCATACACCTTCACCATAGCTCTGACATCTAGTCTTAATTAAAATCCGCAAACTCCCTAGAAATGACTAAATGTGAGTCAGGTGAGATTGCCCAAGGAGAGAGAGCACTAAATGTTGAAACAGCAGAATGAAGCCCCATCTTGCCACTTCCCTCTGCTGCATGTTTGGGCTCAGGCTTGTAGTCACTTGTGCCTTCTCTTCTGTCCATCATGAAGCATAGAGAAGTTACATGAGGTTAGCTCCACAGCTGCTAGTCAGAACACACCTGCTTACCTGGGCAAGAACAAGAAATGTGCACACACTCAAAGGAATGGAAGCAATCTTCAGATGTGTCCAGCTGAGTGCAGGCTCCAGGTAGAGACTTGCAGCTGAGATGAGACTGGACTCCAGCTGCACAGCAGGTTGCTGCTCATCAGAAGGGTCTCTAGATTCACCCTGGTCACAATAGCCATCATTCTCACACAGTGTGGAACTTGGTGGGGTGTCTGACTTCCCGTTGATAAGGCAAATGGTGGCCTGGAAGGAAGAAGCGTAGCAAGGCAGGAGGTGAGGAACTCCAGGGTAGAAATGGTGGAGAGAGAGGGCACAGCTGCCCCTGGAGTCACCCCACAGCTGTGGTTTTCATAAACTTTGCTCTGAGTTAGGTCTGAGGACTCAAGTCATGTGAACTATCATGGCTTTGGCAGGGGAATAAGTGTGGGTGGGGTTTGTAAAAGGTTGGCAGTAGGCTGTTTTGTAGAGGACACCCACAGAGACACTGCAGGCCTCATTCTCAACTTGGGAACCCATTTTAGGGAAGGTTGGACAGGCTGGCTAGGGAGGCTTCTCTAAGGAAAGATTATAAAGAATACCATGCTCACTGTGAGAAACAGAGCAAAGGACAGACACTTCCCGTCGATCCACTCTGATGTTTACTCAGGCTGGAGGAGAGGACACAGGGCTACTGTTCTGCAGACAACTCTGGGGCACTTTTGCACCTCAGCCCACTCCACTGAGCATGACCCTGTGAAAAGCCAGACCTGCCTGCCTGGGATTTTACCTGGACAGGTCTGGGCTGCTGTGCACATGTCTTCCTGCGCAGAATGGGCCAGTGACCACACTGGCTCCTGGACATCTGGCCTGGCCTCCCTAAGGCGCTATCTGATTCCCAGCCAGACTGACCCCCACCCATGACTCACAAGTCATGGAGCTGGGGCTGGTCCTCTTCCAGACTTAAAAGCAGAATGAAACAGGAGGGAGTGTCTTAATGACTTGAAAACACACAGGTCATACTGGGCTGCTGCCTGGCCACAGCACCCATCTGGCTTGCCAGTGACTCTCTGTTTCCTTTGGCTATGCCCTCACCCTCCCCTCTCCCTGCTCTCAGCATCTCTGCTCTCCACTTCAGGCTCAGAAACCATGAGGTGGTCTTTCAGGGGTTTCTATTGAATTGTTCTGAAGTGACAGAATATTAAGTTCCTAAATGTGCCACAAGGGGGCGCACTCTTCATTTCTCACAAAGGACAAGACAGAGTAAGGAATAAATGAATGAGGACTTGCACCCACCTGATCCTGGGAAGGACTCCAGGATCCAGCTTCTTTCCTTGGAGCAGGGTTCTTGTGGGAGAACGGCAGCAGCAGCAGAGATTTTGGAGGCCGTTCATGATTGTCTTCCTCCTGCCCTTGCAGTGGTATTGCCAGGTTTGAGGGGAAGCTCAGCTTGCACCCTGAGGCTGGCCATCAGAAATGGGCTTTTCCTGAATGACCACAGCTTTCCAATGGACAGCTTCTTCCTGATTGATGGCCACTTCCTGGGTGAGGTTATTTTCCTCCATAAGGGTCTCTTTCTGAAAGGTATCCCCAGAGGAGGAGCCTGTGAGTGTTACATTCTTGGGAGACTGCAGGGATCCAGAGAGCTGCTCTTGGGGATTGCAGGAGGACATATTCCTGTCAGGCTTGTATGTGATGACTCTCATGGTCGTGACAGTTCTGGGGCTTGGGGTACCTGGGAAAATCTGCATGGAAGTGGTAAACATACCACACTCTTCCTGATCATGGGGTGCCTCATGATTTGGTGAATGGTGGGCCTCCTGCTCTCATGGAAAGCCTTGAGTCAGATACTCAGTCCAAACATAAGAAGCCAATTACAATAATAATAATAACAACAATAATAAAATCTGGTTTGGTGGCACACACTTGTGCCAGGGAGACAGAGACTCCATGTCCTCCCTAGCCAGCCATCTGAGCCTACCTATCCAATTCAAAGCCAATCAAAAATCCTGTTTTACAAAAAACAGTGGATGGCACCTGAAGAATGACATCCAAGGTTGTCCTCTGGTCTCCACACGCAAGCTTACATGTGCAGGGCCACAGGACCAAACTATCCTGTAAAAGGATTTTCATCCGCTGCAGTAAGAGAGCTCAATGGGTAAAGGTTCTTGCAGCCAAGTCTGATATAACCTGTCCAATACCTGGGACCTCTATTGATGAGGTTTGGTCTGTTGTATGTATTGTCCCAGACACAAGAAAGTGCACAGGTAGATCCAAGTGAGGCTATGTGACCTTGTCTCCAAATTATTTCTGATTGGTGAATAGAGATGACAACAGTCAATAGCTGGGCAGAAGAAACCCATGCAGGTAGGGTTTAGCATTCCAGGACTTCCAGCATCAGAGAAGAACCACAAGGGGGAAGACACCATGGGTTAGGTGAGTCGTAAAATAAAGACCATGTGGGTTGGCTACCTGTAAATAAGAGCAGTCCAAATGAAACATGGCACATTCTATCGTGGGATTAGTAGTGGGAAATAGACAACAGCGAGAGGTGCACAATCTGCCCAGATCTTGTGCTGATTAAGGCCAATTGTACATAGAAAGGTTGTGTGCAATGTTTGTCTGAGAACTAAGTGGTCAAAGGCAGGGTAAAAACCGGAGTTGGGATTAAATAATTTCTACACCATCCACATATACAACTCCTGCCCACCCCCACATACACAAATAATAAATGTAATTTTAAAGGGGGTTAAAGCACTTGTTAGTAAACATGAGGATCCACGTTCGATCACCAGAACCCATGTGGTAGGACAATAAACTGCCCAGTCACTATCCTCTGGCCTCTATAAATGCACACTAACACACACATATGAACACAGAATAAATTAATATAATTATTAATTAATTAACTAATTAAAGGTTTTTCACATCATCTCTTGTTGGCCCAGACTCACTTCTGTCTTTGGTTTACATAGCTCACTTCCCCACATCTACCTCTCCTTATCTCATGCCTATCATGCTTACATGTGTTTCTCCTCCCTAATCTCCACATTTAAATCTATATTAAACTCTTTATAAACTATTGTTCTGGGGACTAGACAGATGGTCCCCAGGTTAAAAGAACTTATTGTGCAATCATGAGGCCTGGAGTCCAAATTCCAGCATCCTCTAAACACCCATGAGTATAGCTTCCAGGAAGCAGATATTGTCTTAGGCAGAAATAATGAAAAACTGCCAGTGATTTGGAGGAAAAAACACCTACAAATGTATGGCAAAAATGCAAAAACTCTGTTCTTTTAAAATATAGCCCACAAAAGAGTTAGGACCTGGGTTATGAATGAAAAGGAAGTAAGTGAAAATCCCGGTTCCTTTCCTACCATGTAACCCAACCAAGTACCATTATTATCTCTACAAATCTGTTTCTTGCTGAGTGTGCCAATTTATATGCTGCTTCTCAATATCAAAAGGGAAACCACTTAGCAAAGACTCCTGGAACATAGTCCATACAGAGTAATTTATTAATTATTAAATTTTGGGACAAATGTTAAAAAGACAAGCAGTGTTTCATGTTTATTTTTAACTGTCAGACACAAGGCTTAATATCCTGACTTAAAGTTGAGACTGAGATATAAAAGGAATTACAAAAAGCCATTTTGCCAAGGACAAATGCTAAGTAAAAATAACTAGTACTATGGAAATATAATTTACATAGGCACAATCATAAGTTTATTAGAATAATTTGATGCATCACCTCAAAGTTTTTATTATTACAAAGATATGGTTTCATTTTCATAAACAATAAAGGGAAAACAACACATTAAAAAAAGAGAGCAAAGGTAGGAATGAAGAATATTACTAGGTTGCTTTACTTTCCAACTTAAGAACCAAAATTCAACACAGGAAAAACTCCTCGTACAAAAATGGTAGAAAACATCACACTAAAGATAATAAAACACCTCTCGTTCCTGAACACTTCCAAAAATAGACTTCCCTGAGATCTTCGAGTTTTCCTGTCTGGAAACAAGAAGCCCCAGTAAGTTATTTCATCAGCACAATCCTATTTCCAACATCAAAGCAAAACCTAGGAAAGCCACTCTGGTGGCTTTCTCATTCTCAGAAATTTATTTTTATTTTATTCTAGACATACAGAGAAACTACTTTAAAAGTTAAATAAATTCTGATTAGGTGCACAGAAGGCTGTAGCAGCACAGCACAGCTCCTAAGTGCAGGTGGGGCCCTGGGGGACTGTGTCCCAAACAATCTTATACTCAGGTGTTCTCTGCGTACATGTCTGTACATGTCTGCTCAGTCCAGAGCCTAACTTCTAAACTGACTCTTAGTACATTTAATTTTGATGCTATGTCTAATATTGACCCATAGAATGAAATACCATGAAAAGTAAAAGGCATTGGAAGACAATTTCTAGACAGGGTTGGCTGCAAACTTAATAAAAGAGTATCTAGTTGTTTTATGAATAGCAAATATTTTCACAAGTGCCAAAGGGGTTAAAGTGCTTAAGATACAAAAACATACATCATAATATTAAAACAAGAATATATTGTCATGTTATTATAGCCACTTTTTTTAAGGAGAGGAAAATCTCCTTTCATCAATTTTCAATAGCAAGTGGAACTCAAACATTTCCTCTAATATTTGGCTTCTGATCATCTGCTCAGATTTAGAACTGAAGGAGACTTAAGTATAAAAGGTTGTTAAATATTATAAAACCCAGTGGCTGAAAAGAGGCAAAGAACAGACAGTGATGGAAAGCAAGACAAAAGAAGATCGCCGGCTCCTTGCTACTTTCAAAGAACAAGTGCCTACCAAGGCCAAAATCTCGATGCAGACTTTTTAAACAATCAGCCAACTTAGACTCACCCACCAGACTGCGCAACAAAGGAACTTAGACACTATTAAATATATACATCTGAGGGTTTTTCTCATTTTGACAGATGTTCAGGAAGTATTTACTTGGTGTTCAACATGCCACTAGTACTGTGTACTTCCTTCAGCTACACATTTCTTGCTTTCTAGAACTCAAGTTTTTATCTTTTTATAATACCATGTAGAGGGGCTAGAGAGATGGCTCAGTGGTTAAGAGCACCAACTGCTCTTTCAGAGGTCCAGAGTTCAAATCCCAGCAACCACGTGGTGGCTCACTACCATCTGCAATGTTATCAAATGTCCCTTTTTGGTGTGTCTGAAGACAGCTACAGTGTACTCGTATACATAAAATAAATAAATCTTTTTTAAAAAATAATACCATATAAAAAATCCAGAAAGATAAAGCAACGTTGTACAAAGGTGTGCTTAAGAAACTAACTACAAACAATGAAGCAAGGCCTAAACAAGTTCAGGAAGTTACCCCATGATATACTGACAAAAATCACTAACTCTCAAAATTTTCTGAAAACAGATAACAGCTAATAAAAGCCTTAGAAAACTTGAAAAACTGATAGATAGATAGATAGATAGATAGATAGATAGATAGATAGATAGATAAAGTATAAATGTGTGCCTACAATTATGTTTCCCAATACAATGTGTAAGCAGATGATTACAATCAAGAAAGACTAATTCCAGAAAAGAAATCCAGATGCCCAGACTCTGTTTTGCCTCATCTGGGTCTTTTATAAAATAATCCCAGTGTTTTATATCTGACAAAACAGGGAACCAAAGTAACTTGGATAAAACCAAACTCTAGATCCTTTCTAGTGTGCTATATATCGGTCTTCTGGTAAATGCTTCTCTAAAAGAATGATTTTTTTTTAAAGATTTGTGGTTTTAACAATTTATTCCACAAGGAAACCAATGAGAAAGAATTTCCAATTTCTTTCAAATTGTAATGCAAGGAATAAAAACTACATAAAGGTCTTATGAATGTAAAGAGACTAGTTTTCTAAGACAGCTATGAAAATATTTCTTCTAAAAAACAAGTTCACTCAAATGAGGCATTTAGATTCTGGTTCCAAAAGAGGTTGTGTCCTTTCTTAAATCAGGGTTTCCCTACTCCCTTCCCTTGAAAATACTGTTCTCCTGGTGCTATCTCCCAAAGACTGGGATTAGGTACCACCGTGTCTACCTTTAAATTCTTAAAAATACTGAAGAACACAAACTTCAGTGTCTTCACTGTGACATAAGCCAAATGGCTAATAACTTATTTAGTTAATATGAAAACAATTCACACCATGCTTTTCAATCCCAATCTAAATTTATACACAGTAGATTGGGTTTCAGGAAAACACCATCATCCAATTCCAGAAAACATAACTATGCACTGGTCATCTGCTCAGATTTAGATTTTGTTGTGATTCAAGTTGTCACTTGTAGAAGTTTGTACCTAGGTCTTCTTCCCAGCCCCATGCTCCCAGAAATAAAACTCAGACTCAAAATATGTATACTTACAAATATCTTGGCCTTATAGCTAGTCTTCTCTGACTAGGCCACAGTGCATTATAACCCACTTACTCAAATCTACTTTCTGACATATGACTACTTACCTGGGCTCAGGTACCATGTGTCAGTCTCGTCACATTTTCCCAGGCAAATATCTCATCCCTGGCTCTATCCCAGAATTCTTTCTGCCTTCTGAGTGTCTCATCTTGTATTCTACACTTTCCTATAGGCCATAGTTTTCTTTTAGTACAATACACAAGATATTCTCTCTACAGTCACTAGCATCCTTAAAACCTTCAACTTCAAATTGTTAATTATTCTAATTCTACTTGTACTTCTAAGGTACCAACACCACCAGCAGCATCCTGAGCTTACCATGGCTTTTAAACACTCATGTGTACCTGCTTCTCCTTTCAGGATTTTATTTTGGTAATACTGCCACTCCAGCTGGATGTTAGCACCAGGATGAAAAGGTGACCTTCCTGTGCCATGGTTGCTGACAGAGCCACTGTTTTTCCTGTGAGAAAAAGAAATTGAATTGTTTCTCTAAGTACAAAAAGATGTTAAGGTCATGTAATGGATTTTTTTCATGGAATTTTAATTATATAACATTTGTTCCTTAATCACTTATGCATTAAATCTTAAAAAGCATCACCATATAACATCACCTAATTTTTTTTAAGACAGGGTCTTCTGAAATTCTCTATGTAGACCACGCTGGCCAGGAATTCACTGATGTTCACCTGATAGGATTAAAAGCATACACCAAGAGTGGCTCCAGCAATGTTTCTGATAAACCAACTCAATCTAAAACAGCACACCCCTTTGGAGAAGATCTCTGTAGATCCACAAAGATGTACTGTCTTATAGTGTTCCTATGCAGACAAATAGATGACAAGTTTTATTGATGATGCTATAACAATTCCTAAAATTTTATCTGTTATTATTAAGTTCTTTAATAGTGGAACTTCTATTAGGTCCTTTTCTGATAGTCAAAACTGCAATGAAAAGTCTGCCAGTCTCCCAAGTGTCACAGTTAAGTGTTGGGGTTCTGTCTAAGCTCCACCCCACACCTACCTGGAAATAGCCAGGTATGCCCTGCCCCAGAGATCTGGCCCAGTATAAGAGGGGCTACTTGCTCCTCCTCTTTCTCTTTTTGCTCTCAGCTCTTCCACATTCTCACCTCTCTGCCCCTGGGGCTCTTCCTTCCTCCCTCCACGTGGTCATGGCCGGCCTCCACTAAACTCTCTCTATTCTCTCTCTCTCTGTTCTCTCTCCCTCTCCCTCTCCCTCTCCCTCTCCCTCTCCCTCTCTCTCTCTCTCTCTCTCTCTCTCTCTCTCTCTCTCTCTCTCTCTCTCTCTCTCTCTGCCTCTCTCTCTACCACTAACTTCCATCCCCTACTCTGAATAAACTCTATTCTATACTATGCCTGTGTGTGTGTGGGGGGGGGGGGTGGTCCCTCAGGCGCAGAGGTGCCCAGGCAAGGGCCCGCCTGGACACCTTCCTCCATGCCGCCTACCCACACTCACCTAACCCCCTATACTCTCCCCTTTTAAGCCCTTTTATTAAGTACTCTTAGATGGCAGCCAGACATTCTCCTACACAGAGCCAAGAGGTTGTAATACAACCAAAGGTCATAAAAAGGGAACTAGGATTTATTATAGGTGTTAGGACAGAAGATAAAATATTGACTGGGTTTATCTATACAAAATTTCACTTATAACTTAGTCATGGTTTTAAACTTCCTATTAACCTGTAGTGAAGACAAATGATAGATGTCTAGCTAGATGATTACTTCTAATGGATATGCATGTAAACATTCTCTTTTGTAAACTCCTTATTTCAATCGGTGATTTGATATTTTGTGTGAACTTATGATGAACTTTGTAACGTGTGATTATGTATTCTGAAAGATGTTTTAAGGGCTGAAGACAAAGAGAAGAGAGAAAAGAAGAATTTAGGTTTGAGGAACAGAGCTGAGAGAAGAACTGAACTGAGGAGAAGTTTTTAGTCATAAGAGAACAAGATTAGAAGGAGAATAGGAGAATGGAGAGTAGAATAACTTAGAAACTATAGGTAACATAAAATAACTAAGAGAACAATGTGCAGGATGCAGAGGGAAAGAAGAAAAAAAAGATGTTGCAGAGAACAGAAGGAGCAGGCAGGCTTCGCCTTGCCATAGGAGAGGACAGGTCCCATGGTAAGGACAAAACAGGCTTAGACTTATTTTTTTTTTTTTTTTTTTACAAACATGGATTTAATTCATAGCATTAAAAGGGTGAAACTTTTTCCTTCTCAATGCAATAAATATTTTTCATCCAGAATGAGTGAGTTCTTTCTGCACCAGTGCTGGTCTTTTGCTCCATATGCATATGTAAGTATGGATGTGTGTGTAAGTATGTGATTGTGAGAATGTATGCATGTGTGTGTGTGTTATGGTTTTAAACTTTCTATGAACCTGTAGAGAAGACAAATGATAGATGTCTAGCTAGATAATTACTTCTAATGGATATGCATGTAAACATTCTCTGTTGTAAACTTGTGTTAGTGTGAAATTGTGAGAATGTATGCAAGCTGGGATCAGATGTGCATGTAGGTATGAATTTGTGTGAAAATGTGGAAATGAAATCTCTGTTATGTTTGAAGCTGTGTATAAATTTCTGTGAGATTATGCATATTCACTTATGTAAAAGTTTTTCTTTCTGCAAGTGTTATTCTCTTCTCCTGGTTCAATAGAAGTTTATTGCTTCTAACTTCCTCCTTAGACTGACAAGCAAGAGGCATCTGAACAATGGGGAAAAGACTCTAGCAACTAATTCTGTCCTTAATCTCCTGCTGTTTTAGGGTGAAGTGCTAAGTGCCTGAGACTCTCTAGCTTCAGAGGAAAGCAGAAGGCAGGTCAGCTACATTAGCATAGTAACTTAGACTTAGATAAGTAACCCTTTTATTATGCAGCAACTCTAAATTTTCCTTAAGACAAAGTCTTACCCCCTCTGATGCACTTCCACCTTCTGCTGCCTCAAGAAGAACCAAGAAGAAAGAAACACCTCTGCTGGGGCTGGCTCCTGACAGAAGACTTATCCACTGTGATGCTTTGAATAAGAATGGCCCTCATAGGCTCATGGGTTTAAATGCTTGTCCCATAGGGAGTGGCACTATTAGGAGGTGTGGTGTTATTATGGCTTCTCCTTTATATAATAGGCTAAACTTATCTTTCTTTCCCTCTCCAATTATTTTTAAATTTTTAGTTTAATTATTTTTTATGATTTCCTTCTATTCCCAGGACCCCGGGAAAGACAGAACAAATCATGATACTCCAAGGCTCAGAATGACTTACAGATAGAAATCCCAAGGGTTTGCTGTTGCGTTCAAAGCCCTTCAAGTCCTCTGGAAGGGGTTGTTCTGCTTTCTGTCCATGTTTTCCACCCACATGGGGCTGCCTCCTCTGTCTGCCCACAAGGAGCCTACAGGCACTGACATTCTTCACTTGCTCATTCCTTTTTTCTTCTCCAGCAGGACTCTGTTTCTCCTCTAGGCTCCAAGATGTCCTGTGAAGTCCCCCATCCTCTCCTGCATTCAGTAATTGCCCATCCACTGCACTCTCCTTTCTAACTCCCCCATACAACACTCCGTTTTTGTTCAGTCCTGCTGTGGGTTGGTTAACAGTCTGATGTTAATTTTGCTTCCTCAGGAGGGATTGTTGCCCCAGGTTGGCAGTCCAACAAGTGCTGAGGTATGAATCTTATCCCCATTTTAACTGGTCAATAAAGGATAGAGTCTGGGACTGAGCAGTGGAGGGGAAGGTAGGACTGGAGGTTCAATACTGGGGGCAGGTAGAGAAGGAAAAGAGGACTAGAGGGGAAGGAGAGAGGACACAGGAGGAGAATGCACAATGAGAGAACCATGTAGCCAGGAGATACCACAAGTAGGAAGGGGTCCTTATAGCTGGGGAATAAGTTAGTATCGTCTTGTTCCGGCCCAGTCTAGCCATACAGCTTATAATTATAATAGCTAGATTGTGTGTTCTTTTTATAAGGGATTATTGGGCTTGGAAATTCCAGCCACACATTCCTTTTCAAATTCCAGATGTTCTTTCTTCTACTTTCCTCAAAAGAATTGTTATTTCTTCCTAATTCCACATTGTTTCTCTGTAATTTATAGATGTTTAAAATATTTTTACTAGATCTGGAAAGTCACCAAGTGTTCTGGTTGAAAGAAATAGGCCCCTGTTCAGGTCACAGAGCTTCATAGGAATGAGAAGCTGAACTTACCAAAATAGGCTGCCTTAATAAATCAGCCTGCTCTTATTTTTTTCCTAAACAGAAAGATTTACATATGTACTATTGAACTAGCCTATTAGTGTAGAATCTTATAAATATAAGAAAATCCAGTGTTTTCCAATTAAAACATATCCATCTATTCAAATAGAAATCATTTTATCAGTTTAACATAAGCACTTAATACCATAAATAGATCATATATATCCATTTATAGAAAAAAACACATATATTATAATATGGTATATTTTATACACAAACACACACACACACACACACACACACACACACATATATATATATTTCATTTAAATCCATTGAGAATGGACTTAAGCTAGTAATGGATCATAGCAGTAGAAATTTTGTCTATACCCATTACTTGACATGCAGTACCTCATTTATAATATATGAATAACATCACATTACTTACTAGAGGAACAATGGATAGTGGTGAAGAGATTATGATGACAACAAATCCAGGTTGTGTAATGCAGAAAATTAACCTGTATGCCACACCTGCCCAGGGACCAGGTAACTTCCTGGAATGCTGGAAGTTATAATTCTTAGAAAATCACTAAATCAATTGGGAAAATAATGTCTTATATGTTTGTCCTTATAACCCCCTACAACACATGGTTTTGAGGCTGTTCTCAGCTGGAAAATTCCAGGAAATGGTCCTGAACAAAGTCTTTTCCTTGGTCAATATTTAATATTTAAAGCTAACTTATATTTGGTCCAAAATGCTGGAGCTGGTTTTTCTGGCCAATCTCAAGGTTATCCGTTGATGTAGAATAGTTTTCATACCATCATCACAATTGTTCACTTGATTACCAAAGGACACCTAAGGTAAGGAGTTCTGTTGTCAGGTGAAGTGGTACTATAGGAGAATAGCCCCAGTTAAATGACTGTAAAGGATAATGCATGTCAAAATCACTAGAAGTCCAGAGAAAGGGCCAGGCATTGCAGCAGCTCCCTGATCTCTGATCTTGTTAGAAGCCAGAAGTCTGTCTTCTCACTGTGCTTGGCTCTGGATGGCTTTTGTCCAGGGCCAAGAGAACAGCGTCCAAGCTTGATAAGGATGGCTTTAGATAAGCTGTTTTCTGTCATGAACTTTTAAATGCACCTAAGTGAAGAAAACCGCTGCTAAGGGCTCTACTGCAGATATCCACCCATTCCAGGCTCAATCGGCCAAGCTTAATCCAGCTTTTGATAAGGGATTGTCAAATTTAGTCTCAGAGTCTCAGAGCACACCTGGGGTTTGACAACAGGAGAATGGTCATATAGACAATAAATGTAGCTATATCAGGGTCATGACTTTTAGGCTACCCCAAGAGGTGTGTTACAAAATAACACATAAGGCAAATGGCCCTGAAGGCAACCCCCTGGTGCATTGTTTATTTTGAATAAAAATAACAATGCCTCTTCTTGCTTGTGAATTACTGTGTCAGGCTCTTAGCCATCCTCTCTCTGCATATAGTAGACAGCAGATTTAGTAATTCATTTTAATAGATTCCCACTACCTTTGAATCCATTTCTGTTACAAAAAATTAAAGACATTTGTAGAAGCCTTCCCGTCCTAGAGCTGAGCATGGGCTTCTCTTCCTTATTCCCAGAAATGAGCCTGTCTTACACCCTGTTGCTCAGCACAATGCAGAGCAACTGTGAAGGATCTTATCGATATCTGATAAATAAATGAATGGCTGAGATTTCACATAAAACAAAAGCCAACCCTTCTGAATTCTATGGACTGACTCCAGGGAATGAGGAGCTTATTTCCTCTTCTTATGAGCAGTAATTTTTTTAAAAAAAAGTTTTTCAATTCTCAAATTACAAACTTCATACATTGTAAATTTCAAAATACTCCATATGGTATAAAGCTCTTTTCAAAAGATACAGCATACATTTTAGAGTAAAATTAACCAATGTGAGGCTTGAAATGAGCATAGCTGTGCAGAGAGCTGGCAAGAGTGTCACCAGAGCAGGAAGGGCATGCAGATTGTCATCTGAGGGAGATCACAGGGAAACTGGCCGGCCCTTAGCAACATCTGCAAAGGAAGGGAAGAAAATACCTGGTGACATCACAGGCTCCTAGCACAGCTAGGGTGTTCTAGAGGTGTGTGGTGTCATGACGGCCTGTGCTGGCCTCGTTTATCTACCTGGGTCATTTGAGCAAAACACTCCCTGGCTTGGCTTTGTTGTGACTAGAATTTGAAACCAACCCCCTGGCTCTGCCCCCACTGTTTTTGCTTCTGCGGCATAGTGTGGGTATGTAGGGACACAGACAGAATCCTGTGGCAATCAAGGATAGACTGTTCCTTCTCTGAGCCATAGGCTTCCCTAGGAAGGAGCCTTGGCCAAGTGTTTGTGTGTCTCTAGAACCAAGTATAGCGTCTGGCAACCAGCAGGCTTTTGTGAATAAATGACAAATCACAGAGACACATTATGGGAAACACAGGGCTTTTGTGTAACCCATCCGGCAGGTCAGTTATTCCAGGGTTCCGAAGGGGTGCTACCTGCGGGTCAAAAGGTGGGAGAGAAGGAGGGAGGCCAAGCACCAAGAACGGCAAATCACTCTGGGTTGTGTCAAAGCCTTGTTTAATGTTCTGGGGTACACATGTTTTAAGGCTTTCAGGAGGGGCGTACCCCAAGGCAAGGACAAAGAAAGGAAGGGCAATCTAGCAGTTTAGCAGGAATAGATAAGGGTCCTCCGGTGGAGACAACAGGTGTTTGCACAGGCTGGAGCCTGCCGCAGTTATCTCAGGACTTCCTTCCACCGCAATTACCAGAGTCGGCGGGTGATGATGCAGGCAGGACCATTCTGCAGTTATCTCGAGGCAATGGCTAAACCAATGCCCACGGGAGAGGCTCCAGTTAATTGTTCTTGTATTTTAGCAGCCACCACCTTAGGGCCATGAGTAAGCAATAGTCCAAATAGCTCAGGATGGCTTCCCACATCTCCTCCTTTTTTCTTTCTTAAGTTGGGGGGTGGCTATGGAAAGAGGGTCGGCGGAGAGCCTGTTTTAGGCTATGTGGTTTTGCCCCCACGTCCAGCACCGCAGTAACTAGGCCCTTTTAGATCCTAGTAGGGCAGGGCCTCTGCCTTAGGCTATGTAAGTTGCATCCACTCCTGGCATCACATCCCACTCCAATGGCTTAATCAGGCCCTTGGTGGGTGTGACGGGCATCCAGGTAGCGGACTCACAATAATCCCGTCATGGAGTCACCCTGCAGCCAAGAGGCGGTGTGCATCTGGCTCGTGGCACCACAATATTTCCCGTCATTGGCTACTCCACAGCTTATGGCCCTCAGCCACTATTAGGAGCCGGAGGTCACCCTCTCTGGCATTGACATTTCTACTGCTTAGGAACCAAGAAAGCTCTTTGCCTGCAGCAAGGGTAGAGAACTGAAGGCCGATGGTTGCTACCTCCACGTCTGTCAAGGCAGAATCAATCTGTGATTTAACAAAACTGGTTAATCTGTTAAAGGCCCAGGGGCCAAATGACAAAAGAAACAAAAGACCCAGGAGGGGCCCCAAAAGGCTGGAGAGCAAGGTGGAAAGCCAGGGTGAAATCTCAGCATCTGCATACTCTGGCAGCTAGCATGTTCCTTCAGCATCCTGTAGAAAGAACACAAACATACCTCTTCTCTACACTTAGAGTTCCCTGGCATTAAAAATTTTTAAATTTTATGGTATATAGAGATGTTATTCTTCCCTCTTTTATTATATAAATATTGCAAAGTTCTATGGGCTTGTTCTATAATATCTTGTCTACGCGAATTATGAGGAATCTCAGTAATATGACCAATATCAAATTGTTAATAAGACATCTCAAATGACTGATTATAATAATCAGTTATAATATTTGTCTTAATCTGATTTGGAACATTTAATATTAAAAATAACATATGTAATGACTAATTTTATTTTTTATTTTGTTTCTTATGTTAAAACAGTTATAACTAGAAAGCTTGAAAAGCTGTCAATAGTCGTATGTCTATTTCTGGTTAATTTTTTGAATTGTATTTGTATAAATAATTGTAAAAGTTAAGAATTAGTATCATTAAAAAGAAACAACGTTAAGCAATTGCAAGCCATGAGCTATATATGTATATTATACATATATAGCTACATATAGTAATATAGTAATATTATATTACTACATATTACTATATGTAGCTATATATGTAGCTATATAGTAATATAGTAATATAGTAATATAGTAATATACATATAGTATATGTATATTATTACCCCACTGCTGGTGGGGTTGCAAATTGGTACAACCACTCTGGAAATCAGTCTGGCGGTTCCTCCGAAAACTGGGCACCTCACTTCCAGAAGATCCTGCTATACCACTCCTGGTCATATACCCAGAGGATTCCCCACCATGTAATAAGGATGCATGCTCTACTATGTTCATAGCAGCCCTATTTATAATTGCCAGATGCTGGAAAGAACCCAGGTATCCCTCAACAGAAGAGTGGATGCAAAAAATGTGGTATATCTACACAATGGAGTACTATTCAGCCATTAGAAACAATGAATTCATGAAATTCTTAGGCAAATGGATGGAGCTAGAGAACATCATACTAAGTGAGGTAACCCAGACTCAAAAGGTGAATCATGGTATGCACTCACTAATAAGTGGTTATTAACCTAGAAAACTGGAATACCCAAAACATAATCCACACATCAAATGAGATACAAGAAGAAAGCAGGAGTGGTCCCTGGTTCTGGAAAGACTCAGTGAAACAGTATTTGGCAAAACCAGAACGGGGAACTGGGAAGGGGTGGGAGGGAGGACAGGGGAAGAGAAGGGGGCTTACGGGACTTTCGGGGAGGGGGGGCTGGAAAAGGGGAAATCATTTGAAATGTAAATAAATTATATCGAATAAAAAAAAAAAAAAAAAAAAGAAAGCAGGCTGAGAAAGCCTGGTAGGTAGGCTTGTAAACAGCACCCCTCCATGGCCTCTACATCAGCTCCTACCTCCCAGATCCTGTCCTGCCTCAAGCAATGTTATACTTGGGTTGTCAAGGTGAACCAGGTGTTCCTGGACTGCTCTGGTGGCGGGGGCTGGGGGGCGTCACTCCCTCTGTTGATTCTTACATAGGACACAGGCCCCACGACCGGCTGGCAGATAAACCACCAATGTTCTCAGGTCCTGGGCGCAGGCACACCGCTGGAGGTTTGTACCCCCAGAGGTCTTAAGCTCAGGATAATACAGTACCTAGTGATGCTTTTCTGCCCAGGCAGGCCTTGAAGGTGGCTGTGGGAAGTCTCTCCCTCTGCTGTTCTCCAAGCAGGACACAGGCCCATGACCGGCGGGCTGGCAGGTGAACCGCCTATGTGCTCAGGTCTTGGGTGCAGGCAGATCCCTGGTGGTTTGCACCCCCAGAGATCTTTTTTCTTTTACTTTAAATTGTTCATTTAATTGGCATATACATAGATAATGACAGTAATCTTTATAATTTTATGTATATACAGTTTTAAGCTAGTTATACTTTTCTGCCCCAGGCACGCAGTGAATATGGCCACGGGGAGTCTCTCCCTCAGCTGCTCTCCAAGCAGGACACAGGCCCCAAGACCAGCAGGCTGGCAGATCCAGAGGACCCTGCTATACCACTCATGGGTATATACCCAGAGGATTCCCTGGCATGCAATAAGAACACATGCTCCACTATGTTCATAGCAGCCCTATTTGTAGTAGCCAGAAGCTGGAAAGAACCCAGGTGTCCCTCGACAGAGGAATGGATACAAAAAATGTGGTATATTTACACAATGGAGTACTATTCAGCCATTAGAAACAATGAATTCATGAAATTCTTTTTTTTTAATTTTTTTATTCGATATAATTTCTTTACATTTCAAATGATTTCCCCTTTTCTAGCCCCCCACTCCCAGTTGGAGAGGGTGTGGAGAAAGAGGAACACTCCTCCACTGCTGGTGGGGTTGCAAATTGGTACAGCCACTCTGGAAATCAGTCTGGCGGTTCCTCTGAAAACTGGGCATCTCACTTCCAGAAGATCCTGCTATACCACTCCTGAGCATATACCCAGAGGATTCCCCACCATGTAATAAGGATACATGCTCTACTATGTTCATAGCAGTCCTATTTATAATTGCCAGATGCTGGAAAGAACCCAGGTATCCCTCAACAGAAGAGTGGATGCAAAAAATGTGGTATATCTACACAATGGAGTACTATTCAGCCATTAGAAACAATGAATTCATGAAATTCTTAGGCAAATGGATGGAGCTAGAGAACATCATACTAAGTGAGGTAACCCAGACTCAAAAGGTGAATCATGGTACGCACTCACTAATAAGTGGATATTAACCTAGAAAACTGGAATACCCAAAACATAATCCACACATCAAATGAGGTACAAGAAGAAAGGAGGAGTGGCCCCTTGTTCTGGAAAGACTCAGTGAAGCAGTATTCGGCAAAACCAGAATGGGGAAGTGGGAAGGGGTGGATGGGAGGACAGGGGAAGAGAAGGGGGCTTATGGGAATTCATGCAATTCTTAGACAAATGGATGGAGCTGGAGAACATCATACTAAGAGAGGTAACCCAGTCTCCAAAGATCAATCATGGTATGTACTCGCTGATAAGTGGATTATTAGCCTAGAAATTTTGAATACCCAAGACATAATCCACATATCAAATGATGTCCAAGAAGAAGGAAGGAGTGGCCCTGGAAAGGCTCAGTGCAGCAGTATAGGGGAATACCAGAACAGGGAAATGGGAAGGAGTAGATGAAGGATCAGGGGTGGAGGGAAGAGGGCTTACGGGACTTTCCGGAGTGGGGAGCCAGAAAAGGTGAAATCATTTGAAATGTAAATAAAGAATATACCGAATTTAAAAATAAATCCTGTCCTATTTGGACTCTTGTCTTGACTCATTTGGTAATGAACAGCAATGTGGAAGTGTAAGCTGAATAAAACCTTTCCTCCCCAAAAAAACAAAAAACAAAAAAAATCAAAAGTTTGATTTTTAACATTTTAAAAGAACAGCTACAGCACCCAGTTCAAGGGGACACTCAAAAGAATAAACATGTGATCTAATTATATGAGCTTTACTCCCATAGTAGATGCATTTTTATAGGATGCATGTATAAATCTATAACAATATAAAAACATGTATAGAGGCAAATTTTTAACAATTTATCTTTTAGATAACAATTATTAATTTTGTCAAAAAGTCTTGTCATGTAATAGATTAATGATTAATAATAATCAATTTGATTGCTGTTTAAAATAAGGAACAAACATTTTATCATGCTCTTAAAACATTCTTTTTTTAAAAAATATTTTTATGATTTTATTTTGTAACTTTTTATTATTATATCAAATCTTTATTGGAGGATGTCAAAACCTTATTTGGAGAGATTTTATATTAATGTTCTCTTTGTTAAGGAATGGAAGTGAACATATATCATCAACTGTTGACAAATACTTATGGTAGCTTTCTCCAAGTTATGTCTCTCAGTATTTGTTTTGCATCTATCTTGAGGACATCAGAAGCTTAAATGACGAACTTAAAGCAGTGTCTTAGGCAAAATATTTATCTTAACACCTTTTGAAAATCATTTTCTTAAAAAATTTAAACGCCCAATGTTAAGAGCAAGCCATGTCTTGAGGAATAACCTTCTAATGAAAATCTTAAATCTATAATAATTTTGTATGTAGTAGGCAGGCCAAAATTTTAGATCTAAGTTTGAACTTCATTTTGAACCACATCTGTATGGATCTGTTAAAAATGTTCTTTTGGCCAGAAACTCTCTAAGTGAGGCCTGCAAGACAAAACTGCATCTCTCAAGCCTCTGCAGCTTTGAGCAGCTTTGAGGCAGCTCTGAGCTTTGTATTAACTCAAATGTAAATCTCCTGATCTGAGTTTGTTATCTCTAAGGCCAGACCTACACCCACCGGTCCTGTAAAGAGTAACCTGTAATCAGACCCTATTGTATAGAGGTCAAATAACAAAAGGAACCTGAGACTGAAGAACACACACACACAGAGTTGGTCATCTCTGAGTCCATACTCGCCCAGCCCCGATGTTCACTTCACTAGGCCACAGGCTCTAACACCTCACTTTATTACAGATAATCATGGTGGCTCAAGCCTTTAATCTCAGCAATCAAATCTCCACTTTCTGGGTCAGCATGATCTGTGGAGTGAAAAGAAACAGATGGAGAAAAACTCAATATTTCTTTGTTATAACAGTTATTGTAAGTTTTAAGGAATATAATAGCTTGACATTCAAAGTCTGGTTCACTATCACCTTTCTCACATGTCTAAGCCAATGCTTCCTAATGAGTTCTTCCTTCTCCATGACTGCCCCCCATCCCTGGATGTTGTGTAATGAATGTGTGTGTGTGTGTGTGTGTGTGTCTATGTGTGTGTATGCTCGCACATGCACACAGGACTACCATCACTGGAGGATTAAATATAAACAAACAAGACAGGAAAGCTGGAGGAATGATAGAAATAGCCGAATATTTTCTTTTTTCTTTTCATAGGAAGAAAAAAGAAAAAGAGAGCTGCCACTGCAGCAACATCTGCCACCATCATCTTCACCACCACCACCAACAAAAGATACTTGTCAATCTCCTTTTATTATAATAATTAAAATTTAAAATTGTGTGTGCTTGTGGGTGATCTATATAGCACAACCCTCACAGGAGGATTAAATAAAATTAACCAAGAGATCCAAGGCTACATAATAAAAATGCTAAAACATAGATGATAAACAGACAGATAGACATATAAACAGAGACAGACAGAGATAGACAGATAAAGAAGAGAGGAAAAGGACAGAGCATAAGAAGGCTAACGACTCATAATGGCCCCTCGAAAACAAGGAAGGCTGGAGAGAGAGGTCAACCTTCTTATGTTTATTAAGGCAAAATCAAAAGAAAAAGTGAAATGAAACAAAACAAACCTAGCCAAATATTTTGTTTTTCTTCAGATATTAAAAATCTTTTTAAAAAGCACACAATCATCCAAAAGGAAGAGAGAGAGAGAGAGACAGAGACAGAGAGGCATAGTGAGAGAGAGAGATGAAAAGATCTATTTTTTTTTTACCACGTTTTATTGTAATAAGAAAGTAATGACTTTAAAAATTAAAGCTGGCCCATCTTACTTTAACACTCATTAATACAATTTATTCTGTTGAGTAAGACAGGGATACGTGGTCAACACTACCATAATTTAATAAGAAATTTTAAAAAAACCAAGAAAACAGCCAGTAAACTGCTTGAACTCATTATGGTTTTTATTATTAAAAAAGAAGGAACAAAATAAAGGTTAATGGTTGTATTTTCTAATTGTTAATAAATAATTATTAAATATTAAAAATCGGTCCACTTTTCTAAAAAAAAAAAATTGATCCATCATATTATTCACTGTTGTATCATGAGTACTGTACTAAAAACAAATTTTGGCTTTAATAAAAAGGACAACTTGTCAACTAGGAATCAAGGTGACATGGAGAACAGAATACCAACTTCACCATTGCCCTAATGCTAGAGACCAAGAGTGATATACACAACAACCAGGCAACTAGCTGACAATCCTCTTAGGAAAAGAAAAGTTAAGGAAAATGGCCAACTTAAACCTCATTTAAATAAAGAAAAAAAGTCCAGATTTGACATCTGGTAGACCTGGGGTGGAGGAAATTATGATCCAGATGGGCAGAAATCTGGCCAACATAGTAACATACTGGGCTGGAGAGATGTCTGAAAGGTTAAGAGCACTGACTGTTCTTCTGAAGGTCCTGAGTTCAAATCCCAGGAACCACATGATGGCTCACAACAACCATCTGTAATGAGATCTGACACCCTCTTCTGGAGCATCTGAGGATAGCTACAGTGTACTTACATATAATAAATAAATGAGTGTTTTAAAAAAAAATAAAATTAAATTAAATTAAATAAATAAATAAAAAACATAGCAAAATACAAGACAGAAGGAGGCAGGGGTGGGGGTGGGGAGACTGATTGCCTCTCATTGCCTTTCCCCTACCCAACATGTACCATATTATCATCACGCTTTGAGGGAATATAGAGAGTGGAGAAAGTGCTTGATGCCAGAGATCCGCACATCCCATCTAGATGGACACCAAGCCTAGGAAGCTAAGGTTCCCACAATTCTCCAGTGCCCCAGGATGAAACACAGAGATGGGTTGGGGTTGGGGCACAAGAAACATGAGGACCAGGTCCTTCCATGAGCAGACTAGCACCTCTGCCCACAAGACACTGTGTTATTCCCAGCTTGAAGGAACTAGCTATCCATCCCTCCAGGACAAAGAGAAACCTCAAGCAAGGTGTGAGGGCTGGAGACCAGAGAGACATAGGTTTTATCCCTCACCTTCTCCCTTGCCTGCACCTCTGAAAGGATGCTCTTGGCTATGGTAGGATAGGAGTGATAAACGACACTCAGCTCCACCTACAACTCCCCTACCACCGCTAAACTTAAACATGCTTGTACAAGACCAGTGGATAGCAGAAGTGGCAGCCACAGGAAACAGTCCACATGGTTCCTCTGAAGGAGGAGCAGGGGAAGCAGTATTGGTAGCTAGAGAAGACCAGAAAGGGAGACCCCATTGCCACCTTGTACAAAGGTATGCTTAAGAAACTAACCATAAACAATGAAGCAAGGCCTAAACAAGTTAAGAAAGTTACCCCATGATCTACTGACAAAAATCACTAAATCTCAAAATATTCTGAAAACAGATAACAGCTAATAAAAGCCTTAGAAAACTTGAAAAACTCATTATATATATAAAGTATAAATGTGTGCCTACAATTATGCTTCCCAATACACTGTGTAAGCAGATGATTACAATCAAGAAAGACTAATTCCAGAAAAGAAATCCAGATGCCCAGACTCTGTTTTGCCTCATCTGGGTCTTTTATAAAATAATCCCAGTGTTTTATATCTGACAAAACAGGGAACCAAAGTAACTTGGATAAAACCAAACTCTAGATCCTTTCTACTGCACTATAGATCAGTCTTCTGGTAAATGCTTCTCTAAAAGAATGATTTTTTTTAAAGATTTGTGGTTTTAACAGTTTATTCCACAAGGAAACCAATGAGAAACGATTCCCAATTTCTTTCAAATTGTAATGCAAGGTAATAAAAACACATAAAGGTCTTATGAATGTGAAGAGACTAGTTTTCTAAGACAGCAATGATAATATTTCTTCTAAAAAACAAGTTCACTCAAATGAGGCATTTAGATTCTGGTTCCAAAAGAGGTTGTGTCCTTTCTTAAATCAGGGTTTCCCTACTCTGTAGCCTTCCCTTGAAAATACTGTTCTCCTGGTGCTATCTCCCAAAGGCTGGGATTAGGTACCACCGTGTCTACCTTTAAATTCTTAAAAATACTGAAGAACACAAACTTCAGTGTCTTTACTGTGACATAAGCCAAATGGCTAATAACTTATTTAGTTAATACGAAAACAATTCACACCATGCTTTACAATCCCAATCTAAATTTATACACAGTAGATTGGGTTTCAGGAAAACACCATCATCCAATTCCAGAAAACATAACTATGCACTGGTCATCTGCTCAGATTTAGATTTTGTTGTGATTCAAGTTGTCACTTGTAGAAGTTTGTACCTAGGTCTTCTTCCCAGCCCCATGCTCCCAGAAATAAAACTCAGACTCAAAATATGTATACTTACAAATATCTTGGCCTTATAGCTAGTCTTCTCTGACTAGGCCATAGTGCATTATAACCCACTTACTCAAATCTACTTTCTGACACATGACTACTTACCTGGGCTCAGGTACCATGTGTCAGTCTCATCACATTTTCCCAGGCAAATATCTCATCCCTGGCTCTATCCCAGAATTCTTTCTGCCTTCTGAATGTCTCATCTTGTATTCTACACTTTCCTATAGGCTGTAGTTTTCTTTTAGTAAAATACACAAGATATTCTCTCTACAGTCACTAGCATCCTTAAAACCTTCAACTTCAAATTGTTAATTATTCTAATTCTACTTGTACTTCTAAGGTACCAACACCACCAGCAATATCCAGAAGCCACCAAGAGGTTACTATGGCTTTTAAACACTCATGTGTACCTGCTTCTCCTTTCAGGATTTTATTTTGGTAATACTGCCACTCCAGTTGGATGTTAGCACCACGATGAAAAGGTGACCTTCCTGTGCCATAGTTGCTGACAGAGCCACTGTTTTTCCTGTGAGAAAAAAAAATTGAATTGTTTCTCTACGTACAAAAGGATGTTAAGGTTATGTAATGGAATTTTTTCATGCAATTTTAATTATGTAATATTTGTTCTTTAATCACTTATGCATTAAATCTTAAAAAGCATTACCATATAACATCACCTAATGTTTTTTAAGACAGGGTCTTCTGAAATTCTCTATGTAGACCACGCTGGCCAGGAACTCACTGATGTTCACCTGCTAGGATTAAAAGCATGCACCACGCATGGCTCCAGCAATGTTTCTGTAAACCGACTCAATCTAAAATCAGCAGAGTCAGTTTTCCATGGCTTTTCATTTCTTACAATGAAAAGCAGACAACTCAGATCCCAGGCTCAAATTGTAGGAATAGACAACAAAACAAAAACTATAAACAGACTTTTACAATTCAGATATAAATACGTTTATCCTCCCATTTTATTTTTTTTTTTAATTTTATAGCAATAGAAACAAACTGGAGATTCATGCATAGCAATGAAAATCTGATGTTTAACATATAACCAAATGTGAATTTCAGACCCCCAGATTTTGCTTTGGTTAAGAACATTACTTTAATGTATCATTTCCTTTTCTGTATAAAATTACAAGACAACAATAATGTTGTAAAACTGATGTGCAAGTAAAACACCACAAGCTTAGAGGGCAGGAGACTCAGAACAAAGAAACACATAACACAGAAAGTCTTCTTGCCTCTCCATATAAACTAGAAAAAAGAACAATTTACTAGAAGGTAAGTTGTCCCAAGGCTAAAACTAATTCTTTCAAATTCAAAATAATACTTTTCAGAGCTAAGTCACAACTACCTAGGACAAAAATAAAGCCTTGTTGGGAATCTAGAATTTTCTAGGATTTTCACATAAGAGAAAAACTGACTTTAAATAGAAAACACTATTGTAGCTTTCTTGTCAAGAAAGAACTAAGGAAAAATCCTAAATAAATGTTTCAATACTAGTAAGTAGTACACACATAAACCTAAAATTTCATTTTAAAAAAAAAAGCAGACTGCCCAGATGACTCACCTCTACAGTATAAAATTATCAAAACCCAAAGATTAGTATGTTTACCTACATTCATAGAGGAGAGTTACTTCAACAGAAGAACAGAAAGTCTGAAGACACAGGATAATAGAAATTTTCCCTTAACAAACAATAAAAAGATATGAAAATATCCAGAAAATATCCTCATCTATTTAAGATAATACAGTCCTCAATTTAAGATACTCTTCTCTGTATATTTCAGCTTACACCAAGCAGTAGTTTTCTAATTTTCCTACACTTGTGAATATAGGCTCCAGCCAATTTGAACAAAGGAATAGATTTGACTAAGAAAAATCAAAATACTTTCCAAAGAATACATTGTTCTCAATTCACACACACACACACACACACACACACACACACATTGATATGTATCAACTTTCTTAAAACAAACAAGAATACAGACCTTTGAGATCTCTTATATTTCTTATAGCCCCTGAGAAAAAGAAGCAATCAATATCAACATGCCTTACAGAGCTCTGCTGTCTGGGCCAGCTCAATTTGCCTAAAAGGAAAAAAGAACATTCAAACCCAAACTAATACTTATCATTTAAAACAGATTAGTTAATTTTAGAAATCACATTCAAGAAGAATGGTATCATAACATAATATAGAATATACTATGGACTGTATACCACCTTAATAGATGAATTTCAGTTTCTCTAGTTATCTGATAGAATTTTAAATCACTTCTAACAACACCATGGTATTCTTTCTTATTCTATTTTCTAATTGTCTTCTTTTAAAATTTAATTTTACAAGATAAATTTGATTATTTGTAACAATTTTGGTATGTGTAGTTTCACATACTTAGCTTTAATAAGCTCCATTCTGCACAACTCTACAAACTTTATTTAATGAAACAACAATAACAATGGCTACTGCCTCCCAGTGTTCTTGATAAGTATTTAAACAAAGAGGTTTACAGGGGGATAGATTAATTCTCACAGCACTATGGAAAACATTACTACTACCCCCACCTTTTATAGACTAGTAATTTAAGTCCCACAGCTGATAAATGTCCAAATTGCAATTTAACTCCAGTCTGCTTGATTTCCAACTTTTTAGGCTATCATACTACTCTTCTAATTAGACATATTTCAAAAAGTCCACAGAAAAAAACAAAAATCTACATACAAAGGGAATTTTTCTTTCACCATTAGATGTTACTAGTTCTGCAGCACGTTTATTGCATTTATGGAGCTGAAAGTTAATATTATCTCGTAAGGACAATTACTGACTTAGAAAAACCAGAGATTGTTTATAAGGATTATTATAATCCAACTATTAGGATAATATTACTTTATAATAATTTTATTACAAATACCCCTCATGGTGTTCCAAAATATAATAGTACAGGTCCTAAATCTAAGAATCTAAACTCTAAGAACTTTCTAAGCTTATAAGAAGTTCTGATTTCAAAGAATATGCTTGCGTATCAGCTTTAAACAACAAAACAAAACAAAATAAAAAACTTACTCCCGAACAACTGAGCCACTTCACGTACTAACTGTGAGGCGATTGTCTAGTCCCACTAGGTGCAAGGCACTGAACCTTTCTCCCTGCTGCTTTTAAGCAGATGTATGCTAGGCATCACTGATTCCTGTCGTTCCTCTTGCAGAGAGGAAATAGGCAAGAAAGGCAAACACCCATGCATGCTCCTGTCACAGAAAGTGGCAGAGCAAGGACTCAGATCCAGGCTACACTAAATCAAACTCTTGCCATTCTCTATGTAAATTTCACTAATCACGATCTTTCTTTTGTAGAACAAGGTATCAAACTCAGGGCCTTGAATATGTAAGGCAAACAACAATCACAATTCTACTGTTCAAAGTACTATGAAACAGAAGGTAAACAACCTAAAATATGTTAAATATTTAAGGGGCACAGAAGATTTAAATAAAATGCCTATCACAAGGTTTCTTACAACATATAAATGTAAAAATTTACTCCCATTCATTGACCTAACTCATAATAGTATTCTAAAGCTTTCAAGATCAAGTGACCTTTGGTTAAAAAAAAACCAAGAAATAAATAACAGATGGCATTATTATGAAATATTCCAAACTACTGGCTAAAAGCCTATTTAGATATACAAACAAATAACATAAGAGCAACAAACATTCACATAGAAAGACCCTGCAACTTTCTAAAACCCCATTAGCATCTCCCTCTTTATGCCTCCCTTTCCACAGTTATAAAGAGTACTATCATATAATCTTGAACCCTACTTTTTGACCACAAAAAAAGGAGACCAAAACCTTTGTCAAAATAACTGAACTAGAATCTAGTTTAAGTAACAACTATCACAAAACAGCTTCCTGTTGGATTGGGATGACAAGTGTTAGCCACACACACAAATGAGACAATCTACATAGATGTTAAAACAATCTCCCTAAGTTTACCACATATTTACAACAGTTGTATTTCAATTTTAATTTTTAAGAGTGCATTATTGAAACAGCCTTCTAGAAAATCTCAATTACCCTTACCAATCAGCATCATTCTCACAGGAGATTAGGAACGGAATATAAAATGTCACGTTTATACAGCTCATAAATTCAGCTGTTTATAAAGTCCCCATGAAGAAGGAAAGCTTGGAATCCCAGTGCATACAGCACTGAAATGACCTGACATTTTGAGGTAGCCACAGTTAAGTTTAATGGGAAACATAGTAGCAAAGTTTTCAGTTATAGTTACTGTAACTTATATAACCTAACATTCCTAGAGGATTTTTATATTAAGAAGTTTGGAATCATTAGAATACCAGTAAGAACATCAGAATGAAAGCATCAAATAGAACTATTTTGAAGAAAACAATTTTAGTACCTACCTGTGTCAGGTACAAGGGAAGACCAGCCTGTTTTTATTTTGTTCCAAATCAGAGGAAGCTTGCCTGTTAAGATAAAGGATTGAGCAGGAAGTGAAGATCCACTTAAATATATTTAAAGCGCAAATTTACTAGGTATCACCAAACACCCAGAAGTCAACAAAATGATGTATTTAAAAAAAATCAAGCCAGGTGCAGGACTTAAACCACAGCACTCAGAGACTGAGGGCAGGCAGATCTCTGTGAGTTCGAGGGTAACCTGGTCTACAAAGTGAGTTCCAGGACAGTCAGGGCTATACAGAAAACCCTGACTCAAAACCAAAACAAAATTCTGACAGCTAGCTTTAGTGTTGAACCATTATGACTCTAGATATCAATAGTAGCATATCTGACAAACAAATATGCATGTATTACTGGCAAGAAAATACACTGTTAACAAAACATGTCTATGCTGCTACAGCAGACTAGACAAAGGCATATTTGGAAAACAGCTGTGTAAGAAATATAGTAAAACACACATTTAAATAACTAACACTATTTGGATTTGTATTAAAGAGTCAGACCACACAAGCAGACCATCATGTACTTAGGTGATGCCATGTGAACCTTCTCTCTATTTTAATTGGTCAATCAAAGGTTAGAGTCTATGATTGGGTAGTGGAGGGGAAAGGTGGGATTGGAGGTTCAAAAGGGGGAGCAGGTAGAGGAAGAAAAAGAGAGAAGGAAGAGGAGAGGAGGAAGCCACTATGGACCACATGGATGGGAGAAAGCACAAATCTTAGTGATTGGGAAGTAAGTATTTTGCCAATGAAGACATATGACTTATAATTAAAATATTTGGATTATGTGTCATTTATATGGGCTATAAGGGTTGGAAATTTTAGCAACAAATTCGTGCACCTTATATCCAGCTTAGAACTGAACTAAATTGAGAGGAAAATCCAGCCCCCTATATCCTAAACAACCAGAGGTAACAACGCAGCCCTGAGCTGGGCCACAAGGTGGCGCCAATGTCACAGCATAGTTGGGGTTCCCTGAGCCTGAGAAAAATTCAAGGACCCAAAATCAATGCTGCCTGAAAAGCAACATTCACAGCTGAAGATCAGCAATTGAACAACAACAGCTATCTTTCCAGAGCTTTCTTCACAGACACAGCAGACTGATCTAGGCATTTCAGCCGCAAGCCAAACTTCCTCTGCAGCTTTCGAATTTCCAATATCCCCCCACCACACTTCTAAACAGGGCACAGGACAGACAAACCAGCTCTCCCAAATGCTTACACTGCAGGCTGCCTAATATCAACACACATGCTGAAGGCTATAGGCCAGACAAAAGATCCAGAGGGCAAAAAAACACAAAAGCCAAGGATCTTTGTGCGGTCAGCCCCTCCCTACTAATTAAAGACCAATAATAAATACTAGTAAAGACTAATAAAAAGGCCAATAATAAATACTAATAAAAAACTAATAATAAAAGAACCACAATTTTCTAAATCCAACACCAGAGGGAAACAAACATACCAAATAATAAGACCAAATATTAAGAAATAAATAGTAATTACTGCAATTGTTTTCTCATTCATTTCCTTCCACATGAATAAGGTGCTACAGAGAATTAAGGAGTTTCTTAACTAGTGATTATAAAAAGCAATGATATTTTTAAACAATTTTTTATTTCTCAGAGTATATGTGACCGAAGTCTAGAAATTAAATTTGCCAAGGTACATTGAAGAAATTTTTGCATTTTCTAGAGACTAACTCTAAAACCTGTACTAGGATAGACTCTGAAGTAACACTTTACCAGCAAAACTTGTAATTATAAACATTATGATCTACCCTCATTAAGCATAGCAAATATTTTGATTGATTAGTACTTAGTTTTAACTCAACAAACCTGTCCCTAATAGTTAGTTTCAGTCATCACAGAGACAACAGTACAATACTATACTAATGAAAATGTAGCTCTAGCTTTTGTCTCTATAACAAGGACTAAAGACTGCTAAGGACTGCTAAGGACTAAAGAGTGCTAATAATCACATACATTAAGAGTCATAGCCCAGAGAAACAGATGACACTATGTACTAGATACTTGTGCAATGTTCCTAATTCTCAGTATTACCAGCAATGCTGAGATAAACTGAAATACGTTAAATTGTTCTATGCAAAATATCTACTTCCTCAGGACAAAATTCTTGACACTAAAGTGAACTTTAAGGGTTACAGTTTATGAACACTGAAAACACAGAGTTGGTGTATAAAGTCACATCATACCTGAAACCATATCATAAACTAAAAAGAAAATAATTATCTAGACATGTAACTGTCTTTATTCATTAAACACACCCATTTTCCCAGTCATCATTCTCAGATTGCTTCCTCCAACAGCCCTGCCTCGTGGTGGGTAGAAAAAATTAAGTCAATTTTATATAATAATGTACTCTTCGTTGATATTTATCAAGGGAAATGGGAAATTTGAAAATTCAAATGTCCAATTAACGGAAGACAAAAGATTAATGCCAAGTAAATTTTGTCAAATGCATTATTTTCAGGATGCTTTATCAGTACAATCTGTCCAGAGAACTTCCTCCCTACAGTTTAAGCCTCATATTTAAACACATTTCAACCTTTCAACTGGCTGAGTGAGGTCTATAGAGAATGAATCCATGCCCTCCTGAATAACAGCACTTAACATTCACTTTGCATAAAACATCAATAAATCAAATTAACAGTCACTTACTTGTTACCACTACTTAGTTAAACAATCTACTAAAATATTCCCTTTGGAGTGTTTGTAGAAAGATACAGAGAGGAGGGGATATGTTCTATGGTGATGTGGTGAGGTATGGGAGAATGGGGTGCCTCAGCAGGCCCATGCCAAGGCATCCCTTCCCCCTGAGGACCAGCCACATGATGGTATAGTATAGAATAGAGTTTATTAAGGGCATGGGGAGGGGAGTTAAGAGGGTGGTAGAGGCAGAGAAAGAGACACTAGAGAAGTAGAGTAGAGAGGTAGAGGCCAACCATGGCACGTGGAGAGAGAGGGGGGAAGGCAATGAGAGAAGAGAAAAAGGGAAGCAGGAAAAGAGCAGGGGAGGAGCAAGAGACCAAGAGGGCAAGAGAGCAAAGAGGGGGCAACCAGGCTCTTTTATAGTGGATCAGGCCTACCTGGCTATTGCCAGGTAACGATGGGATGGAGTTTGGACAGAATGCTAACATCCTTCATCATCTGACAGAAAATGGCTCTTAAACTAGGTCATACTAGCCAATCAAGAAAACACACACAGTATAACACACCTGCCATACAAACTGCACCCCGTAAGAAGTTCATTAAAAGAACACAGCACAAGGGACTGATTATCAGGATAAAATATGTAATACATGAGGCTGAAATATAATACAGCAAGGGGGTATTACTGCACACCCATGCCAAGATGTGCTCTTGAGAAATTACTACATGCAAGAGATCAGGTGTGAGGAGGTTTACTGGGAGATAGCAGAGGGGTGAGGACCTGCAGACTGGGTAGAGGCAGACAAGAGCAGAGCCATGAGGGCAGATAAGGGAAGAGGGGGCCAGAGGACAGAAAACACTGGCAGAACTAAACTGTACCATACAACACCAGGATTACCAAACACTGAAACGTCTCTAGCTTCAGTCTTAGGGACTAACTAGTAAGCTCATTATTAGACCAAAAGAGGCAGAAAGTCAAATTTTTCTAGCCACAACTTAGACTATCACTGCATTACATTTCATAAATTAATACAATATTTACACTGCTTTTGGTAATTATGCATGTTTATATCAAAGATTATTATATGAAGCATTAAATACCCCATTAAAGTCAAATTAGCTTTGGTAAGATTTATAAGAATCTTTAACATTTAAAACATATTTTATCCACACACATGACTCTTTAGTTTTTGAAATGACCTTTGATTTGGTTTCTCTTTCTGAAATTTGTATTAATGACATATTATATACATGAAATATGGCTAAAGACACACAGAAGTTGTCAGCTAAGTCATAGGAGTAAAAAAGAAAATTTAAATGTTTTAGGGGCATATGGAAAAGGCCCTGAGAATAAATTACTAATTCTGTGAACAGAAGAGTTTTGCTTTCAATTTTGCTCCAGGCAGGTGTGAGGGTGTTCAATGGTGTATTCATTACAAGCCCAGAACTGCCATGTGTTTCTCTCAAATTCTCCTTAAGTAGCTTATTTACCAGTCCTGAAGACTTTATCCCTTAAGAGTCAGAGAAATTCCTATTAGAAAATTACTGTTTCCAAGAAACTCTGAATCTATACACCTACTTTTAAAAGCAAATGACTTGAGAATTCTGCTAATGTGTATGTCACAGTCATTAATGTAACTGAATAAGAATGTCCCCCACAGACTCAGATATTTGGACACTTATCTGGTGGTGCTCCTTGGAAGGGATTAACAGATGCGGCCTTGCTGGAGGAAGTGAGTCCCCAGAGGTCAGCTTTGAGAGGTTAAAGACTGTTGCCATATTCAGTCTGCTTTCTCTGCTTCACACTTTGTGCCTGCAGATGTGAGCTCTCTGCATTCTACTCCAGCTGCCACGCCTGCTGCTTGCTGCATTGCTGCCCATCATGATGTCTATTAAACTATAAGCAAAGTTACTTTCTCATGGGAAGGGGAACAGGAAGGTCGCTTCCTCAGGTTTGCAGCTTGCTTGGGAGAACATCAGGTTCTCTGCGTGAGGAAGTGTCTCCTCTGTCTTGGTCAGCTGAGAATGACAAAGACCCTACGTTGCCTGGAAACTAGCAAGCTGCGAGCAATCTCCTCATGCGATTTCTCTACAGATAATAAAATATATCTTCAAATTTAAAGCCAGGTATGGGGTATTACACCTATAATTTCAGTGTCTGGGAGGTAGAATGAGGAGAATCAGGAGTTCAAGGACAGCTTCATTTGCATAATGAGCTCAGGACCAGGCTAGGCTACAGAAACAGTATCTGTTCTGAATGAATACATACATACATACATACATACATACATACATACATACATAAAAAATTAAAAATAGTAATTCATTTGATTGCTCATTTAAGAGCACCTATGCTCACCAAGGTTTCTGCTGTGAAAAGCCAGTGAGAAAATCCTTATTGATGGTGTAATAAGGAGGGTAGACAGGTCTGATACTCAGATAGATGCTTAGACTATAGATATGGGTCAGGAGTGCAGTACTTGCCTGTCTTTCAAGAGGCTGTGAGCTTGGTGTCTATATTGAAGGAAAAACAACACCAAGCAAAGCCCACAAGAAACTAAAACTGTTTTCTATACAAAATTGTCCCAACTAAAGACACCTCCCAAGTAATGGAAATTAGTCAAGTATCAGAAGAGAACAAAATTTACAAAGATCTGCTACTTCTCCCCAAATGGGGTTCTTTCCACTCTGAGACCAATCTGTCAACTCCAGAGGAGTGGCTGAAAAGTAGCCATGTTTTTAACAAACACCATACTAAGAGAATGAGGACTGCAGTCTACAAATCTTCCAAATATTCTGATCTCTATATAAGGGGTTAGTATCTCAGAAATAAGAACAAACTAGAAGTAAACAAATCAAGTTTTCCAGAAATTAAACCCCACCTCACTTTAGTTTATCTGTGAAGTGGACTGAAGTAACTGGCAAGAAGCAACTGGCAAGACCAACTATATTCCATGTAGCAGCTATCCCTGGTGGTCAACTTGACTATATCTGGAATGAACTCTGACCTGGATCTTGGCTTAGAGATCTTGAGACACAGTGGCTATGAATCCCAGAAGATTTTGACAGGGAAATCTCTAAGTTCAAAGTCATCAGGGAGCAGGGCAGTGGTGGTACACACCTGTAATCCCAGCACTCTGGGAGGCAGAGGCAGGTAGATTTCTGAGTTTGAGGCCAGCCTGGTCTACAGAGTGAGTTCCAGGACAGTCAGGACTATACATAGAAACCCTGTCTCAAACAACCAAAAAAAAAAAAAAAAAAAAAAAAAAGGAAACAAGAGTTGAACCTAACCAACTCTACAGTCTACTATCATTCTATACACTTAAAGAAAACAACACAGACAGATACACACAAACACACCCACAAACACACACACACACAAAAACCCCTCATGGGCTAGAGAAATGTCCCACTGGCTCCACAATTTAGAGTACTGAATGATTGTTTAAAAAAAAAAGGATTTGTATTTAGTACCTTTATAGGGGCTCACAATCACCTGTGACTACATATGAACAGATACCATAGGCAAAATGCCTACCATATTCTTTAGTTTTACTCTCCCTAGTAAAGAGGATCAAATTCCTCTAATCTTTTTTTTTTTTTTTTAATTTTCGAGACAGAGTTTTTCTGTATAGACCTGGCTGTCCTGGAACTCACTCTGTAGACTAGGCTGGCCTCAAACTCAGAAATACGCATGTCTCTGCCTCTCAGAGTGCTAGGACTATAGGTATGTACCACCACTGCCCGGCGAAATCCTCTATTCTTAAAGGAAGTTTTGTTAATTCAATATCAAGAACACATTTGTAGAGCCGGGCGGTGGTGGTGCACGCCTGTAATCCCAGCACTCTGGGAGGCAGAGGCAGGTGGATTTTTGAGTTCGAGGCCAGCCTGGTCTACAGAGTGAGTTCCAGGACAGCCAGGACTACACAGAGAAATCCTGCCTCGAAAAAATCAAATCAAAAAAAAAAAAAAAAAAAAAAGAACACATTTGTAAAATGTTAATATCTGGGAGTGGTTGGATATGCAGAGAAGGAACATTTGTAATCAGTTTAATTTCTTTCTTTCTTTCTTTCTTTCATTCTTTCTTTCTTTCTTTCCTTCCTTCCTTCCTTGTTTGTTTGTTTGTTTGTTTGCTTGCCTTCTTGCTTACTTTTTTTTGGATTTTTGAGACAGGGTTTCTTTGTGTAGCTAGCCCTGGCTATCCTGGAATGCACTCTGTAGCCCAGCTATTGTTATGCATTTTGATTAAAAAAAACTTTTAAAAGGTTTGGTTCATCTGGCACTTAAAAGAAATAGACAAAAAGCAGGAGAAAAACATGTGGCTGTGACTTCTTTCTGGTGGCTTAAGTGAAAAACTCTCTGACTGTGAGTTTGAGGCTAGCCAAGTTGACAGAGCAAGTTCCAGGCCAGGCCTACAGGGCCTACACAAAGAGAAACACTATTTTGAGGCCAGTCAAAGCAAAGCAGAAAGGGTTCTGCTTTTTAATTTACAGACATATGCTTTTTGTTGTTGTTGTTTGGTTGGTTTTTGGGTTTTGGTTCCCCACCCCCACCCCCAAGACTGGGTTTCTCTGTATAGCCCTGGCTGTCCTGGAATTCACTCTGTAGACCAGGCTGGCCTCAAACTCAGAAATCCGCCTGCCTCTGCCTCCCAGAGTGCTGGGATTACAGGCGTGCGCCCACCGCCTGGCCTTTTGTTTTTCTTTTTCTTTTTGGGTTTGATGTATGCTTTTTCTAGTACTATTGACCATAGAATTTTGATCATGAAGGCATGTTGGATTTTGTTTGTTTGTTTGTTTTGTTTTTTTTTGTTTTTCGAGACAGGGTTTCTCTGTGTAGCTCCAGCTGTCCTGGAACTCACTCTGTAGACCAGGCTGGCCTGAAACTCAGAAATCCGCCTGCCTCTGTCTACCAGAGTGCTGGGATTACAGGCGTGCACCACCACCGCCCAGCAACAAAACCAACTTTTAATAAACAAGTAGATACCAGGAAATGCTCACAAAAATACTTAGCCTTTATTTCTCTTTCCTATAACAACCATTCAAAGAATGCAGAGACAATAGTAATTTTTAATTTTTATTTTTTGAAAGTAAAAAAAAGGCCTCAGCCAGGCGGTGGTGGCGCATGGCTGTAATCCCAACAATCTGGGAGGCAGAGGCAGTCAGATTTCTGAGTTCAAGGCCAGCCTGGTCTACAGAGTGAGTTCCAGGACAGCCAGGGCTACACAGAGAAACCCTGTCTCGAAAAAAACCAAAAACCAAAAAAAAAAAAAAAAAAAAAAAAAAAAAACCAAAAAAGGCCTCAAACCAAGACAACTACAAGATAATTTTATGAACATATATCATAATGAAATCCATTATTTTGAATACTAATGAAAAGGAATAGATTTTAATTGTTCTTACTAAAAAATTAGTGAGGGAATTAATGTATGCCAACTAGATCAAATTTGCTATGGCACAGTATCTAGATATTGTGCAATATCTGGCTTCTCATAACCGTATTTATCCTACATATTTCAAAATAATCCATTATACATAGATTATACAAAATAATCCATTATACATAATAAATTTTTATTTTTATGAAAATGTGGACACAAAGAGATGCATATACGTAGTAAGTTTCACGTTGAGTTTTATTAAGAGAGAATAAAAAGGGTAGAAGGAGCAGTTATTAGGCAAATACCTTACCACAGCATCTACATTTGCAGGTGAGTCTCCATTAGGATCTGCCAGCATAGAAATGACACTAATCATGATGGTTTCCACAGTATGGATAGGTAACCAGCGTTCCTCTGGCTTCTCATAACCATATTTATCCTCCCCAGGCTCATGAAGAATAGAAATGCAAAACATCACCATTTTTATCAACTGTAAAATTATAGAATAAGAATTGTTTAAATTTGGTTACACATAATCTATTACAAATGCATAACCTGTTACTTATGCATATAAAACATTATTTACATGGAGATTTCCTAAATGTAATCTACTAACTTTTAAGAATGTTACAGATTAACTATATTTTACATTCTTTAAAATTACAAGTAATTGCAGACCTCCACTGCTGTCCCTGATTCAAAGGACATGCCGTCTCTTTTCTACTTCTCCAATTCTTTATTCTCAGCATTTACAGTTGTCTTTCTCAAATTCTAGTTAAGATGGTCCTCAAGGTTCAGCAAATAAAAATTTTAAAGGGGGAGGGTGATGTAATAATAATAAAAATTAACAGACTCAAAGAAAGACACACATTGGAGAGATATCTCAGTGATTAGAAGCATTGGCCATGAGCTGGAGAAATGGCAGCGGCTAAGAGCACTGACTGCTCTTACAGAGGTCTTGAGTTCAATCCCAGCAACCACATGGTGGCTAACAACAAAATGTAATAAGATATGATGCCCTCTTCTGGTGTGTCATAAGTCTGATATAGTGTACTCACATATATAAAATAAATATATCTTTAGAAACACTGGCTGCTCTCACAGAAGAGCAGAGTACGATTCTGAGAACTCACATGAGAGTTCACACCCTACAGTCCCAGAGAATCTGACACCCTTTTCTGGCCTCTGTGGATACCAGGCATGCATGTGGTATACAGACATATATATATATAAATATGCATATATATGCATATATGCATGTTTGCATATATGCATATTTGCATATATATATGCAAAACATCCACATACTAAAAATAATAAAATAGGGGCTAGAGAGATGTTGCAGTGGTTAATAACACTGGGGCTCTTGCAGAGGACCTAAGTTTAATGCCCAGCACCCACATGGCAATTCACAATCATCTGTAATTCTGCTTCCAGGGGAGCCAACACCTTTGTCCTACATCCATAGGTACATGGTACACATAGATATATGCACACAGAACACTCATAAACATAAATATACACAATAACAAAAGCTTTAAAATAAATAAGTGATACTCATAATCTACTTCACAAACTCATTTTAAATGCAAGTTCCATATAGTAACAGTCAGTGGGGTAGAAATACAGAAATATCCTCAATTTTATAGGGGATAAAGAAAGACACAGCTATATCTCACTTTGCACTATTTTATCCAAAAGTAAATATTCTCAAAAAATCCTACAGTGCTAATCTATAAACATATTCAAATAATTATATCAGCAATTAATAAAAGTAACTTTTCACAGTAAATGTCTTCTGTCAAAAATACTATTATTACTTGAAGAAGTTTACAAAACAAGCAGGAATAAATAAATTTTCTGAGTATAAAAAGATTTCAATCAGTAATAACATATGTATGCTTGTTTGGTTGGCTGTTGTTTTGAAAGAGTTTTAACTGTCCCTGTTAGCAATCTTCCTATCCCAACTCATGGTTAAAGAACACAGGGAGACTGAGGGAATAGGGAGAGACAGAAACAGAAGGAGGGAGGGAGGAAAGGAGGGAGGGTGGGTGTTTGTATGTCAAGGGATATAAAATTAATCAATCCAACAAGTACTTTTGGAAGCCCTACTGTAAAGCAAAATTACTCTTCACATGTAATCAAAAACTCATGTTTTTGCTGATTTATACAGAAACTTTCCTTTAACTGAGGTTTCTCTTCTTAACCCACTCCCATGGCTTGTGAAATCCAACAAAATGGAATTAACAAATAAAAAAGGAACAGTATTAAACATTGTAACATTCAGCCCAAAATGTTGTTTTTGTTTTCCACTACGTTTTACAAAATAAGGAACTGTCTTTGAAAAAATGAGATTGAATAATTGTATATAATTCCATCAGAAGGAATCTACTTAAGATCAAGATTTGGAAGATAGGAACTGAAGGGTATATGTAGCTCAGAGAAAAGAGGACTTGCCCAGAATGCATAGCCTTGGTCCCACATCCAGCATCCTATAAACCAGTCATGACAGCACATATTTATAAGTTCAACACTCAAGAGGTAAACATAAATAGAAAGATTAGTAGTTCAAGGATATCCTTAGCTACAAGATCAAGGCCAGCCTGGAATGCATGAGACCTTGTATCAACCCCCAACCCCCAAATCATTAATGAGTCTGTTAAGATTACTCCATTGTTAAGAGTATTCGCTGTTCTTCCAGAGGACTTGAGTTTGATTCCCAGCAACTATGTGGCAGCACAACCTTATATAATTGTAGTCCTAGGATATACAAAACCCACTTTTGTGATCTTGAGGCACCAGGTACACATATACAAGGACCCCCCTACATGCAGGCAAAGCACCCATACACACAGAACAAATTAATAATAATATAGCGTGGTGGCCCATGCCTTTAATCACATAATATAGGAGGTGGAAGCAGACAAATTTCTGAGTTCCATGCCAGCCAAGGGTAGATGATAAGACCTGATAGATAGATAGATAAGATAGGTAGAATAGATAAGATAGATAGATAAGGTATCTATCTTAGATACGACAGATAAGATAGATAGATAGATGATAGATAAGATAGATTAGATAGATAGATACATAGATACATAGGATAGATAAGATAGATAGATAAGATAGATAGATAGGATAGATAGATAGGATAGATAGATAGGATAGATAGATGATAGATAATAGATAGATAAGATAGATGATAGATAGATAGATAAGATAGATAATAGATAGATAATAGACAGATAAGATAGATAGATAGTTAGATAGATAGATAGATAAGATAGATAGATAGATAGATAGATAGATAGATAGATAGATAGATAGATAGATAGATAGATAGATAGATAGATAGGAAGATAGGTAGGTATGTAGATAGATAGATAGATAGATAGATAGATAGATAGATAGATAGATAGATAGGATGGGTGGATACATACATACATACACACATACATAAATACATACATAAGCAAACACCACAATAATAATAATAACAATTTTAAAAGAAAATGACTTTTAAAAAGCAATCATTTGGTAGAACAGTAATGGTGAATGTTTTTTGTCCCAGTACTCAGAAGGCAGAGGCAGGAAGATCTCTAAGAGTTAGAGGCCAGTCTAGTTTACAGAGTGAGCTCCAGAACAGCCAGGACTACACAGAGAAACCCTGTCTCAAGAAACAAAAACAATTACTAGTCATTTAAATTTGAATCATTTTAGATTTAAAGCTATAGAATCTTAAAATATTTTAATTTTACAGTCACTTCAAAAATGAGAATATCTATCTCATTAATTAACAAATTAATATCTGTTGACATGAAATTTATTTTTATTGTACTATATATAGCAAATAAAATTACAATTTTTTCCATTTCTCAGTTAAGAATTAAAAATCACAATGATACACAATTACAACCACTATACATCTTCCTCAAATCAAATTGCCTATACAAATTCTTTACTTTCCCTAAATCTTCAGTGTCTAAAATGCCCCGTTCTATTTTAATTAAATATTTCACTGAAGCAGAATCACACAATCAGTTTTGTTCTTTTAAAGTTGTCATATTTCAATTATCATGTCTTCAAGATTCATCATTAAATGTTGGTAGAATGCATTCCAATTTGAATGACCAAAATTAGAATCATGCCGAATCACACTTTTAAAATAAATATGTCATTTATATAGTCATCAGAAATAAACACTGATGCCATTATGGCTGTCTTATTCAAGACAAAAGTTCTTCTATACTGACACTGTTTAAATTCTAGTGATCTCTGATTTAAGCAACGTTTCCAAAAGTATGTTGAATGACAACTATGTTCTCTGTGAGATGTTAATTATTAACTCTATAGCTAGCTATACACTTAATATTTACATTTATTTTGCCAAAATGCTCTTAATTCCCCATACAATGATTTGTCTGTTATTTTTTCCCTTTCATCTCATTGCTATTTACAAATGGATTTATTTCTAATACTAAATCCACTTGAAAACCCTGTATGAAAGCTAGGCATGACAGTACAAATCTTTAATTCCAGCACATGACAGGCAAAAGCAGGATAATTTCTGAGTTTAATGCCAGCCTGATCTACATACATAATTTCAGGCCAGCCAATGTTACAGTGACAACCTGTCACAAAAATAAAAGAACCAACCAACCAAACAAACAAACAAAAAAAACTAAACCAAAATGACAAACAAGTAAAAACCAACAACAGAAGAGAGAGAGAGAGGTCTAAACTGACATACATCTAAGCTACACAAATTACTATTTGCTAAGTAGTGTTTTTGGAAATTATTTTATTATTATTATTGTGTGTATCTATGAACACATAGGCCACAGACCATGTGCAGAGGCCAGAGCATAACTTAGTGGAATGCGATCTCTACCTCTATATGGATTCCAGGGATCAAACTCAGATTACTAGGCTTCCATGGCAAGAACTTTAACTCACTGAACAATTTTACCAGCTATCTCCATAATAACTTTAACACCCAACACATTATTCATCTAGTTGAAGCATACAATCCAATTGTTTCTATATAGTACA
Source organism: Apodemus sylvaticus (assembly GCF_947179515.1). Classification (NCBI taxonomy): domain Eukaryota; kingdom Metazoa; phylum Chordata; class Mammalia; order Rodentia; family Muridae; genus Apodemus; species Apodemus sylvaticus. The sequence continues at coordinate 889,230 of NC_067476.1, forward strand.
CTTCTCAGTTATACAACCAAAGCACACACATTTTTAGGAACTTTTGTCGTCATTACCACCCCCACAAATTCTTTTATAATCTATATTGACCCTTCTCCCCTTCAAGCTGTCCAGCAGTCCTAAACAACCATGAATATACTCTTCAGAGTTGCATATTCTTGAAATTTCATAAGTGGAATTATTAAATGATTGCTTCCATCTGTTTGTTAATTTGAAAAAAATATTTATTTTCCATGTATGAACATATGCCTGTGTATGGCCGTGCATGTGAAGGCAGATACTGACAGATACCAAAGGCATCTGGTTTCACTTTTTTGTTACCAAATCATACCAAACACTTTTATAAATCAAATCACATTTCATTATATGTATATGCAGTATTTTGCTTTTACTTTCATCAACTGATAGGCACTAGTATTATGGCTAACTTTTAGCCATAACTTTTTAGCTAACATAAATAATTCTGCAATCTATAAGATTTTGGGATACACCTTTACAACTTTCTTTGTGATATAGCTAGAAGAGTACATGTTTGCATCATCACCACATACATTTTATGCAATGTTGAAGAGCAAATCTAAGATTTTGTGCATGCTAGGTAAACATTCCCAGAGTGTGGTAGCGGCTCTTGCCTGTAAGCCGACCAATTGGCAACTTAAGACACAAAGATTACCAAAAGTTCAAGGCAGACTTTAGCTACATAGTGAGGTCCATGTTGATCTGGAACTCAAGCCTGCTACTCCTCATCTCCAAACAAAGCAGAAAACTAAGAAAAAAGAAAGAAAAGGGAAGGAAGGAAAGGAAGGAAGGAAGGAAGGAAGGAAGGAAGGAAGGAAGGAAGGAAGGAAGGAAGGAAGGAAGGAAAGAACCTAAGAACCTTTGTATTTAGAGTCAATTACAAGACCATATGCACAAAAAAACCATAAAATCACTTAGCACTTTTACTGAGATAGTTGTGAAATCTTTAGTGACAGATCATTAAACTTGCAAATGTGAAAATAAAATTAGAAAACTTACCATTTGGGGGCCAAATATCTGTAATGAATTTCGTTTTAGGAGGCCAGAGGGGATAATCTTTTGGGAAAACGAGATAAGCCTTAAAAACACCACCTTCACTGAAAAAAATAAAAGAAAAACCAGGTTCATGAATTTAAGTTATTCTTTATAAGTACTCAATCAGACAAATAAAAGGGTACAGATGATAAGCCAACAAAAAAGGTAGACAAAAATACTGGTTTCCTAAATACAAATACACAATTTAATAAACTACTATAAGTTCTGCTTTGCTAAACTCTCAGGTAATTAGTAAAACTAAAAGGAACACTTGGAAACAGAGGTGTCCAGATCAGATTATTGGTGATATGGTAAAAGTCTTTTCAGTATATCTCTTCAAATGAAATTCAGGAAGTTTAATCTTGTCTACATGATTCAATTTGCTGAATTTTCTATATTGGTTTCAAATAATTTTTCTTCTATGCTCTGGTCATACCCAGACCTCTTTCTCATCTTAAAGTTTAGGCATATATTTTGTGATTTCCCTTTCTGGTATCAGATTGCCATACTTCTATTTATCTCGTTTGTTCATTTCATCATATATTAAAACTTCATTAGAAGGACAGTAATAAATAAAAACGTCTCCCAGAGAGGTTTTATACTACTAACTTTCCAGAATGGAAATGCTGCAATATTGATACTCTGTCTGTACTATCTAATGTACTACCCAGTAACACTCTGAAAATGGCTTGTGTCTTGGTTAGTTTTTATTATCTACTTGACCCTAAAACCACCTGAAAGGAGAACACTTCCATTAAAGAATTTTCTGGGTCATATTTGCCTATGATAATGTCTGTGAAAGATTGTCATGACTGATGACTGACATGGGAGGACCCAGTCCACTGTGAATAGCAATCCCTGAGCAGATGAATTATGTGAATGCTAACTGGAGACTACAGAAATTATTCAATTGTTAAGAGTACTTATTCTTGCAGAGGATATAGGTTTGATTCCCAGCACCCAAATGGCAACTCACAATTAACTGTCCATACAGCTAGAAGAAATCAAGTCAGCCTTAGGAAGGAAAAATGACTAAATGGTGATATTCACATGGAATTCTAGCACCTGATATCTAGCTCAAGGTCATCCTGGGCTACACAGCAAGACCCAATCTCTAAAAGTTGTGTATTAGACTGATAAGATGGTTCAGGAAATAAAGGCACTTGATACACAAGCCTGACACCTGAGCTCTGTCACCAAAACTTACTTAAAGATGGATGGAAAGAACAAACTCTACAAATTTGTCACCTGGCCTCTTTATCTATGCTGTGGAGCATATACCCACATACACATTATGCACACTTACACTAATAAATAATTTTTAAAAGATGGGGACAGATGTTTGTACACTGACATAAAAATAGAAACACAGCTGTGGTCACAGCCAAGTGGTTAAGGCAATAGACTAGAAATCCCTTCTCCAAGCACAGGTTCCAATCCTGCTGACTATTTGCTGGTCTGTTTAAGCCCATGTGTAATGTTAACACTCAACAGAATGCTGTTCTTCATCCTTCAAGTTTGGGGGAAGTCTCTAGTCACTGTGGTTATGAGCTTGGAGGATTGTAGTGCGGGATTATGAATAGAGATATTGCTATATATGTATATTAAAAAAAAAGTGAGGGGCTGGAGAGATGGTTCAGCAGTTCGAGCACTCATTGATTGCTCTTCCAGAGGTCCTGAGTTCAATTCCACATGGTGGTTCACAACCATCTGTAATGGGATCTGATGTCCTCTGATATATGTGAAAACAGCTACAGTGCATTCATAAACATAAATTAATCTTTAAAAAGAATATAGGAAAGAAAAAATGGCAGAGATCCTATCTCAAAAGAAAAAAGCCAGGCTCTGAGTTGGAAGCCAGCCTGGTTTCCAGAGTGAGTTCCAGGACAGCCAAAGATACATAGTGAAACCCTGTCTCAAAAACAAAATCAAATGATGATGATGATGATGATGATGATGATGATAACCGCAATAATAACAATAAGAACAACACGTTACATGTAACAGTTATCAACTGTAGGATATAAGACGTGGGATCCTTTTAATGTGCTTTGCACATTTTAGTACAGATTGAAATTTTAATTATAAATACTGGATTTTATTACTTTTTTCTGCTTAAAAAATGTTTGAGATTATTTAGCAGTTGAGGGAACTAGCTGATATTCCAGAAAACCAGGGTTTAATTCCCAACACACACAGAGACAAGCATCTGTAACTCTAATTCCAAGGCAATCAGCCGCCCTTTTCTGGACTCCATAGGCACTGCATGCACAGGGTAAACATTAAAGGGGACGTGGGGAGCTAGGGCGTGCTATTAATATCAAATATTTCCAAATAGTAAGGAGGTAAGCTGAGGGCTCAGAGTCTGAAAAGAAAATCACACTTGATGAAAACAGTAAGAAAAAGTTCATAAAAGATTAAATGGAAAAATGGTAAAGCGCACAATGAAGGGGATAATTTGGTGAAAAAATTAACATTTATATATGGAGAGTCTGTGTGGTTGTGCATGCTTGGCAACTCAAGGTGATTCTCATAAGTTCAAGGCCAGCCTAGTCAAATAATAAAGACCATATCAGCCTGAGAAAGATCTTTTCTCTTGATTTTAAGGGTGGGGGATTAAAAGAGGGTGGTACATAATACAAATAAAGGTCTCTAAAAAAGGAATAAAACTAGTTTCTGAGGCAATGGGAGGAGACTAGCAGAAAGACAACTAGGAACAGAGGTCCTCTAATATATAGCAAGGTACTGAAGGCTAGTCTTGGATACATGAGACCCGGCCTCCAAATAATAAGTCATCAGAAATTAGCTAGAAGTGAAAAAAAAATAAAATAAAGCTAGTATAAAGCATAACCATGAAAAAGGAACGATGTAAGGCTGGAGGAATGACACAGAGCACTTACTACTCTTGCAAAGGCTCAGTTCTCAGCATCTGCATGTGGCAGCTCACAGCTGCCTGGTCCTCCAATTTCAGGGATCCAGTGCCTTCTTCAGGCCTCCAGGGGCACCTGCACCCATGTGATGTTTATATTACTCATTCAGACACACGAACACAATCTTTTTAGTTTTTTTAAAAGCTGTTTTTTTCCCATGGAGGGATGAACATAAAATGTAGCACAGATATCAAGGATTAAAAAGAAAGTAATTAGTCTTAAAAATAAGCATTTTAAAATTAGAGTAGAAAATAAGTAGACAGACAGAATTTGAGAAAGCTAGAAATCCATAAAAGAGCCAAGAATATATGTAAAGGGGTATTAGAAAAGTCTCTACAAAATATCTGCACCTCATTTCTCCCAGGTCACTTCATTTTGGTTGATTTAATTCATTCAAAAGCTTCACAATATCTGACTGGAATTCTCATGCTAAAAAGTAGCTACTGCCCCTCTAAATTGTGTAATTAAATAAGTAATTGTCAAATTTACTTAATAGTGTTGCCCTAAAAAATTTTAAGGCAGATGTTTTTCTAATAATTACACTAGTTCTCAAATGTTTTTTTTTAAATGGATTCACTTATCCTCTACTTTACCTAAGGATCATCTACCTGTGCCTCTCCTACCTCACTTTACCCACTCCCCCAAAAAACCACCTTACATAAATAAATAAATAAATAAATAAATAAATAAATAAATAAATAAAAAAAATAATTAATAAATTAAAAAATTTAAAAAAAAACCCACCTGGCTTAGTGGCAGCCAATTTGTGAGTATACAAACTTTCAGTGTCAAGTTAGGACAGAGGAACTAAAAATCTCATAGGTAAAAATCACAAAGTAGACAGACAGACTGTATTTATTATTGTTCACACATAAAAAGATTTGACTATGGGGACGAAAAAAGACATTGAAGTAGCAGTGAAGTAAAAATATTTCTCCATGTAGAAAGTATTGGTAGAACAATTAACATGATGTTAAGGAATTATATAACCAACTGCTGAACATTTGAAAACCAAGGTCCTATTTCTGGCACAAAACCTCCTTTTGTTATTTTTGTAAATTAAATCACAAAAGTCTTAACTGGGTATGGCACATGCCTATAATCTAGCATTGGAAAGTATGAGGCAGAAGGCCTACTGAATTTAAAGTAACCCAAACTACATATCAAGACCCCCTTTTCAATTAAAAACAAAAACAAAAACAAAAAACTCTATTTTGGGGTTCAGAATCTGTCAGTGGTCCAGCACTTGCCTAAAGAGCTTGGTCCTTTCTTTCCAAATGTTATACACATAAGAAAAGTTACTTGGAGGAAGCGGTTTGGGTCAAGATAGGGTTTCTCTCTGTAGCACTGACTGTCCTAGAATTCTCTCTATAGACTAGGCTGGCCTCAAATTCAAAGATCAGCTTGTCTCTGCCTCCTTCCAAATGCTGGGATTAAAGCCATGCACCACCAAACCTGGCTAAGAAAATCTATTCTTGGCAGCACTAGGAAAATTCAATATTGGATACAGATTTTAAAAACATTATGCTAGGTGAAGATGGGTAAAATAACTACATGTCTTAGGGTTTTACTACTGTGAACAGATACCACGACCAAGGCAAGTCTTATAAAAGGCAATATTTAATTGGGGTTGGCTTACAGTTTAGAGATTAGTCCATTGTCATCAAAGCAGGAATCCAGATACTCACTGGTACAGGAGAAGCTGAGAGTTATATATCTTCATCTGAAGGCAGCTAGTAGGGCTGACTTCGAGGCAGCTAGGGTGAGGGTCTTAAGCTCACACCCACAGTGACGCACCTATTCCAACAAGGCCACACCTCCTAATAGTGCCACTGCTTGGAACAAGCATATAAGCCATCACACTACATAAATACTCAGTAACTATCAATCTTTTTGTTTTGTTTTTCAAGATGTTTCTCTCTGTAACAGCCCTGGCAACTATCAGTCTTAAAGTAACACTTAAATGTACTAGGCACTGATTACACAGACTGTAAATAGTGTGGAGTGTCCTTTAGTAATTAAGTGAAGGTTAGTTATACTATCACAAAACAGCATAGCATATTTTTACAGAATTTTGGCATAACACTTTCTCTGAGTTAACACCTCAGACCACTATCACTGAGATTTAAATACCACTCAAATCCATGCCAACTTATTTTCAATCAGTCTGTCCTCTTCACATTATTGAAATAACTAAAAGATCACTTTCTTGCACTTAAGTCAATAAGTGCTTTTTAAGAACATACTATAAAGTACTTAGAATTAACAGCCTTGTAAATGTCATTTAAGTCTGTCTGCTTTTCCTTGTCTTCTTTATTTTTTTTTTATTCGATATATTTTTTACTTCCATTTCAAATGATTTCCCCTTTTCTGGCTCCCCACTCCCCGAAAGTCCCATAAGCCCTCTTCCCTCTCCCTGTTCCCCCATCCACCCCTTCCTTTAAGGTTTATTTATTTTATATATGAGTACATTGCAGCTATCTTCAGACACACCAGAAAAGAGCATGAAATCCCATTAACGATGGTGGTGAACCACCATGTAGTTGCTAGGAATTGAACTCAGGACCTCTGGAAGAGCAGTCAGTGCTCTTAACTGCTGAGCCATCTCTCCAGCCCTTTATCTTTCTTTTGTAAGCACACTTCCCTAACACAGTAGTTCTTAACCTTCCTAATGTTGCAATCCTCATGTTGTGGCAACCTCCAACAATAAAATAATTTTTTGCTGCTACTTCATGACTGTAATTTTGCTTTTGTTATGAATCATAAATCTAAATATGATATGCAGGATGGTATCTGATATGACCTCTATAAAAGGGTCATTCAACCACCACAAGGGGTTGTGCCTCACAGGTTGAGAGCCACTGCCTTACCACTTGGCCCTTTCCCCAACATTTTGCGTTTCCTTACTCTTTTTCTAAGCTCCCTCCCACCCTCCACCACAGCCATGTAAACTAACTTCTTATGTGGACAGTTTAAATGGCAGGGTCTTCTCCTTCTCTCCTCCGTTGTCCTCCACTAAGAAGCTATTAAGATTTAGTTTGCCAGATCTCGGGTTTTTCTTTCAAACTCTAATAAAATTGTCCTAGTACCTATCTCCCCCAACAAGTAACATTTTAGAAAGCTTCCATTTATAAAGTCTTTCCCTGTCCTTTGTCCTGACACCTTTCTAGCTATTTTCTCAGGACCTGTCCCAGGCACACGGTCTCTTCTTCCCTAAACAAAAGTTACAGATTTCAGAAAAGCACTGGATAAAGTGGCCATTGTCTCATTAGTACATTCAAAGTTGCCACAAACTTGTCTGCTATTCACATTACAAACCAACAGCCAACACTTTTAGAAACATACAGTGAGAAATACATTTTATAACCCACAATCAGAGTTGAATAGATGGCAGATGGTTCAGCAGTTAACAGCATTGATCTGTTTGAGGAGTCAAGTGGCTCACAACCACTACAAGCACAGTTCCAATGAGATCTTACAAGTTCAACCTCTAAGAAGCAACTCCACTCACATACACATACCTACACAGAGACCTGTATATGTACTGGGTTGGCTTGATATTGCTTGTATTCTAGTGCTAATACTGGTTCCTCAAGACCTGTATTAGCATTGCCCCAAAGACCAGAGAGTCCTAAAGTAGAGTCAATTGATGCTATGTGACCTGGGCCCCAAGTTATTTCCCATTGGTAAATAAAGATGCTCACAGCCTACAGACATAGGCAGGCATTAGGATTCCAGGGCTGGAGGTCAGAGGAAAACCTTGAGAAAGGGAAAGAAGGAAGTGAATGGAGGAGAAGCTGCCACCAGTTAGATTAATCTTGAAGTAATGGCCATGTTGTATGGCCAGTTAGAGTTAAGTGCAACCCAGAAGAAACATGGCAAATTATATAATAGGACTATTGGCTGGGAAACAGAAATAATAGTATAGAGGATAGATATCTCCCCAGCTCTTAATGCTGATTAAGGCTTATTACAAATACAAAGTTTGAGTGTGTCTTTTATCCAGGAACTGAATGATCAAAGGAGGGTAGAAACTCGGGATTGGGATTTAAAATTTCTACAACATGAGCACATAATTATAGATAATAAAAATAAGCTGGGCAGTAGTTATACATGCCTCTAATTCCTGCACTCAAGAGACAAAAGCCAGCAAATTTCTGAGTTTGAGGCCAACCTGGCCTCACACACGTGCGCGGGGAGGGGGCAGTAAAATGGGGTGTTAATAAAAAGAATGAGCTGTTAACTAAAATGGTCTTACTATATGGACATTATATGAGACAGGGTATCACTATGGAGCCCTGCTGCCTGGTGCTGGGATTAAAAGTTTGTACCACATGCTCGAGTAGCATAACAAAGCTATAACAAAGCATGAACCACCCTTTTCCCACTGTGTAAAACATGAACTCCCACATTGCTTTAACTTTTTCCTCTCTTTTTTCCACCACACCAGAAGTGTGTGTGTTTGTTGATCAACTAATAATACTTGACACAAATGCATGTAAGGATAAAAAATTCAGTGATCCCTTAAGAGTTGAAGCTTTAAGCCTGGATTCCTAAACAATGTTCCATAAGAACTTGGTTTAGGAGAATAATTCTCATTATTTTATAGCTACACTAAGGGTAAAGGAATCCTATCATCAAAATGTTCCTCTGTATCCCCTAGAGGTACTGTGCCTGGAGGGAATAAAACCAAACACTATTTTAAACACAGAAGAATAAACATGAAGAACAGACCAGAACTGTGTTAGGATCATAGACCAGGTTACTTACATAGTATGATTTGCAAAATTTATAAAATTTACCTCAAATAACAATGTGATTGTGAGGGAGTTATCTCTAAACTGGTTTCCGGTGGCTACTGGCAGCTATGAAAGAATCCTAATGCCATGCCATGACCAGATTCACCTAAATCAACTGGCAAAACTGATGGATGCAAATATATCAATTTTCAAAGAAACATATGTTGTTTTCAAAGAAACATATGAAGCCGGGCAGTGGTGGCGCAAGCTTTTAATCCCAGCACTTGGGAGGCAGAGGCAGGCGGATTTCTGAGTTCAAGGCCAGCCTGGTCTACAGAGTGATTTCCAGGACAGCTAGGGCTACACAGAGAAACCTGTTTCAAAAAACCAAATCCAAAAACAAAAACAAAAACAAAAACAAAAACAAAACAAACATATGAGCAACAATGACTGCTAAAAACTATAACAAAGCATGAACCACCCTTTTCCCACTGTGTAAAACATGAACTCCCACATTGCTTTAACTTTTTCCTCTCTTTTTCCACCTTATTTTTGAGGGAGCTTCCCTCATTTCTGCCAAATGTCTACTCCAAGATAACTGGGTTAATTCTCCTATTTCTATCTCTCATCTTGCAACAGGAGTGTTGGGATCACAAACACAGGCTACTACATTACACTTTTTTACATGGGTTCTGGGAATTGTCATCACATTTCTATAGCAAACATTTATTGAGTCATCTTCACCAGCCCTTCTTTTCATATATATCCACTTTTTGAAAAAAAAAAAAAATATATATATATATATTCAAACAGCTACTTGAGGGCTAGGGGGAAGGACTTACAAGAAGGAAGTGCACTCCCAAAGAATTGCAGATGTAAAGATCTGTTATCATTCTCTAGCTCATTCGCCTCATTTTCAACAACTGGTAGTTAGTTAATAAGTTATTTTATGTCCTAACACTAAACTAACAAAATATAGTCTTATAAACTATACTCTGTGAAGACCAGGTTATAAAATTATTAAAATAGACCTTGAAAGTTCCCTTAAGTTGTAAAACACAGATATACAGAATACATTCTATGTAAAAATCTCAGGGCCAGAGAGATGTCTCATTAGTTAAGAGTACTGGCAGTTCTTCCAGAGGCCCTAGGTTCAATTCCCAGCACCTATTGGTGGACAGGTCACAGCCATCTATAAGTACAGTTCTAGAGGTTCCCATGCCATCCACCTCCTCAGATACCAGACAAACACAGTGAATATATATGCATGCAAAACACCATACACATAGATATTAATTGATTTAATTACATAAAAAGGAGCTGTTTTTAAAAAGAAAAAATTGCAATCTTATTCTTTAATAAATAAGGCATTAAGAACAGTAAAACTGGGGCTGGAGAGGTAGCTAAGCAGTTAAGAGCACTGGCTGCTCTTCCAGGGGACCTGGGTTCAATTCCCAGAGCCCACATGGCAGTTCACACTTGTCTATAATTCCAGTTCCAGGAAATCAAACACCCTCACACAGACCTACATGAAGTCAAAACACTAATGAACATAAAAGAAAAATAAATTATTTTTAAAAAGTGGTGTTAAAAAAAATAGTAAAACTGTCATCCTTAATTATGGTGTTTCCTTTGGGGTCAAGGCATGGTAAACATGAGAAGGAAAATCATTTCCATAGGGAATTGAACCTAGGACCTCAGTACTCTTAACTACTGAGAAATTTCTCTAAATTGCATAGGACTTTTTTCTCTTTTGGCTGGAGCAATGGCTCAGAGGTTAAGAGCCTCTAAAGGATTTGAATTTGATCTTAATACTCATATCAAACAGTTTATAATCAGGTGTTACTCCAGCTCCAGGGGATCCAACAGCTATGGCCTCCTAGTGCACCTTCATTCACATGAACATAATCTCACAGAAGCACACATAAATATATAATTAGAGATGAAATTTTCTCTTCTCCTCCAAGCTTACAAAAATTAATATCCTAAATTATAGAAGGTGTGTGTGTGTGTGTGTGTGTGTGTGTGTAAATTATTTACAGTCAGGCAATAGTAGCACATAGCACAGATCTTAAATCCCAGGATTCAGGGGGCAGAACCACGCAGATCTCTGACTCTGAGGTCAACCTGGTCTACAGAGAAAGTTCCAGGACAGCCAGGGCTACACAGAAAAACCCTGTGTGTGTGTGGGGGGGAGGGTTACATATAACCTCACTAGAAAAAGCTTTTCATACCATATTTATTCCAGCAGCAACATAGCTTAAATTTCTGAAGCTATCTTTTTAAAAACATGTTTTAGACATTAGAGCTTCAAGCATAACACAAAGGCTCTACACATGATCACATTGAAATGATACTCGCTATAACCATTTTGCTTGCTACTTTAGAATTTTTTTCAATTTTCAAAATTAAGTTTTAATTTTAGTTGAAGGAGTGAAGATGTCAGTTCCAGTATACTTACTAAAGTGTATCTGGAGGACCAATAATAAGGACTTCCCAACGATAGAGATCATTGTCATCTATTAAACCTGCTGAAAAGCCTTCCACTGGATTTTTGTTGAGTTCTGTGGAAAAAGAAAATTTCAATTAAAACTTTAAAACAGTTTTTCTCCAACAGGTAAATTAAAGAATGACCATAAATAAGCTATAAACTATGAAAACTATTAAAATGCTGCTTCATAACTATAACATTTCCATACAACAAGGAAGCCATGGGTATATTAACCTATCCAGATGGAATTGTTCTATCTTCCTACATCTACCTTGGGATTCAACCAAAGCTCTTAGCATTCTGGGTAGGTTTTATGAGAGGCAATCAAAATGCAAATAAGGCTGATTCTCACAAGAGATTTTAGTTGAAAGAAAATCAAAAGTCAAATCAAATCAGAAATGGCAAGTTTTCTATAGCCTTTAAGACAAATCCTTAAAAAACAACCAAAAGCACTTTTACATCAGAATTGCCGAGTTTTTTCAGCTCTTACTTACATTAACATCTGTCTGATTGCCATGATGCCTTGAGGTACATTCAATTATGCAACAGGAATAGCTTTCTAAGAATAGCTGGTGCCTACAGAAATAGTGATGGTATCATAAGATTCTTCTCTTCTAAACAGTGTTCTGCCATGAAGAATAGATGATGAGGGCAGAAAATTAAGAATCGAGACAAGGAACTAGTAAGGTAGAAAAACAAAGGCCAACAAAGGATCATCAAACAACAGGTTAGAAAGAGTATAACCTTAAGAGTTTACAGAGATGGACTTAATAAAATAAGGATGTCTTTGTAATGGGCAGATTGCATGAGTTTTTCAAATAGCCTTAAGTAAGTGTAACTGACATTAGAGGTATACTATATATACCTATAGGTATATATAATAGGTATACTATATAATTTGGTAATTTTAATATACTATCATCTTTGAAGGCAGGATAAGAATCATGATAGTAAGTATACACAACAATCACCAGAAAAGTTATTATTTTGTCAAGAGAGCTGAGGACTGACTGATTCAAACTGGGCAGTGAGTAAGGACAAAACATGTTTAAGAGCAGTTCAGAAAGGACTTGCCAGAAATCTAAATGAGTACATGATTCTCATACAGTACTTGCCCATCATCAAGATAAGCCATCTAATCATGAAAACAAATATAATACAACACAGAGTACTATAAAATGCCAAAGAGTGTGCTGGTAACTATGGAAGCACTAACTCCATAACTTTGAGCAATCAAAGGTGGTTTTAGTTCAACAATTACAACTTCATATAGGGCTATTAGGTCCATCTTCATTTGTCAATCTACTGGAATTTGAAATTACTTGGGAGACACACCTCTTGTGCATGTCTGAGGGTACTTTTAAAACAGTTTAATTTGGAATGTGGTTGGAACTATTCTAAAAGGATTGTGAAACAGAATACAAGACTCATACCCACTCCCATCATTTTACTGCTGTCACATTGCAGCTATCATACCTTACCAAGCATGACGAACTAAATAATTGATGAACCATAAAAAATTCTTCCTAAAGCTGTTTTGATCAATTATTTTGTCCAACTAACAATAAAGTAATTAATGTACATCACAACATGCAGACAACAACAACAAAATGATAAAAATAAAGAATTAAAATGTATTTTAACACAAAGAACTTCTTTTCTTGGATTTTGAACACAGATTTTATAAATCTAATAAGCAAAGCAAACAGATAAAATCTGTATTTTAAAATACCATTAAGATATGATTTGCATTTTAAACTTATTATGTTTATAATAATATACCTTTCACTGAATCCCAACTATGTTGCTAGCTACTAAAAAAGAATACACATACACACTTTAGTGTTGATGGGAATGGTTCCTTTGAGGTCTAGCTCAAGAACTACCCTCCTATCTTTGAAACCTTTTTAAAAATAATTTATTAAATAATCTTGACTTCTGTTAAAAATCCTATTCATTATAGTTGCAGCCTGTATTGTATTACCTAGCATTTGACTATCATGGGTTCATTGTTCCAGAAAAATATATAAGTAAGGACAATGTGAAATAGGTAACCTAAAAGTAGTACAAGGAATAGGGGTTAAAGAAGCACAAAAGAAGGGCATATAACAATCTTTAATAGCTTTAAAAAAAAAAAGGCAGGAAGAGCACCACAACTCTGAGGCCAGCCAAGTCTATATTGTGATGTCTAGTCTCAAAAGTTTAAAAAGGGGGAAGGGGGTACAGCACAGAGGGACACACACATTTTATTCCAGAACATGGGAAGTAGAGGTGGGTTAAGTTGCAAAATGACTGTGACTAATAATGAGACCCTGCCTTGGAGGGAGAAAGGGAAAGAGAAAGATTTATAGAATATCTACAATGAAGAACTGGGCCTATACTGAACAAAGAGTCATAAATGAAACAAGACAAAATGGCAAAAACTGGAAAGTAAAGGCTTTTGTTAGCAATATTAAGTTTCAACTTCATACATGGAGCAATGATAACCCTTTGAAGAATTGGAATGTACTTGTTCTTAATACATTTTCAAAAAGTAGGGCGAGCTTGGGAGATTTAAATGTTCAAAAACCAGTTTTAGAAGTTGGATAGATAGCCGGGCGTGGTGGCGCATGCCTGTAATCCCAGCACTTGGGAGGCAGAGGCAGGTGGGTTTCTGAGTTCGAGGCCAGCCTGGTCTACAGAGTGAGTTACAGGACAGCCAGGACTACACAGAGAAACCCTGTCTCAAAAAACCAAAAAAAAAAAAAAAAAGTTGGATAGATGGCTCAGAGCTTAAAAGATGATATACCAGGGAGCTTGAGAGATGGTTCGTTATTTAAGAGCACTGACTGCTCTTCCAGATGTCCTGAGTTCAATTCCCAGCAACCATATGGTGGCTCACAACCACCTATTATAGGATCCGATGTCCTCTTCTGGTATCTGAAGACAATTACATTGTACTCATATACATAAAATAAATAAATAAATCTAAAAAAAGAAAAAGAAAGAAAGAAAGGAAAAGAGAGGAAAAGAAAAAAAGAAAAAGATGATATAGCAGTTGCAGAGAACTTGAGTTTGATTCCCAATACCCATATTAGGTGTAACTCCAGCTCTAGGGGAGATGATGCCATCTTCTGGTCTCAAATGCACAAACCCATATATAGACACAAATGTATACATAGTTAAAAAGAAAGCAGTCATTCTTTAAAAACCATGCTAGGCATGTTGGTACATACTTATAAATAACACAAACACTGAAGATACTTGATGAAGTGGTGAAATGGTTTTGAAACTAGAAAAGGTTAATGGTTGTATAATACTGTGAACATAGATATGTTTATCTACTATTATTTGTATATATGTTGTTTATTACATTTGAACATAGTATATCTAATCTTAGTTCTTAAAATGACACAAATGTATTAAAATAGGAAACACAAGATGAGATACTTGTTTGAAAGGGGGAAACTTACTTAATGTTAAATTTCTACAGCACATATATGTTGTATATGTTGGGAGAGGGGCTGTCTTTGCAGAGTTATAGACTGTACTTTGGACCTTGCATACACTAGGCAAGTCTTCTACCACTGAGAGACATCCTCAGAATATATCAGGGTTTTTGCCAGAGAGGAAAGCAGGAAAACAAAGAAGCTAATATGTTTAACAGAGTAAATAGCCAACAATGATAAGTTCACTCTTCTACAGCATGGAAACACTATCTCAATTAAGGCCATTGGGTTAAAAAAAGAGAGCCAAAACCGTCTTTAGCATAAGCAGTAAAGATAACTAGAACAACACTAACAAGGTTAAGGTGGAAAAGTGCAAGTGGAAATTGTTTCTCTAAGGTTTCGATAGATAGAAAAATTACAGTAGCCATAGCCACGAGCAAATGAAATTCATGCAATCAAGTAGTTTTATTTGGTTGATTTTTCAGGTTGTTTTTGTTTTGTTTTGTTTTGTTTTAAGGCAGGATTTTGTCTTAGTGGGCCTGAAATTTGTATGTAGACTGGCTGGCCTTACCCTTTAGCCTCTTTGCTAAGACTACAGACATATGACACTATAATGGTTGTGGTTATTGCTGCTGTTGTTTTAAATAGGATCGTCCCTTGCAGCCCAGGCTATAGAATCAGACCTCGCTCTGAGAAATAATCAACTAATTTGGGGCAGGGGGAGAGGCATGAATCCACAAAAACTAAGAGTAAGCACAATAGTGTATACTCTCTGATTTCAGCTTTTGGAGGGTGGGAAAAGAAGATCCTGTCAGACATGTCTCTAAAAAGATGAGAGCATATGAAAAGTGAACAAACATGAATTATTAGGATCAATACAAATTCATAAAGTGTTTTTTTAAAAACTAGGCTTATGCACCAGAAAAGGTTCAGGGAAACAGTCATCTCAGTATGATGAACATTCCTAGTATCCACAATATGGTCTTCTAATACAAATTTACAGCTAACAGTGAAGCAGGGTTTTGTGAAGAAATGACAGATTCTAAGTCTGAGGCATAAGGAAAAAATATGTTAGGCTCTTCTCAATACTCAATAAAATGTGTTAGGCTCTTCTCAATACTAAATAAAACAAAAGCTATCAGTTAGAAGCCCCACTGGCTAAAAATGTTATGAGTTGAGTATTAGTATGAATAATAACTGTGAAGGATAGACAAATGTATTTCAATATATGAGTAACTAACATACACACACAAAACCAACCAGCCATGGCTGTTATAATTAGGTGCTAGTAAACCATTTTGTCATTTTGATTTGGGTCTTATCCCACAGCTGGCTTAATGCCAGCACTCAGGAGGCAGAGGCAGACAGATATCTGTGAGATCAAGGCTAGCCTGGTGTATAGAATGTGTTCCAGGACAGCCAATGCTACAGAGAAAAAAGGATGGGAGGGAGGGATATACTTCTTCAACCATGTAAAGAATCAATCTCAGGTCAGCAGGCTTGGTAACAACATCTTTTCCACAGAGCCATCTCATCATCCAATTCTTAGCCTACTCTGTGCAAGCAATACATTATTTTGAAAACCAAAGAAAGTAGAAGAACCTTGCACTCTATTATCAAATACTGAAATAATAATTATGTTATCAAATAACATCTCTCTCTAAAAAACTCCAGTTATGCGATTGTTTATGGAGCCCCTGGGTATGGCTAAGTTGAACATGCCCAATTTTCTGAATTACTCAAACAAATTTAACTTTTCCTGATTCAAAAGACATAGCTTCTTCTTCCTCCTTTTTATCTTCCTACTTTAAGAAGCTGCAGAAATTTAAAGTTTGCCTTCTCTGGGTTTTTGAGTCTTGTTTTGCTTTTTTTCTTTTAAAGCAAGATTGTCCTCTGGCTTAAAAAATAAAAATACATTAAGCTGAAAAGTTTCAGAAATGTCACTTTATTACTTTTTCTACATTTTTTAAAATTTCTATGTAAAATGAATAAGCCAAATAAATCTTTAAAAGATAAAAGTCATTATTTTTGAGGTAATCTCATGTAGCAAAACTGAACCTGTTCAAAGCTCATAGTAAGAGTCAAATATAAAACGGGGCGTGGTGGTGCACACCTGTAATCCTAGCACTTGGGAGGCAGAGGCAGGCGGATTTCTGAGTTCAAGGCCAGCCTGGTCTACAGTAGAGTGAGTTCCAGGACAACCAGGAAGAAACCTGTCTCAAAAAAACCAAAAAAAAAAAAAAAAACCAAAAAAACAAACAAACAAAAAAAACCCAAATAACAACAACAACAACAAAAAAGAGTCAAATATAAAACACACAGAGAAACACGTTAAGAGAATCCCTGTTATGAATATAACTAATAGAAGCTACATGTGAGAAATTATAAGGACAAGACCTGGGATTGCAAGCAATTTTCTATAGAATCTAAACATTAAAGAGTTGAGAGATGTTTATGAGTTAACTGAATATATGAAATCTGACTAGATAACAGATATTAAGAAATATCTGCCAGGCAGTGGTGGCACATGCCTTTAATCTCAGCACTTGGGAGGCAGAGGTAAGTGAGCGAATTTCTGAGATCCAGGCCAGCTTAGTCTATATAACAAGTTCTAGGATAGCCAGGGCTATGCAGAAAAACCCTGTCTCAATAATAAACAAACAAACAAATAACAATGATGATAGTAATAATAAAAATAAACATTTTGGTTTTTTAGACAAGGTCTCACTGTCTGTCCCTAGATAGCCTGCTCTGCCTCCCTAGTGCCCCAGCACTAGGGTTAAAGGCAAAAACCATGACCCCAAACTTAGAGTCCCATCTTTACAGCAGATCCTCTTTGAATCTTTTTTTTTTTTAACTTTCCATCTTTGCAAGTTTCTGGCTTTCTGAGGTAAAGTCTCACTATGTAGTCCAGGCTAGCGTTGAATTTATAATCCTGCCTCAATTTAGAATTGAAATTACAGAAGTGCACCATCATGCCCAATTCTTTAAACCATTAAGGTAACATATAAAACCTTTTATCTAAATATTCTGTAGATTCTCTTAAGTAAATTATGATTTACCAAAATAATGTTACCACTCTATCACAGGAATTGCTACACATCTACTGTAATAGTGTTGAGAAACAGAAAAGCGGTGAGTTTTGTAATTACTGTAACTACACAAACAATCATTTCCTCAACCTTCATTAATAAATCAATATTGGAAAAATACCAGTGGTGGTTTGAATGAGAACAGCCCTCATAGGCTCATGTTCATATACCTGGTTCCCAGTTTGTAGAACTGTTTGGGAAGGATTAGGAGGTATGGCCTTAATGGAGGAGATGTGTCAGCAGCAGTGAGCATTGAGATTAGCACTGTGTCTCTTGCTTGCTGTTTAAGAGTCAAATTCTCAGGTGTTCCTGCCACCATGCCTTTATTCAACCATCATAAAGTCTAATCCTCTGGAACTGTAAGCCCAATTAAACACTTTCTTTTATAAATTGCCTTGGTCATGGTGTTTTTTCACAGTAATAGAAAAGTAACTAATAAAGTGATATATCAACAAACAACTGCAAAAATTTTATTACATTTCTACTAAAGTTTTTTTAAAAGATCCAATCTAATAATCTTTATAGATTTCTAATCAACATTAAAACTGCTTACAATTAGAATATTTTTCCTTACATTTGAGTCATAGGCTACAGTGAGCTGACTTCCTAACTGGTTAAAAAAAAGGGGGGGGACCATGGAGCAGACAGGCAAAAAACAGTCATTCCATATTTATAAAGACTTTCTAATATTCTGCCAAAAGGATTTGCTTCCTTAGAATTAACAGGTACATTCTACCACCTACATCTGACCATGGTGTGTCATTCTCAGGTTAAATAAAGCTGTTCTGTTGTCAAAGTCATCTAAATTCTCATTCTTTCTCTCTCCCTACAAACTTAAATGACTCTTATATTCTAAACATATCCTGATGAGTTTATCTAGACATATCCTGATGCCCTTTGTATGTTATAGCTTGTGCTTAAATACAACATCATCAGCATACTTCTCTGCTGAAATCTGATGCAGCAGGAATTCCTGAGAACAGAAGACCATATACATTATATGGTATTATATGTCAGGACTAAGTCTGCATTTCAATTCTCCTTAGTCTTGCCAAATTTAGTCATCTCATTTTTTTCCCAAGCTTCATTTTCTTATCCATAAAGTAGGATAAAACCTATAGTGGTATTATAAAACAGAAAAATAAGATGTGTGCATATAAGTGCTTGAGTCTGGAAGGCAAGGACCAACAGCTGGTGGTTTCAGATTTGAGACAGGGTCTCTCGCTGAACTTTGAGCTCCCTGATTTGACTGAATTGGCTAGCCAATGAGCTCCAGGGCTGCCCCCGGCCCTTCTAGCATTAAGTCCCTGCAGGGAATCTAAACTGGGATCCTCTCAAGCTTTGGAACAGGCAATTTACTGACTGAGCTGTTTCCTCATCACCAAAAGAAGACACAAAATATTGTCCTATCTTAGGATACATGTAGAAAATGTTAATTATCCATTGTCTTCCCATAGTCTAACAAATACAATGTTCTTTAGAATCTCAAGAACAGCCTCAGGAAGTAGAAGGAGGGTCTTTGAGTTGACCAGTAGTTAAGACAGCATGGAGAGCCAGGCGGTGGTGGCACGCCTTTAATCCCAGCACTCTGGGAGGCAGAGGCAGGCGGATTTCTGAGTTCAAGGCCAGCCTGGTCTACAGAGTGACAGCCAGGGCTATACAGGGAAACCCTGTCTCGAAAAAAACAAATTAAAAAAAAAACAAAACAAAACAAAAGAATCTCAAGAACAAGCCTATACCTTCGCTACCACCTTTTAAGAAAAAAACTAGCCAGCTCCAAACATCATCCAAACTATGTTTCTAATGAGAGTTGCTGTGAGCTCTCCTCCCCTGACTCCCTGCTTACAGTAAAAATATTCTAACTTCCAATATTCCTGAGGGAAGCTCATGCTAACATACATAAAGGCAAAACACACATACACATAAATTTAAGCCAAAAAAAAAAAAAAAAACCCTCAGCTGGGAAGTAGTGATGCAATCCTCTATTTGCAGTACTTGGGAGGCAAAAACAGGCCTATATCTTGAGTTCCAGGCCAGCCTGGTCTACAGAGGGAGTACCAGGACAACCAGGGCTACACAGAGAAACGAACACTGTCTTGGGGGTAGGGGAAAGGAGATTGTTTCTATGCAAGAGAAAAGTGAAGGTGAAGATGATTTACACGTTTTCTGAAAACACGTGGTAATTTGCGCCACAGATTTATAGACACAATCAATATGGACACTGCTGAGCACTGCATGAAGAACAGTTGTTCAGTATCTTCATAGTTCTAAAAGACAAAAGATAAGTTGCAAAGCAAGCCATGAATTATTTGAGAAGATTAAAAACTATACCTGGAGGCTAAGAGGATGGTTCCACACTTGACTTATAAGCACCAGAACCTAAGTTTGATCCCAGAACGCACAAAGAATTACCAGGGTTACAAAACGGCACATAGTTAGTTGTAATCCTAGTCTTGAAGAGGCCAAAATTAGAGAATCCCTGTGGCTCTCTGATCACCTATCTCAAAGGAAATAGAAAGTGTCCTGAAGACAACATATAAGGTTGTTCTCTGGCCTTCACATGCACACATATGCACTGGCATGTTATGTGTACATACACATATACACTTTTTTTAAAATAAAAAAAATATTTTTTGAAACAGGGTCTCTGGCTGGCCTTGAAATCAAGAGATCCACCAGCCTCTGCCTCTGAAATGTTGGGATTAAAATGATATACCATCATCCCCAGCCTTAAGATATTTTTAAAATAATCCATAAGGGGGACTGGACAGATGGCACATTGGTCCTTGCTGCTCTTGCATAGTATACAGCACACACATGGAAGCTCACAATCACTTGTAACTCCAATTCAAGGGAACCAAATGCTCTTTTCTGGCTTTGTTAAGACACTAGGCCTACACATGGTATGTATGTATACATATATACACACATACATACAGGCAAACCCTCATTGTTAACAAATAATTCTTAATATATAATTAACTTTTAGAAACCTACAGGTAAACACTGTAGCACAGAAAGACCTATAATTCCAGCAACTAGCAAGCCTGATGGAGAATACCTAGGGTTCAAATCCAATCTGGGCTACAGAGTGAATTCAAAACCAGTTTTGGCGTTAGAAAAGAGGAGGAAGGAAGGAAGGAAGGAAAAGAAAAGAGAGAGAGAGAGAGAGAGAGAGAGAGAGAGAGAGAGAGAGAGAGAGAGAAAGAAAGAAAGAAAGAAAAAGAAAGAAAGAAACAAAGAAAGAAAGGGGAAAGACAGAATGCCCCTCTAGCTCTTGCAAACTTGCCTAGCATGTTTAAGGACATAGGTTCAACCCCTGGTACCACAAAGCAAACAAATCTACAAGAATATTTAAAAGTCAGTGATAAAGCAGTTTATACAGTTAGCACAACTGTAATAGACTTCCCAGCTAACTATAGAAAACAATTATTAAACATGAAAATATTTAAAAAATAAATTTGGGGAATCTGGAGAGATGGTTCAGCAGTTAAGAGCACTGAGTGCTCTTCCAGAGGTCCTGAGTTCAATTCCCAGCAACCACAGGGTGGCTTACAACCATGTGTAATTGGATCTGATACCCCCTTCTGGTGTGTCTGAAGACAGCTACAATGTGCTCATATATTAATTAATTAGCTAATTAATTAATAAGTCTATCTTTTTTAAAAAAGGTGAATTTGAAGTAGTGAGATGGCTCAGTAGACTGCCACCAAGTCTGATGATCTGAATTCAAGCCCTGAAACCATTACACGGTAGAAGAAAGAGTACCAATTTCCACAAGTTGTCCTCTAACCTCCACATGAGCACATTAAACACACAATAAACACATTGGGGTGGTTTAAACTAAAATGTCCCCAACAGGCTCATGTATTTGAATACTTGGTCACCAGCTGTTGTTGCCATTTTGAAGATGTTATGAAAACTTTATGAGATTTGACTTTGCTAAAAGAAGTCTATCACTAAGAGATAATTCCTATTTTGGCCATGTGCTGCTATGTTCCACAGCCCCACACCCTTGACATTATATTCTTCTGGAACCACAGTCAAAATAAATTCTTCTCTAAGTTGCATTTGGCCAAGGTATTTTATCACAGCGAAAGAAAACTAATACATGGATAAATATAACAAAAAAAAAATTAAATGAATTTACAATCCCAACAAAAAATTTACAAAGTCTTCTAGTGGAAACACATGTGGAAATAAACATAGTCTAAGAATTTGAATAGGCCACCATAAACCAAGTTAGAGTAAAAAAGGAAAAAACTTGCACAACTTTTTTAAAAAGTAAAGGACTTTCTGTGCCTCTATTCTCTTATGGGGTGTAACCAAATTTCTTTGACAAACCAAACCCGTCCTCTAAGATTTTACTGTATCTCAATCCTATTCATCCTCTACTGATCTGGACTCCTGACATTCTCACGTTGCCTCACAGTTTCTTCCATCATTAAACCCTTCCAAATTGGAGGGCAACTCTTCAAGACATGGAATGAGACAAAAGAAAGTGAAACCATATGATTTAAGACAGGACATTTATAGAGAAGTTAAACGTTGTATGCAGCAAGGACACTCCTTAAATTGTGGGAGTAAACTACTCAAAACACCTTCAAGAAGTCCTTGAAACTCATTAGATTCACTAGGCTCCTCTTTTCCCAAGCATATGCATAATGTAAAGACTGCTGAGAGTTACTCTCACACATTCTGAGTTACCTAGAAGAGGCAGACACCAGCTAAAATGAATGCCCCCAGGGGGAGGGGGACGATGACTAGAAAGGACACCCCCAAATTGCTGAACTTCTATCAGGTTATAAAATGAAGTCCAGGTTTACAATTTTCATGAGCTGTCACCCGTCTGGGTGGCTTTACTGATATAGTGTCTTCTGAGTCATTTCTGCTTTATCACTGACTTTTAATTTAAATATTCTTGTAGGTTTGTTTGCTTTGTGGTCACTTTTGAGCCCCCCATAAAAAAATTTTTTAAAAGCTAGGGTGGTGGTTCATGCCTGTAATCTCAGCACTCAGGAGGCTAAGACAGAAAGATCTCCAAGCCAAAGCTGAGAGCTACAAATTAAGTTTTGGGCCAGCCTAAACAAAGACTTTCTTTATATTTATGTGAATATATCTATGTGAGTTCCTCCTGTAGCTTCTATGGCACTTCTCCCTATGTAAAATGTTCTTTTTTTTAAGATTTATTTATTTATTATATGTAAGTACACTGTAGCTGTCTTCAGAAGAGACTCCAGAAGAGGGCATTGAATCCCATTACAGATGGTTGTGAACCACCATGTGGGTGCTGGTATTTGAACTCAGGGCCTCTGGAACAGCAGTCAGTGCTCTTAACCACTGAGCCATCTCACCAGTCCCAGAAAGGTTCATTTTAATCTCATTGATAAAGACATTGAAAACAGAAATAACTTCACATGGATACAAACATTAAATTCCCCTAACCTGCAAGCCATTCTTTACAGAGTGAGGAAATCAAAGCCTCCATTAGAATAATCGTGGCTACTCTGGCTGTCCTGCTAAGAAACAAAGCTAGAGTATTACAATGCTGAGCAAACTTAGAAACACATTTTATAAATTAATTTTTAAATAAAAGTAAATACATATTTTTAAGTAAACAAGTAAATCATAGGATACTCTTTCAACATATTTGGGTATCTATTAAAAGTACTTTAATACCTTGTGTGTATTGTTTAAAAGCCTTCCCTAAATTGAATGATTCAGTAAGCATGATAATGGTAAGTGTGCAGTGACCTAACAAATATTAACTAACAAAAAATATACAACAATGTCTCAGATCCTGTTCTAAATTCATTGTCCTGTTCCCTGACCATAAGAGGTGAGGTGAAAAAAACAGAAGCAAAGGAAGCCGACCTGTAAAACCTTTCTAAAGCAATCAAAACTTTTAAAGCCTATCTTCTTGACTTAGAAATGGCTATTCCTAGAAGAGAAATAACTGGAACATAAAAATATTTTCGCTGGAAAAATTCAATAATAATTCAAGTAATTTTAATTACAACTTTAAAAACTCAAAATGAAAGAAATATTATAGTACCAGGATATGAAAAAAAATTACATACCTATTTAGTATACTTTGAAAGAGTAGATGCTGACATGAGAAAATTTAGTTGTTTGAAGAATGAAATATGGCAAATATATCATCTATCTCTTTAAAAAACAGAAAGTGGGATTGCAGAGATGGCTCAGTTGTCAAGATCACTTGTTGCTCTTGCAGAGAACCTGGGTTCAGTTCCCAGCATTGGCATAGTGGCTAACAAGCATCTGTAACTTCAACTCCAGGTCATCTGCAGCCTCTTCTGACTTACTTGAACTCCAGGCACACAGGTGTACAGACATACATTCAGGCAAAGCATTCATGTATGTAAAATAACAAATCTTCAAAACATTTTAATAGCAAAACAAAAACTAAATTCTTCAAGTGTATACATATAAAATAAACCCTTTTGACCTAATATTCTAGTCTATTATTCAAGAGTTCCAAAGTGCTAATATGAACCTAAGCCAATAAAAATTCTTAATTTTTTTTCAAAAACTACATAGTTTGCCCATGGTTCTGAAGGATGGAGACAGATAGAAGAACATGAACTGGTCAGCAAAGTGTAGGGAGCAAAATACTCACAGAGGGGCTGAGGCGACGGAGGAAGGCTAAATCTTCTGGGCAGAACCCCAGAGAGGCGCCAAGTCAGTGACCGATGAACGAGGAAGGTCAGTAGTGAGAAGTGGGACTGAAAACATCTGTCATAGCAAGAAGTCAAGAGAGAATGTCTAAAGTTGATAAACCAAAAACACAGACACTATAAACATATCATTTAGAAGCATGGAGTTAAATCCCCAGGAAATCTGAACCAAAAATATTTTATGAAAGCAGTTGTCCCTAGGGAGCAGCAACAACTCTTTAGTAGCAGTTTATTAGTAGAATTTTAGGTATTTAATTTTTAGCTTTTATTATTTGTAATTTACATTTTATTCATTTTGTCTGAATATACAACCAAAATTTTACTTATTAAGTCAGGGCTATAACTTATTTGACAGTGTTAGTCACCGACAAGATGTGGAATCAAACAAATCTACCGTAATTTGACCAGAATTCCTTTCTCCTAACAAAAACAAAAAATAGTATTGTTAGTAAATGTATCGTTTCAGTTATAAAACATTTGCTTATATGTGTATATGTGTATATATGTGTATACTAAAATGCTAGCCAAAATACCTTGCTGTTATTTTGTTTTGTTTATTTTATGAGACAGGGTGTCTGTGTGTATCTCTGGCTGTTCTAGAACTTGTTCTACAGACCAAGCTGACCTCAAACCCAGAGATCTGCCTATCTCTGCTTTCCCAAGTGCTGGGAAGACTTCCACTTCCACCTAGCCTACCTTACTGTTTCTATGATCAATTTAGCAGCCAGAGAAACCCCTATAAACCTAAATCGTGTTGCTGTTCATATGGAAGCCTAATCTTACTTGGTGAGGGCCTTAAAAAGTCCTTCAGAATTTACCAGTCTCTCACTCCCACCTTCTGTCTCTGGGTTCAGCTACTCTATCATTTTCCTGCAACATTCTCATCTATATCCCCGTTGCAGATGCTGCACTTGTGGTACCCTTCACACATTCACATTCACTCCCTCACCAAGCATTCTTAAATGTCACCCTAACTTTAATTATGACTCCCATGTTCTTAGGAAATGTAAACTTTTCCTTTCCACTTAGTATTCTACTACATTTTATTAATTGTGTTTAACTCCTTTACTTCACCTAGAATGCTAGTTTGAAGGAACATGAACTTTTGTTTATTAAAGCCCCAGGATCTATTATCTATGGCAATAAGTGTTTGACAAGCTAATGGTTGGTTAAAAACAAAACAAACAAACAAAGAAACAAAAAAAAAACCCAGAAACATCACAGGAAGCAGTCACAATATTGATAATTAAGTAAAATAGTTTAGAATCCTTAAGAAATTCTGAGATGTATATTTGCACCTCAGGGGGAAGAAGACAGACAGAGAAAATTAACACAAACTTGCTCATGAGAGAGCCTGCTCCATTAACAAGTGAAATGGCCTTTTTTATTCAAAGTCAGAGTAATAATCTCACACATTAACAACAACTAGTCACAGTCCTATTGTCCACTACAGCCTTCAAGTCTGAATAAAGATCAGGAGCACATTGTTCACCATCTTCAGTTCCCCACCCAGAACAAACACAAAGAACAAATTGGTACTCTGGAGAAATTCTTACAAAAGAACTTTTCATTGTGGTACACATGAATGATAGAGAATACATCAGTCATAACGTCAAAGAATTTCATCTATTTTGCATGGTAACTTACTCAATAAAAAATAACCTTCATAGACTTTTAATGACTATAAGTAAAAAGTAATTAATCATAAGTAAAAATAATTAATCATCCTTTATTGATACACAGAAACATACACAACAAACAGAATTCTACTATGCGCAAGCAGTTTATACATCTTCAGAAAGAATTATGATTGAGCTTTTACCAAATCTCAAGTCATTAACAAAACACAAAATCTGACACAAAGACTTAATCAAAATCATTTGTTTTTGTGTTCACAGAGAATAGATTTTGACATGGCTACTCTATAACTGTTTTGAACCCATCTTCTCAAAAACAACATAGCTTCACCTTTTGACATTCCAAGTACTAAAAGCATTTGTAAATAGAGGTAAATTGAAAAGCCTGCTCACAGACATACATAACAAATCTGAATGAAGTGGTGAAGCCACTATCAAAAGGAAACTAACAAACAAAACAAATCCACATTATAAGTAATAGTCCTAATACTGAAGAGAACAAACTTAGTAAAGATTATCAAGAAAATAACATATCAGAACAGAACAAAGGAAGCATTTAGTAAATAATGAAATGGAGCCGGAAATGAAGATGGGCAATTATATAACTAATGCTTAAGAAAGAATTCCAAAAATTAAAGCATATAAGATATCTATGAAATTTTCCTGAACCCACCGATCGAGATGGCTTACCACTAACAGGAAAAATGTAATAGAGAATCACACCAAGAGCGATATACAGTCTAATAAAGTTATTGAACTTCAAGGATAAAGAAAGAAATCTACCAATACCCAGGCAGAAGTAGGTCACCTACAAAGGGGAAAAAAAAAAAGTCAGGCTGGTCCCATACTTCCCTATAGTAACCCTATAGGCCAATAGATAGGGGAACAGTCTGTTGGGTTTTAAGGAAAAAGAAGTGTAGCTCCAATTCTGACTTTTAATTTAAATATTAAAATATTGTCAGACAAAACATCCTTTCACTTGAAAGCCATGAATAGTACTTCAAAACTAAGAATGCTGAGAATATTGCCTTCAGGCAACCGCTCTCAGAAAAGATACTTGATAAATATAATAGACTGAAGTGTATTAAGGCTTCGGCTTTTCAGTAACAACAGTTTACTCTACAGGTCAAGTACAAACAGCAAAGGACCATCATTCTAAAATGCACTCAATTTCACGTTTTAGCTTATTTGAAATCAGCATCCATATTACAACTGATGATGTCGTGGTTTGACAACATTTATCCATGTTAGCAGTTTATTACATGTTGGCTTTATTAAAGGAAAATAAAACATTAAAAAATTGATGGTATCCTAAACAAAATGAAATAAAGTATTTTTGTAAGATGAGAAGAACAATGAGAGCAAATTAAAAAGTAATTTTAAAAGATGATAAAAAACCAGGCAGAAACACAAGCAACAACAACAAAAAATGACTAATATTACAGAAGTAAACCCACATTATGTGAACAAGTAAAAGCATTTTAAATTGGGTCCCCCCCAACCCCCCCAAAAAAAAAAACCAAAAAAGAACTAATCCTGATCCATCTACATGGATCCATCTACAGGGTCTACATGAGACAAACCTAAAAGGGTGACTTTGAGAAGTTAAAAGTAACAGTTAGATAAAAAATGTATCAGGCAGATATAAACATTTTTGAAACTCATTAAAGAAAAAAACAATGAAACATTGAGAGCCAAAAGACAGAGTCACTTTTTCTAGTGATCAAACTCCAGCCAGACATCGTGACCAACTCCTCTTATCCCAGACTTCTAGAAGGTAGAAGCAAATAGATTCAGAGTTCAAGGCCAGCCAGGGATACAACATGGTAAAACTTCCAACATTTTTTAAGACCCACAATCTAAGTCCTTTCAACTGATCATAAATTAAAATTAAGTACTGAGCATTCAATTAAATGTTAGAAAATAAAAAGGCTAAAAAACAGAGTAAAGGAATTTCAAGATGTCTTAAATTACTTAGAGAACAGATGCCTCCATAATTTTAACTCTCTCTGGAGCTGAAGCCAGTGAGAAGTCTAGGCAGGTAAGGGTGTTTTGTTGCTAAACTTTGGGACTTGAGTTCAAAACCGAGAACTGATTTCCACTACACATGTGCCCATGGTACACATAAGCTCACATACACACAAACCTACACAAAATAAATGTGTAATTAAAAGCAACATGTGACAGCACACACCGTGAATCCTAGTGCTCTGGAGGCATAAGTAGGCTGATCTCTTTGGGGCCATCTCAGTCTAACAAAGGAAATACCAGGCCAGCCAAGCCTACATAGTTAAGACTCAGTGTTTCAAAACAATAAAGGAGCTATATTTGATGGCTCAATATTTGAGATGGCTCAATATTTGAGAGCACTGGTTTTTCTTCCATAGGACCCAGGTTCAATTCCCAGCACCCACACGGTTGTCTGTAGTTCCAGTTTCCAGAGAATCTGACACTCTCACACAGGCATACATGCAGGGGGAAAAAATCTACGTGAGGTGGTACACACCTTTGATGCCAGCACTCAGGAGGAAGAGACAGGTAGATCTCTGAGTTAGAAGCCAGCCTGGTCTTGAGTAAATTCCAGGACAGCCAGAACAACTCAGAGAAATCCTGTCTCAAAAAAATAAGTGTTTTTCTTTTTTAAGTTAAAGTTCATCATTAGCTACATAGTGGGTTGAAAGTCAGTCTGAGCTATATGAGACCCTATTTCATATATTGATAAATAGAAAATACAAATATCAACTTATTTCCCCATCAGTTTGATATTGTAAGGGTGGAGTGTTTACTGAATCATGAGAGCTAGAAGTTCAGATCATAGTTACCCACATAACAAGCCAGGTATCCTGCACACACATGTAACTTACCCCAACTTCAAAAGAATCACTGAAGCTTACTGACTTACACCCTGGCCAAAAAAACATGAGCTCTAAGTCCAAGGCCTTTTTGGAATAAGTGTGGTCTCGTTAGAGGAGTGTGTCACTAGGGCTTTGGCTTTGAAGTTTCAAATGCTCAAACAAAACTCAGTGTTTTTCTCTTTCTGCTGCCTGCCAATCCACATGTAGAACTCTCAACAACTCTTAACACTATGTCTACATGCCTGCCTGCAATCATGCGTCCCAACATGACAATAGACTAAACAAGCTCCAATTAAATGCCTTTTTTTTTTATAAAGAGTTGCCATGGTAATGGTATTTCTTCACAGAAACAGAAAACTGACACAGGCATACAATGACAGACACACACACACCCCTCTTTAAAAATTCTGTGAGTAGAATAGGTAAACAGTGTGTAAGAGCATCTGATGTGCAAACATGAGAACCGATGTTTAAGTCCCCAACACCAACAAAAAAGCCAGGCAAGAGCCAAATGTATCTGAAACCTGAGTGTGGAGTAGAGACAGATGGGTCCAAGAAGCAAGCTGGCCAGATAGCCTAGGCAAAAGAAGAGGTTTGTTGGGCTGGGTAGCACACATCTTTAATTGTAGCACAGCAAAGACAGGCAGCTTGCTATTTGTAAAAATCTAGACCAACCTGGTCTGCAGAGAAAGTTTCAGCTAAGTGAGCGCTACATGGTGAGAACCTGTCCCCTCGCATCATAAGAAAGAGAGGGGGGTAAGGAGGGAGGGAGGGAGGGAAGAGAACAAAAGAAAAAGAAAGAGAAAGAAAAAGAAAAAGAAAGAAAAAAACCTCTTCATGCCTGTGGTACATTTTCACTTTGCTATTTGGTCCTTGTGCTGATTAAATTTTAAAAAAAAATTATTTTAAAACTTTCTTTCTTTAAGGACTGTCTTAAAGTTTGGTTTGATACTGCAATTTTTTTGAGGAAAATATTTGCTTTGATTCACACAGTTTGAAGGCATAACATCCATTAAGATTAAAAAAAAAGTCAGTGGCAAGAATCTAAGGTGAGGAAGACACAGTGGCAAGAATCTAAGGCAACTGGTCATACATACAGTGTCTACCACAGTCAGGAAATAGAACAGAGAAACATTAATGCTACAGTTCCTACAATTCTTTAATAAAATTTTTATTCACAGTATTTCCTTCTATACTTAAACTTTTTACAGTCTATGTTCCTGAGCTTTTCAAGCATGTTCTCTTCCATAATTTTATTAAAGTACATTTTATATATGTTTGTGCTTCACTTTTCCCTTTTCCTTTACATAAACCATAAAATTTTTTGAGACAATGTTACTGAACACTCCTGGCTAGCTTGAACCTTGAAATGTAGACCATTTCCTTCTGCCTTTCAAGTGCTGGTTAACTTACAAACTTGTAAGAACTCATTGGGGTATTGAGATATATACGCTGCTTTGAAAATTTTCCTTTATTTGTATTTAATTTTAACTTGAACTATTTATATCCTGTACAGACAGATGCTACTCTTTCCTATCTAAAAGAGCACACTGTTAACTGAAATATTGCCTACAAATGTAGTCTCCTCATTAATATTGGCATTGTAATTTTTTTGTCTTCCTTACAGCCCTTCCCTTATATCAATGTTTTTGTAGACTACAGGATCCATTTAACTCATTTACAATAAATACTGTTTTTCAAATGTTGACTATTTTATTAACAAATGAAGTATTTTGGAAAGCATTAATTCATTAAAATAATTTAGTTCTGTGGGTATACTTAAAATACTATATTTTACTAAAGATTGTTTGCTTAAATTATTTATGTTTACTTGTGTCCACCTGTGAACATGCAACTTTGAGTGTGTAGAGGTCAGAGGACAACTTGTGGAAGTTAGTTCCCTCCTTCTACCATGAAGATTCGAACAAGCTATGCTTTAAACTCTATAAGGCTTGGTGACAAGTAAGTGCCTTTATCTACTGATCCATTGGTCCCTCAAATAGAATTTCACATATCTTTAACTACTTTTAAGTTATTGGCCTTTGATTCAAATCCAATTCTTCTCTAATTGTCCTCTTTAAGTTTCCAACCTCTCTGTGGTTTTTTTTTTTTGTTTGTTTGTTTGTTTTGTTTTTTTTGTTTTTTGTTTTTTTGTTTGTTTGTTTGTTTTTGGATTTGGTTTTTTTGAGACAGGGTTTCTCTGTATAGCCCTGGCTGTCCTGGAACTCACTTTGTAGACCAGGCTGGCCTTGAACTCAGAAATCCGCCTGCCTCTGCCTCCCGGAGTGCTGGGATTATAAGCATGCGCCACCACTGCCCGGCTATTCTCTGTGTTCTTTAAAGAGGTTTTGACCCTAGATCTTCTTTACAAATCTACCTTAGACCTATCACTTCTTTCCCAATAACCCAACAGAAACCTCACTAAGATCTATCTGATTCTCCTTTAACCACTATCTCTCTAAAATATGTCCTGAGCTTATACACTAAACTGATACTGAGTTTAACTTTCTACATGTTTTAAAAAAGACATTTAAAATTTTTATGTGTAAGAGTGTTTTGCCAGCATGTATGTCGGAATAACACATGCTTATCTGGTACCAGAGGAGCCCAGAAAAGGGTGTCAGATCCCTTGGGACCAGACTTACAGACAATTGTGAGCTATCCTGTATGTAGGTGGTACTGAGAATGAGGGTCAGTCATCTGGAAGAACAGCCAGTGCTCTGAACAACGGAGCCATCTCTCCAGTCTCTTAAAAAAAACTTATTTTTATGATGTTTAATTATGGGAATGGAGTGAGAGGTATAAGTGCAAGTCCCCAGAGAGTCTAGAAGAAACTATCAAATCCCCTCAATCTAGACTTACAGGCAATTATAAGCCATCTCATGTGGGTGTTGGCAAACTGAATTCCAGTCCTCTGAAATAGTAAGCACTCATAACTGCTGAGCCAAGTATCCAGTCCCTAATTTTCTGTATCCTAGTTTAAAATAGGAATGAGTGCACACATTCAAAGTCAGGGAGACTCTAGATAGACTTCCCAAGTATTTCCTGTTTCCAACTCTACAAAACGTATGTGACCTGCTCCAGCTTTACAATCAATCCTACAACTATAATTACAACTTTTTTGTTGGTGGTGGTATTGTTTTTGTTTTTGGACTTGGGGTTTTTGAGACAGGGTTTCTCTGTATAGCCCTGACTGTCCTGGAACTCACTCTGTAGACCAGGCTGGCCTCGAACTCAGAAATCCACCTGCCTCTGCCTCCCAGAGTGCTGGGATTACAGGCGTGCACCACACCGCCCGGCTTATAATTAACTCAACTTATTTGTAATTTCTCTACTACTTCTTTCTATTCAATACTGATAAAGAATTCAACTTTCTATTACACAGTTACAATTTCACTATAAGAACCTTTATCTAGATATTGAACACTAAACATCCTTTAAGGCCTTAAAAATCATCTGTTTCAGATTAAAACTATAAAACTCTTTGTCTTTCTGAGATATGCTTTAATAGTCTAGGTAAGTGGAACCTGTGGAGGGTAAGACCTTGGGAAAGAAAAGATGACTTACCTACAAGTTTTGAACTCATTTACCTAACTTGAATGAATACCCAGTATTTCTGGAGTATTACAAGGGTGAGTAAAATAAACTAGCTATAGGAATCACATTGTAACTTCACAAGCAATACATAAAAAACTTGCACAATTTAAAAACCAATTCTTACAGTTATCTCTCCAAGTGATAGCTGTAGTAACTGAAGAAATCACTAAGTAATTAATTCTTGTGTTCAATAATGACTTTACAAATATTAACAAAGAGGAAGAATGGCTCAGCAGTAAAGAGCAGCAAGTGCCTTATTCTGACCCCTGTGGATGGGTAAACACACAAACATATAAATATTTTAAAATGTATTTGTATTGTTCTTATTTATGTACATGACCAAGACATGTATATGCAGGTATCCAAGGAGCAGAGAGGAAGGTGCCAGATCTCTTAGGACTGAGTTACAGACAATTCTGAACTGCCTGGCCCCGGTGCTGGAGTGCAAAAGAAGCAAGCCCTCTTAACTATTCAGTCATCTCCCTAGCCCCATAAAAATAAATCTTGGGGGAAAAGCAAATATTGACTAATTCTCATGAAAAGTCTCTATTCTTGTCCTAAACGGTTTCCACATTCTACACATTTAATCTTCCTGAGTCTCATATACTAACTACACCACCATCTTTCTGTTTCAGATGAACTGATCATAGCTATATAAAGCTTTCAACACAGGCAGTGATTAGAATCCCATCTTAAATTTTCTCAAAACAACAACAACAACAACAACAACAAAAACACTTCCAGTTCCCTCCTGTGTCAACCATTCCTTCTCCACTAAATTCAATCTCAATATTAAATATGCTAACAATTCTGCAATTTTACCAAAACAAAAATGAAACACCCTAACTTCAGGTGCTTCCTTTTGCCCTTTGAGGTACAATTTAACAGTTGCTTTCATTTCCTATACTCACTTTCCTTTCATTCTCCCAAGCTCAGACCAAGCTTTGGCCCACTTCACTTAAACTGCCACCCTCAAAGTAACATTCATCTCCAGTGGCAACCTCATCCCTACCTTACCTGACCTCTATGTGAAACTTCCTTTGCTTGTCTTACAGACCAACCAAATTTGATTTTGTTTTGTTTTCTTCACTCTTTTCCTATCCTCCATCAGTTCCTGTGACTCTTAAAAAACTAGTGCACAAAGATTTAAGTTCTTTGTATCTACTACTTATTTCCTTATTGAACCATTTAGCCTCAAGAAGAGAGAGAGATAGATAGAGAGAGAGAGAGAGAGAGAGAGAGAGAGAGAGAGAGAGAGAGAGAGAGAGAGAGTAAAAGCCAACATTCACCCCACTAATAGCAAGACCCCATGTGCCCCAGGCAATGTAAGTCCCTCTGCCCACTTCAGAGCTTCTGTGCTGGTTCTTCTCTCCACCTAGAAAGCTAGTCCCTCAGACAATCAACATGCTACCCCCAACCCATCCACATCACCAATCTTCTCACTCATCACTAATAGGTTAGTATTCCTAACTTAGGGCTGGAGAGATGGCTCAGTGGTTAAGAGCACTGACTGCTCTTCCAAAGGTCCTGAGTTCAAATCCCTGCAACCACATGGTGACTCACAACCATCCGTAACGAGATCTGACGCCCTCTTCTGGAGTGTTTGAAAACAGCTAGTGTACTTACATATAATAATAAATAAATCTTAAAAAAAAAAGAATTTCTAACTTAATTGTCTAGCTCATTATCTCTCTTATGCTAGCAAGAATTTTATGCTGTTCATTCTTTGACTTACTTTATGTTGCTATTCTGGGAAGTATGCACTCAAATTATTTGGTAAATTTGGAATTAAATCTAAAGCTTTCATTTTATATATCAGAAGTTTAATGCTAGCAAGTCAAAATTTTACATGATCCTATGATTTAAAATATTGAGACTATAACCAGGGCAAGCCCTCTTGGCCTACATAGGAAAAAGAGATAATTTTACTACTGTTTTTCAAACTTTTATTTTTGCAGGTGGGGAGGGGGATCCCACTAGTAAATTTCTCTTCAACTGCAACAGATAGCCTTTTGTTGCTAGAGTAGCTACCTCTGGGGGGGAAAATGATTATTAGTATTTAAAAAAAAAACTAGGGAAAACAAATGTTAAAACTCCACTGGGTTTCTAAAATAACAGTAATGCTTTAAGACGGGGCCAAGTCACTATTCAAAAGTAAATTAGATTTGTTAATGTGAGGAATTAATAAGAACGAACAAATATAACAAGAAACCCAATCAAGAAATATTTTCTTTTTTTTGGGGGGGGGGTCGGTTTTTTTCAAGACAGAGTTTCTCTGTATAGCCCTGGCTGTCTTGGCACTCACTCTGTAGACCAGACTGGCCTCGAACTCAGAAATCCACCTGCCTCTGCCTTCCAAGTGCTGGGATTAAAGGTGTGTGCCATCACCACCATATTTTCTTAATTTCTTAAATCAATTAGTGTCTGTGTGTGTGTGTGTGTGTGTGTGTATGTGAGTGAATGCCACTAGAAAAGGAATTTTTTTTGCAATATAAAGTGCATACTACATGAGTCCTTTTCCTTTTTCACACTTTCACAAATTGAGTTCATTCCTAACCATACATCTAAATAACCTAAGCATATGATTTTCCTTTCCTAATTTTTTGTTTTTTAAGATAGGGTTTCTCTGTGTATCCCAGTCTGTCCTAGAACTTGCCCTGTAAAGCAGGCTGTCCTTGAACTCAGAAATCTGTCTGCTTCTGCCTTACCACCACCCAGTAACAGCTTTTTATTAATGTAAAAGAAAGAAAGAGAGAGAGCGAGCAAAACAAAAAACAAAAAAAACAAAAAAAAAACAAAAAAACAAAAAAACAAACAAACAAAAAAAACAAAACAAAACAAAAAAAAAAAAAAAACAGGGCTAGAGAAATGGCTCAGAGGTTAAGAGCACTGACTGCTCTTGCAGAGGTCCTGAGTTCAATTCCCAGCAACCACTGTGGCTCACAACCATCTGTTATGGGATCCAATGCCCCTTTCTGGTGTGTCTGAAGACAGCTACAGCGTACTTATATAAAAAACAAACATACAAACTTTTTGCTCAAATGAAGTACTTGGCAGGTCTTCTTTATGAGTTGCCAGCATCGCAGCTCTTAGTAAAGGGTTATTTGAACACAGGGATAAGGAAGCATTACAACTTAAGTGACTCCAGGCTACAGTATGAATACACCAAATAAAAGGATGGTTTGTATTATGGGTAAGTAGAACGGGACTATTTGGGAGTTCATCCTAATATTCAGAAAGGTATACAATTTAAAACTCAAAAATAGTCTACTCTGGAATTGTCCATTAACTTTCACATATTGAGGTTTATTTCAGGTAAATGCAACATCTGAAAGCAATGTGATGCTTCAGACTACTAAATGATTCCGATCTTAGTTCAGAATCCCAGCACTCAATGTAACACCCAGGTGTGGCAGTATACTCCTGCAATCTCTGTACAAATAGAAACAGTAGAATCCCTGTAGTTGCTGGGCAGCTTTTCTAGCTAATCATAATCAGCAAGTTCCAGGTTCAGTGGAAAATACCATCTTAAAAATAAAAAAAATAGTAGAAAAAAATTTTAAAAGCTGGATATAGTGGTACCTGCCTTTAATCCCAGCACTTGGTTCACTGAGGCAGTTGGGTCTCTTGAGTTCAAGAATAGGCTGGTTTACAACAAAGAAATGAAGGTCCAGGTCAGTAGGGGCTACAAAGAATTCCTGCCTCCTCCAAAAAAAGGAGGAAGAGGAAAAGAATCAACAAAAGAAGAAAGTGGGAGAGAAAATTAGAATTAGGAGTACTGGCTACTCTATCAGGGAACCTAGGTTGAATCCCAACACATGGCTGCTTACAACTATAATTTAATCCAGAGGATACCATTTTTCTGGCTTTTAGGCAGGAGGCAGAGGAGTAGTTCATAGAGGCACACAAGCAGGCAAAACACCCACACATACAGAATAAAAGTAAACAGTTAAAAAGTAAAATGAACTAAGCATAGTGGATTGCACCTTTAATGCTAACCCTCAGGAGGCCTAGAAAAGTGGATCTATCTCTGAGTTCAAAGCCAAATGGTGCTTGAACATACTGAATTCAGGACAGTTAGGGCTACTAAGTGAGACATTGTCTTCTTTTTTTTTTTTTTCTTTTTTAAGTGGGGTTGGGGGTGTGCTAAATAAAGTATTAAGTGACAGATGAAGATATTTAACCTGACACTGAAATCTGCCTATACATACATGCACATAAACACGTACACCGAAACACTTGGTTCTTTACTATGCCCTCAGATAACTTGATTCTAAAACATCTTAAGATGTTTAAGGGTGTTGTGCTGTTAATAACTTTATTGTTATGTTAATAATAAGTCATTGTGCTTCAAATCCCAGGAATTATTCTTTTATCTGCCCATATTGTCTCAGTATAATCTGCCCAATATGAAGTCTTTCAAGCTACCAGTACAGTGATGGTTAATTATTTGCTTGCTTTTACTATGACAAGGTGTTCTAAATATTTCCAGTCCTGGACTTATAGTCATTGCTCTAGGTAGTACTGTTTTTTTGCAGTGGGGAAAAAAAATCAATATATTGTTGTACTTTGTAACCTATTATCTTGGAATTGTTTTTTTCTTTTTTGGGGGAGGGTGGGGAAGAAGGGGGAGGAAGGGTATATATATTGGGTGTTTTGCCTGCTTTTGTGTCTGTTCACCAAAAGCCTGCATTGCCCATAGAGGGCAGAAGAGGATATCAGATCCTCTGAAATTGGAGTCACACAATTGTTATATCCTATGTAGGTGCTGGGAACCAAAACCAGGTTCTCTGCAAGAGTAACAAGTGCTCTTAACCACTAAACCATTTCTCCAGCAAATTTATTTCTTCTCTTTATTCCAGTCAATATAAAACACCCAGCTAACTAATAAGACAGCTTTGCACAAAACTAATCTACCCCATTCTAATAAAGACTATCCCAGATTAAGGAGGTAGAAAAATAAAAGGCAAAATTCAGCAGAAAATACTTTAACTTGGAAAGACAAAGTAAAGCTTCTTTTCTTTCTGAAGCCATCATGCCATCCAGACTAAGGAAGATCCAAAAATTACCACAATTCAAAACTCAGATAAGCGTTGTTAGGTGCACTTAATATGGATACTAAAGATCAAGCTTCAACTTGCAAACATGCGCATTAAAAAATTGAATCAGTTTACAAACAAATTATTTCATTATTAAAGTGGCATGAGACATTTGGTGTTCTCCCAAAGAACCTGGGTTCTGTTCCCAGCACCCATTTCAAGGTTGTTCACAACAGTCTGTAACTCCAGTTCCAGAGAATCTGACACCATCTTTTTTGGCATGTAAGACATCTGCACCCATGTGGTGTACATAGACATAACCAAAAATAAATCTTTCCCAAAAAATGTCTTATGCAATCTGACACAATCCAGGTATCCAGAGGGGACAGGTAAAGTGACAATACTAAACAGCCAGACACAAATACAATAAAGTGCCAGATTTAATGGTATATGCCTTTAATTCCAGCCCTTGAGACACAGAGACAGAAGCAGACAAAGGCTGATGATGTCTATGTGTTCCAGACCAGCCACCTAAGGATAGTTAGACCCTGTTTTAAATTTAAAAAAAAAAGGAAAAAATTAAATCCTGGCCCCCAAGAGTATTTAGTATCCATTCCTTTATTATTTTCCTTACATTTCTTTAACTGTATAGTTCGCTGAAGTTTATAAACACTGTGTCTGGTTAATCTTATTATATAATTTTTAAATTTTATTTGCAATATTTTATCATACAAATCATGTACTATAATAAAATCATAAAATTAAAAATAGTTGGGCATATCATTATATATACATGCCATAATATTCAGTAAAGATGCCATTTAAAATAAATATAAAGAATGAACGTTTTCAATCTAAGTCTTCACCAAAGTCTAGTGGCCTAAAAGTTTAAGGGTTGCTTAACTTGGATTTTAATTCTATTCAACTGTCATTTTATAACAAGAGATATAGTAGGGTTTTTTTTTTTATTTGTTTTGGTTTTTGAGACAGGGTCTCTTTATATAGCCATGGCTGTCATGAAACTCCCTATGTGAATCAGGCTGGCCTCAAACTCAGAGATCCTTTTGCCTCTGCCTGTCAAGTGCTGGAATTAAAGAAAGGCATGTGCCACCATCCCTGGCCCTCTTTTTTAAAGAGTTATTTATTTTATACACACACACACACACACACACACACACACACACACACACACACACAGTTGCTGTCTTCAGACATACCAGAAGAGGGCATCAAGATTCCTATTACAGATGGTTGTGAGCCACAATGTGGTTGTTGGGAATTGAACTCAGGACCTCTGGAAGAGCAGTCAGTGCTCTTAACCGCTGAGCCATTTCTCCAGCCCTCTCTTGGACACTTAAAAAGAGATTTAAAGAATTAAGTAGGCAGGTCTAGGACAGAGTACTTGCCTAGGAAGCACAAAGTCTTCTGTAACAATGTACAATAAATACATAGTAAATAAAAGTTTCTTCAGTCATAGCACCAACAAGCATTTGGTATTACATTGCTAGTGCTTGGAAAAACAAACAAACAAACAAACATCTCCAGATTTACCAAGACTTGTTTATGCCTCTAATAGTCACCTATTATACAACTCTCATCTTACAGGGGAGTATCTCTTGCTGATCTTCAAAGCATGACAGCAGAGATGGCTTCAGTATGTTGACACACAGGTAAAAATAGAAAAGATTTCAGAAACTCAAAATGAAAAAGGCAGAGGAAGAATATAACAAAACCACAAAATGGAGATGACTTCACATAATTTGCATTTAAAGTGCTGAATAACTCAACTGTACCTTTTAAATAAGTTTTACTAAAAGTAGCACCTATTACTGATATTTCAACAATATAGAGTTCAGAATTGCTTGTCAATACAACTTTTAATTTTACTTTTAATTACATGATTTTTATGTGTGCTTGTACATGTGCAGCATACCACAGTCAGAGGACAACTTGCAGGAATAGTCTCTCCTCCTATCATCAAGTAGGTTCAGAGGATCAAACTCAAATCATCAGATATAGTTACAAATGCCTTTACCTGCTAAGTCATCTCATTAGCTCAACACAATTTAGTTTTTATAAATTGATTTTATACCATTAATCTAAAGACTAATTTTAACTCTCATGGATGCTTTCTACTTTCTCAAAGGCTTTACATGAATATTTTTATACTAATTAAATAAACACTAAATTTTAATAATGCTAGTTCACAATAAGTATATATACTAAATACATGAATTAGACAGCCAATCATGCTCAGGTCCCACTGTTCATCATAGATGAATTGCTGCAGTAAGTTTTCATAAGTAAAGCTTGCAGTTTTGACAAGAACCAAAGTGAATACAATGAGGAAGATAAGTAAGCAGAGGTGAAGGGGAAGGAGAAGGAGAAACAAAAATGTCTGAGGGAGGGCTGGAGAGATGGCTCAGCAGTTAAGAGCACCGACTACACTTCCAGAGGTCCTGAGTTCAATTCCCAGCAAACACACAGTGGTTCACAACCATCTGTAATGAAATCTGATGCCCTTTTTTGGTGTGTCTGAAAAGAGTGACAGTGTACTCACATACATAAAATAAATAAATCTTTAAAAAAGAAGATTTAAAAAAGAATATTTTTAGGAAGAAAAAAACACTGAGAATGCTAATTTGACTAGAAATTCTATTATCCAAAAGATTGCTTAGGTGCTGGAGAGATGGTTCAGTGTTAATAGCACTAACTGACCTTTCAAATAACCACAATTCAATTCCCAGCACCCATAACTAGCTATGTAATTCCAGTACCAGAGAATCTGATGACCACTTTTGGACTCCAAGAGTGAATAAAAAACTTATTTACAATATAATGTGCCAGTAGCCCAAAACAAGTATTCCTTTCTTAACAGCCCCAAAAGAGATTAAAATTAAACGGATTCTTTTAAATGACATTTTGTTCTGTTTTGTTTTGTTTTGTTTTGTTTTGTTTTGTTTTTCAAGACAGGGTTTCTCTGTACCTGAAACTGGAAATCCACCTGCCTCTGCCTCCCAAGTGCTGGGATTAAAGGCATGCACCACCATTGTCAGGCAAAATTAAACAGATTCTTATCACTACAATTCATTTAGCATATATTTACTTAGTATCTACAATATGCCAAATTCTACAAATACGTTGTAATAAAATATAGTAGTTATTAATGCTGCTGTTAACAGCTAAGGTTATCTTACTGGGCCTCAACATAATTGTGACTAGGTGTGTGGCTAACATAACACTGTGACTAGATGCAATTAACACCGTAAAACTCACAATGCATCAAAATCATTTGTAGTCAAGAGTATTTAAATTACTGTGCAGGAGCTTCCAGAAAGCTCTACCAACATTTCAGATGATGGTTACTCTGTTACTCAGTAATATCATGGATTAGAGATGCTTGCCAACTTTAACAAATAAAGAATCCCCTGTGTTTGAAGCCATTGAGATCTTAAGGTTATTTGAGGTTTCTCAAAACTTTTTGGGTTTTTTTGTTTGTTTGTTTTTGTTTTTTGTTTTTATTTTTTGTTTTTTTGAGATAGGGTTTTTCCGTGTAGCCCTGGCTGTCCTGAAACTCTGTAGACCAGGCTGGCCATGAACTCAGAAATCTGCCTGCCTCTGCCTCCCAAGTGCTAGGATTAAAGGTGTGCACCACCACCACCACCACCACCACCACCACCACTACCCAGCTTGCCTTTTTGTTTTTTTAAGGTTTGTAAGTCCCACACCCTTTCATGAGCATTTATAAGTAGTTACCAATTGCTGGAGGAGGGCTTCATGAAGTTCCACTGAGGATTCATAGGCAGTTAGTGGTTGCTGGAGAATGGAGAGACATTTTCCTCAGTGGTGTAACCACTGGTAAGATATCTATGCTCCTGTAAGTAACACTGGTACATACATACAAATATACATACATACATACATACATACAGACAGACAGACAGACAGACAATCAATACAAGGTGCTGAAGAGATGACTCTGCAGTTAAAAATGCTGGCTGCTCTTCCAAAGGATCCAGGTTCAATTCCCAGAACTTCTGAGGCAGCTCACAATTGTCTGTAACTTCAGTTCCAGGATACTCAACACCCCCACAGAGACATATATGCAGTAAAAGAACAATGCAAGGCAGAAGCAGGTGAATCTCTTTAGTTTGAGGACAGTCTGGTCTACAAGAGCGAGTTCCATGACAGCTACAGATACACCTAGTGTCAGTTAATTAACTAATTAATTAATTTTAAGAAGGCTCAACACAAGACTATGTGTAAGTTACAAGGTTACCTATGACTAGGTATCTGACTTCAGACTGGTTAAGACACCCTAATACATCATTCTATTTAATTTTTAGAAAATGGTCTTTCAGCTGGGCGATGGTGGCACAGGCCTTGAATCCCAGCACTTGGGAGGCAGAGGCAGGCAGATTTCTCAGTTCGAGGCCAGCCTGGTCTACAGAGTTAGTTCCAGGACAACCAGGGCTACACAGAGAAACCCTATCTCGAAAAAAACAAAAAGAAAGAAAGAAAGAAAATGATCATTCAAACCCACAGAAAACTTTCTAAATTCTGTTCAACTAACTTAGTGATTGATTATTCCCTTCCTGTTCTTGGTACATCCTTATTATATATAGCAATGTCATATTTTTTAAAGCAATGTCTTAAAGTAATTCCGAGTACTTTGAAAGTAAATAAACCCAAGTTAAGGAACATAGATACAAAGCTACAAATACAATCTTTTGGGAGTGGTGGCTCATGTCTGAAATCCTAGAACTGGAGAGGGTAAGGCAGACAGGAAGATAGGAAAGACTTCAAGAACAATCTAGGCTACATGGTGTTTTTTTTTTTGTTTGTTTGTTTTTGGTTTTTTGTTTATTTGGTTTTTTTTGAAACAACAAACAGGGTTTCTCTGTATAGCCCTGGCTGTCCTGGAGCTTACTCTGTAGACCAGGCTGGCCTTGATCTCAGAAATCCGCCTGCCTCTGCCTCCCAGAGAGCTGGAATTACGGGCGTGCGCTGCCGCCACCACCACCGGGCTCTACATGGTGTTTCTAAAGGTCACTTTTATAGGTGGGAAATTTTGCTCAGTTGTTAAAGAGTACTAGCTG
This sequence comes from Apodemus sylvaticus, assembly GCF_947179515.1. Lineage (NCBI taxonomy): Eukaryota > Metazoa > Chordata > Mammalia > Rodentia > Muridae > Apodemus > Apodemus sylvaticus. The sequence goes on from NC_067476.1 coordinate 931,888, forward strand.
CTCTTGCAGAGGACCCAGGTTCTGTTCCTAGCACCCACATGGGCTGCACACAATCATTTAATGCAAGCAAACCAAACACTTGTAAACATCAAGTAAATTTTTAAAGGGTTCTGGGGGCTGGAAAAGTAGTTCATCAATTAAGAGTCGAGGCTACTCCTCCTGAGGACCCAGGTTTGATTGCCAGCACCCACTTGACAGTTCAGAACCATCTCCAATCCCAGTCGATCTGAGCCTTCTTCAGGCCTCAGCAGCACCAGACATGCCTATGGTACATGTACATGCAGGCACCCACACACCAGAGCATAATTTTGTTTCGACACCTTTTGCTTTGTTTCAAGACAGGATGTCTCTGTGTAGCCCTGGCATTCCTAAAACTCACTCTGTAGATCAAGCTGGCTTCAAACTCAGATTTTCCTGCCTCTGCCTTCTGAGTGCTAGAATTAAGACATGTGCCACAACCACCCAATTTATTCGGGTCCTTATGGCAGGTTAGGTATACAGCTTTCTGTCTTCTGGGGAAGTGGGGAGTTTAAGAGACTCCAAAACATGATACTTAAATTGTTGCCACAAGAGAGAAATAACAGGAAAGCAATAAGCAAGTGGTTTTCAAAAACTATCTTTTTATCTCTCCACCAAAAGCATGTGGACTGTGATTGTTTCAAACAGATATTTATGTTAAACTGATAGAAATTCATGAAGCTTTCCATATTTTTATGGATTTGTATTCAGCTATAATGAAAAATGAAATTATGGATTTCACAGGAAAATAGAGAAAATTAAAGTATATTCAGTTAACCCAGACACAGAAAGATAAATAGTATACTTTCATATGTAAATCTTAGTTTCTAGTTGTTAAATATGTGAATTTAAATGAAAGCAAGATGAGAGGCAATAGGACACAGATATGAAAGCAGATGGACTGATGGGAACAGACAGGTTGATAGAGATATGGGTAAGAATCAGCCAAAACTAAGTATATATTAAAAATGCTGTAAGGAAACCTATTACTTTAGAAGCTAATTTTTAAATTAATACTTTTAAAACAGTATGTCACAGATCATATTGGTGCCAGTAGAGCCCAGAAGAGGGCATCAGGCCTCCTTGAACAGGAGTTACAGACAGTTGTAAGCCTCCCTACCCTACCATGGGTACTGGAAATGTGGAGTCCTCTATGTAAGTACCTTTAACTATTGAGTCATTTCTCCCATCCTTTTTAAGTAATATTTTCTTAAACATGTGGACAATATTGATAAAAGTAAATGGTTTTCAGACTGCAGTCTTTATCCAAACACATCCACATATCTCTAGACTACAAAAAATAATTGGTTTACAAGAATATGGATTAGTTTAAGCCTTTGGCCAATTTTTGGGTGGGGGGAAGTGTGGGAGGAAAAGAGGGAGGGATGGAGGGATAAAAAGAAAAGAAAAGCTAAACTCATCTTGGCAAAGCTGAATATGGCAGCAAATCTCAAAATGGGGTATTGGTGGTGCATGCCTGTAATCCCAGCACTCTGGGAGGCAGAGGCAGGCGGATTTCTGATTTCGAGGCCAGTCTGGTCTACAGAGTGAGTTACAGGACTGCCAGGGCTATACAGAGAAGAAACCCTGTCTCAAAAAAACCAAAACTAAAACAAAACAAAACAAAACAAAAAACAAAAAACAAAAAACAAAAACAAAAAAGAAAAGAAAGAAATCTCAAACTGCATTTACTGCCAAGGATCTATAAAGCAGTTATATATTATCTAACTGACCTACTTAAAGTAAACTTAGGGTAAACATCTTCTTGAAATGAAGTCTTAGGATACTTAGGTATCACTTAGTAACAAAGGATATTTTCAAGAGCTTAGTGTTCTGCATTGGCTGGTGATCCCTCTCCACAACCTAAGTGTGCTAGACCACTTTTAAGTATCCCCAAGCAAGGGTTGGGACAGGATTTTGCTTTTATTCTCCTGGAAAAAATAAAAACAAACCCCTGCCCAACTCGCACTTGTGTGTGTGTGTGTGTGTGTGTGTGTGTGTGTGTAGCAGAGAAAAACAAAACATCCAGCTGATGTTCCTTTTCAACTAGTGTCCCAAAAGGAAAAACTTTCTCCTCCACACTGTCTTAAATACCCTTCAACGCAAAGACCCTCCTTCCTGCTTACTTATGTTCACTGCCTGTGGGATGATTACTTGCTCACTGCCTCTTGACCTCGCACTGACTTTGGTTCTTGGAGTAAAGGTGTGTGATAGTGCTGAGATACACCACCACAAAGTCTTTTCAGTAAATATCAAAGTCTTTGGGGATTCACAGTATGATCAAATATCCTGCAACACTCAAGTGCTGTGGGCCATTTCAACTTTACTGTTTTGTCTCACCCCTAGATGCCACAGCAATAGTTTACCCAACTCTCTAGTATACTATTTTATAGCAATTACAAAGATTGACTGCCTTCTTTACTAAACAAAAGCATTTTTACTAGTGTCTAATAAACCCAATATTTAAAGACAATTCAAATAAGAAAACTACTTTGAAAAAGAATTAATTCTTGGGACAATTTTCTAATTGTCATTCTAGTAATAAAGGACAGATAGGCAAGTAGACAGATGTTCAATATAATATAAAGATAACTAATTTAGAAAACTCTCAATGGAGTTAAATTTTACCTAAAAGTAGGCTGGAAAAAAGGCTCAGTGGTTAACAGTACATGCTGCTCTTTGAGAACCTGTGTTTAGTTCCCAGCACCCTTGTAAGGTGGTAATTCCACCAATTTCAGCTAAAGAGGATCAGACACCCTCTTCTGGCCTCTGCAGGTATGTATACCTGGCAAACACATATATATGAGTACACATAAATACATTTTATACACATACACACAAATAAAACACTGGAGGGAGGATGTGGGGGTGACACACTCCTTTAATCCCAGTGATAGGGAAGCAGAGTCAGATGCATTTCTGTAACTTAAGGCCAGTCTGGTGTACAGAGCTAGCTCCTGGACAGTCAGGTTTACACAAACCCTGTCTTGAAAAAAACAAAAACAAAAACAGTAATAGCTAGAAGTGGTGGCATTCACCTTTAATCCTGACAATTGGGAAGAAGCGGGATCTCTGACTTTGAGGCCAGCATGGTCTACAAAAGAAAGTTCCAGGACAGCCAGGCTACACAGAAACCCTGTCTTGAAAACCAAAATAGATAAAAATATGAAAAAGCTGGAGATGCTTTAGCTGTTGGCAGCACTTGCTGTTTTTACAAAGGAACCCAGACTGGTTCCCAGGACTAACATGGTGGCTTTAGGACATCTGCAACTTCAGTTCTAAGGGATCCAATGCCTTCTGACCTCTGCTAGCACCAGGTATGAATGTATCACATAAAACATATGTGGAGCCGGGCAGTAGTGGCGCACGTCTTTAATCCCAGCACTTGGGAGGCAGAGGCAGACGGATTTTTGGGCCAGCCTGGTCTACAGAGTGAGCTCCAGGACAGCCAGGGCTACACAGAGAAACCCTGCCTCAGAACAAAACAAAAAACAAAAACAAAAAACAAAAGCAAAAAACCCATACATGGAGGCAAAACCACCCATTAACACTCACACACATTGGGCTGGGGAGATGGCTAAGATATAAGAGCACTGTCTGCTCTTCCACAGGACCCGACTTCAATTCCCAGCACCCACAAGGCAGTTTGAAACTGTCTATAACTCCAGTTCCAAGGATCCAACACCCTCACACAAACATACATGCAGGCAAAACATCAACACACATAAAATAAAAAATAAACACACATTAAACAAACAAATCAAAAACATTTTAATAAAAATAAATCTTCTTTGAAAATTTTATCTATAACATTTTGAAGTAATAAAGGATTCATAGAATATTTCACTTTGGGCATTGTTAATTCTCCAATTTAAACTATTTATAAAAATATGCACCCAGGGACTGAAGAAACCGTTTATTTAAATTAGAGGATCAATGTTATCTACTCAAACCACTATAAAATAACCACATTATCTTCAGAGTATTGTCTTACCCTTCCTACAGAAAAAAAAATAACTTTTTATCTAGCTCATTTTAAAAATGAAATTATGAAAGAACCATTTTAAAGGAAACCAGTCACAATACCTTCCTTTTCGCTCCAATGTTATTTATTACTTGACCCATAGGGTCTATACTGTAATTTAAAAAAGACAATAGTCTCCAAGGGCCCCCTGGAATGATACACACAGTAAGTGAAAAGTATTCTAGTTAGAGGAAGGCTGAGAAGAAAAGGGAGTATAACAATCAAGACGGAGATGGGTAGGGCATATGTTTCAGGTATTTTGGCTTTTGATTGTTGTTGTTTCCCCTGTTTTCATTTTTATACACAGTTTCCAAGCTGTCCTAACATGCCATACGTGCCTGGCAGAGTTTGATCTCTAGACCCATAGTAGAAGAAATGAACACATGTAAGCGTGTGTGTATGTGCCCTTACACACACATTCATAGCCACACCATATACACAATAAACAAAACTTTTAATAAGAAATTAGAAATGAGGACTGGGGTGATTGCAGAGTATGTAAAAGTGCTTTTTTCTGCCAACACAAGGACCTAAGTGCAATAAAAAAAAAAAAAAGCAGGGCATGGCCATGTATGCTTGTAACCCACACATAGAGAAAAGATAGAAACAAGCACATATTAATGGAGCTCACTAGCCTAGCTAAGACCTTAATCTTCAGGTTTAGTAAGAGACCCTGTCTCAAGGGCTGATACATAAACCAGACAGCAATAAAGAAAATGCCTGATGAGTCTCCTATGCTGCACAGGCCTGTACCTCCATGCACATATTACATATACATAAAAAATAAAACAGGCATAGATGAAAACCAAGCTACTAATCTGGAAAATAAAGGTGAGGATGAAGTGGAAATATCTGGTTTCTTTAACAACTCAGTTGTGTCGTGTTTTTCTTCTGCAAGCTGTTGTGTGAGAGAACATGCATGTGCTGTTTTGCTGAAAACAGACACTTCAGAGGGTACATGATGTTTAGAAAGGACATAAATAGAAACTCACAATGAGGACACTCTTGCACTGCTACATGCCCGCAATGCTTTCCTGGTCTTAGAAACACACAAAAGAACTTCTCGTGGTATGCCAGCTCATTCTGGCCACTTTCCTGACTTGTGCCATTTGGCAGAGTCTTGCTGTTTCTGCTGGATCATGCTGCCACTACTGATTCATGTTTGGTACTTGCTATTGAAATGGACTGCTGATATCCTAACATCGAAGAATGGAATCGTCCCAAGGAATTACTTCTGAACAGTCCACAACACCCTTTCCTATTATCCTTCTTTTTCCCCTACCCCTGGTTGATGGGTTAGAAGAAAGGTTGAAACATTTAAGAACCCTAGATAAAGTAGATTTTGAAAAATCTAAGCCTTCAGAAGGAAGTCTATATGGGTAAAAAGAGCAACATTTAAATTTTGTCAAGCCTTCACAATCATGTGACCCAACTCGCAGCATTAGGAAAGTTGAGAACCACTGGTGTAAGGGGAGTTCCTAAACAATATAGCAGTTAGTTATTTCTGGGTGAATGATTTAAAAACAAACGGCAAAAACAAACAAAATAAATGGCTTTGTCCTCCCCTGTCACAACTGCAGAGCTGGTGGCACCAAGAAACAACAGTGAATGTGTGAAAACTCTGCAGTGGTGGTAGGAGTTTTTAATCAAGAAGTTACTTCACTACTTTAAAAAAAACATATACTTATGGGTTACCAACTTCTCACAATATCTTAAAATTGAAGTGTGAGTTTTTGTGCACTTACTAACATACTATTTTACCAAGCATTGACATATAATATGATTGGCATCTACATAAGTCAGTATATCTGGGTTTGATTTGTTGGCTTATGACTAAATATTTTTAGTGTGCCAAGTCTATAAAGTGTCCATATGCCTTTACAAATCAGATTTACTCAAGAATGTTAGGAAGTGGAATTCAGAGTTCCACTTGTGAAGGAGCTTAAAGAAACAGAAACATTTCTTTTTAAGGGAAGGATTTGTTAGGTAGAATTCTGAGAGAAACTCTGATTTAACCAGTAAAGTTTTTATTTCTTTAATCAGCTAGCTGTCCAGTAATTCCAAATTCACCACTGTACAAAGTCTTCTGTACTCTGTACAAGTCTGTGTCATTAGCCCAAGCAGCAGCAGGCCTCCCTAACTCAGTCACCTGTGAGAAACAAAACATCCAACTCCCTGTGGAGGATGCAGCATGCCCAGTTCAGCACCCTACAGCCTTACCATCCCCAGCCCCTGGGATTTCAGTCTACTGACAAGGCTGCTCCTATTATTAGCCAAGCTGACACCTAGCTTTCGACAGAGCTGCTGGGGATCCCACAATTTGAAACTTAGCTTCCTCTCATGTAGTCTACCAGCTGTGAATTCTAATTTTCTCACCTAACTTAAAATCAAGCATATCTGCATTAATTTGATTAATACTACAAAAGATGGCTAACAGAAATGGATTGGAAAAGTGTAAAGACCCTTTCTATTGCTTTAATTTGGCCATCTAACTTTTTCTAATGTACAAATTATTATATATTATTCGGGAGAAATCCTTGGGAGTTCAATTTTCAAAACAGAAAAAGTATTTAGGAATACAAATTATTAGACCTAAAAATCATTTAGGAATACACTGCAGGACATAGAATTTAAACCCTATGCCTCTGTACTATTGCTGACCTCAAGACCCAAACAAGCCTAACCTTTTAAATGTGATATGAAATTTAAAGACAGTTATGTTTAGGCAGTAATTTAAAGATTTTACTTCAGGATTTGGGGGAATGGCTCAGGTGGTTTATAAAGCACTTGTCTTGAAAGCTTGAAGACCTAAAACTGGCAGGTCTGATGGATAACACACACTGGTATCCCCAGTGTTGAGAGAAAAGAGACAAGAGAACCTCTGGACCTTCCTGGCCAGCCAGCCTAGCTAACTGCTGTCTTCTGGTCTCTACATATGTACACATACACACATGCCCACATACATATGTGTGCACATGCACACACACACATATATAGACAGTTATTTTATTTTAACTACAGCAAAACAATGATAGGAAATAAAGATCATAAAACAAAACAGCATTAAATTTTAAGCAATTATCAGTAAGAGAATTGCACAATCCTTTTCTGTATGCAAGGTCCCAATGGCCTATTTATTAATGAGAAAAGTCATTGAATCTTTCACTTTAAAAATCTTTAATTGTCACAGATCCTGTGGTGTATTCCTTCCCAAGTGCTGACTGGAATCTCTTAAGTCCACAGAGTACAGTCACCACGCAGCACAGCACAATGCTAACCACCACAATCCATCACTGCATTAACTGCTCCCAGTCTTAAGACTTTAATTTCTATGGGACTGCAGTTCAGAGACTTAGAACTGGTAAAGTTCTCTTTCAGCATGCATAGACAAGGATCATATATTTTCATACATGCTTGTGCACATAACAAACATTTACTGCTCTAGTCACAAGCATGTCCAAGACAGAATTTCTAAATTGGTCTGTAAAACTCTCCTTGGAGCATTTTCATAGAATATTTGTCAAATCATTGTCAACCATGAAGATTAAGTGACCAGCACTTCATCCAGTCTCTTCTACAAGTTGATCTTTGAAAAACTTGAAGGGAAAATAAATTCTGAAAAACTTCACTCTCATACTGAGCTGTCAATCCAGAGATGAAACAGCAAAGTCAGCTGACACAGTGTATAATTATCAGCAAAGGCAAATATGCATGTCAGCTCAACTAAAATTTTTTTCACTGCTTAGACATTTTCCTCAGACTCAGAAAGACGCATGGTATGTATTCACTTATATGTGTATTAGCTGTTAAGTCAGTGATAACCAAGTTACAATCCAGGAGAACCACAGAGGATCAGTGCCTTCGTCAGCCAGCATCAGAGAAGCTTCCTCCTGCAGCAGATGGGAACAGATAGAGATCTAACCAGACATTACACAGAGAGTGAGAGACACTGGGGCCCGAAATTGGATGTCTCCACCAAGCCCTCCATCAGCCCTAAATGGAATGTCCTCCCCTCTGGGTTCAGGGGACCTGGGGGAAGAAGATGTTAAAGAGCCTAAGAGCCAGAGGGGGGAGGACACCAAGAAAACAGGGTCTTCTAAATCAGCTGAGTAAAGCTCATAGGAACTCACAGAGACAGAGCAGCATGCACACAGGGCTTCCTCAGGTCTGCAGCAGGTCCTCTGCGGATACGATATGGATTCTAGTTCAGTGATCCTAAGGGATTCCGGAAGGTATGGACAAGTGTGTCTGATTCTGTAGCCTTCTCTTGGGTCTTCTCCTTCTGTTGTTTTGCCTTAGACAACTTGGATGCAATGATTTATCTTATTATATTTTATTGTTATCTCTTAGAATCCTATTCTTTTCAAAGGAGACTGAAAAGGAATGGAGCCACACCAGAAAAGATGTGGGGAGGAACAGAGAAGAGCAGGGGAGGGGAAAGCCTGATCAGGATATATTATGCAAGAAAAATTAATTTTCAATAAAAGGAAAAAAAACCTTTCCCCTGGACATACCCTATTTCTGCAAAACATAAAGTATATGGTATATTTTAAACAGGATCTGTGTACACTGTTAAGCTGCTATGTGGTAAAAACTTCATTCCTATAGCATGTCCTCCAGATAAAGCTAAAAGTTAAAACACATGTTGTGGCAGGTCGACATCCAATTACTAGAAGTAAGCATGTCAGAGATATAATTAGTTACGACACTAGGACAGGCATGCATGTTTCAACACACACAGCTCAGAACAACGCTTTGGCACTGTATGACAGAGGACTTAAACCAAAGACTTAAAGAAAGGTTACAGAGTGTGTATATACTTGTTATTATTATTACCTAAAACTTGCCACACCAAATTATTTCTTTTAACTTATAAGCATATTTGATTTGTATAAACATCTTTTTAAAGACTTCTCAGGAGAAATGAAAAAAGAGAGAGAGACCTACTCCCCTCTTTCTCTAAGCCTTCCACATTAAAGAAATTTATGTAAGAAAATTTGTTTGATAGAAAAAGAACAGGACTGGTGGGGTTGTTCAACGGACAGAGGTGCCTGCCACCAAGGTTGACAACCTGAGTTTGATGCCTGAGACCCGCATGGTTGAAGGAAAGCATCCAATCCCATGCACATGCATGTGCACGCGTGCACACACACACATTAAATATAAATAAAGGGAAAATATGTACCTTCCAAAGAAGTTGACCAAATGCACTTATAAATTCTGATAAAATCCTAAAATCTAATTACAGGCTTCTCAATCATGAATAAATCCAAATCTTGAAAATAAAACACATGAGGCAACACGACTTGATGTTGACAAAGTCTGTCTGAGAGATGTAAAGATACCTGCCCCTCAAACCAAAAGAACTATGTAAAAAAATTAAATGGAAGATGATTCTATCAAAAAAACTTAGTAGTAAATCACGACCAATTAGATTTTTATCCAATAATAAAATCGTAACATTAAAAAGATGTTAAGAGGCAGAACACGGAAGCACACATCTGTAAGTTCGTGGTGCTGAGGCAGCGGTAAGCCTCCCAGAGGTGGCTGGCCAGGCAGGCTAGCTGGAAGGGTGAACTCAGGTTCAGTCAGAGCCCTCTCTCAACAACTGAAGCAATAGATGAGGCTATCAACATGGGCCTGTGGCTTCCACACCTGACTACAAACATTCTCAGATCACCTGCCACTCATAAATGAAGCCTCTTTCCTGAGAATTTTAGCAAATGTGTTTGTTTTGTTAATAACATTAATACTAATACATAAATTCTAATCAAAAAAGTTCCAAAATGGCAAGGTGGAAACACACACAACACACACACATACACACACACACACACACACACACACATCACAAAGCAGATTTCAAATGTGACAGCTTTAGACTTCCCAAAACCTGCAAATGAAATTCCATAGATGATGTTAGGTGCAGTGAAGAGGACGTAGGCTGAATGGATGCTAGACACATAAAGCTTGTAATTAAGTGCATTCTCGAGTATAATCACCCACCCTGGAACAAGATCAAACATTCGGAACTTATTCAATGTAAAGCAGCTAGACCTTTTACTCCCACAGGAATACAGCACACGACAATGAATGATGACCTAAATCCCATCTAGTAGGCCAAATGGCCCAGGAAGTCAGTGCACATGGTCCCTCCACAGACACTGTTAATTACGCCCTCAGGTTTTGGTCCAGCAGAGCTTACCATCTTAAAATAAGGCCTACAGAGAGCCCTCTCTTTTATCACAGAACTATGTAAGAAGCCTGTTATGTAAGTTTTACAAAAGACTGAGATTTGGCCAAAAGAATATGTATAGTAGGTTACAGCAAACAAGAAAAGAAAAGTACTAATGTTTACTTCCAACATGAGCGAGCCCCTCAGAATTTTTACAGATCCAAAAGTTCCAATATTACAGATAAAGCTGGAGCAAAAGAAATGATTCAACTGCTACCCCACCCCAACCCTAAAAATCTACCCATTTTCTGGGAAGAATGTGACTCCCAAGTATGAATTCTGAACATTGTTTTTCTATTGTATAACAATAAAATAATTCTAAGATCTACAGATTCCATGCAAAATTAGTATTTTCTACTATTAAGAAAGGTAGTAGGATGAAGAAGAAGAAATTTTAATGGTGTAATTTAGCCAAATCGCCCTAATTAATAAAAAAATGCTTTTCTTTTTGAGGCAATGTCTCACTCTGGTCCAATCTGTCCCAGAACCCACTCTGGAGTCCAGAATGACTTCAAAATACTGATAATCCTCCTGCCTCAGCTCCAGAATGCTCAGATTACAAAAACAAACCACCACATCCAACACTAATTCTTTTCTTAATTGATACCCAAGAAGTCATAAAAATAAATGGGTTTATCAAAACATAATTTACAGGAGCTACAAAAGAACCAGATATACATGATATGTATGTATATGTATGCATAATAATAAGTTAACTTTAAAAATCAAGGGACTAGAGAAATGTCTCAGGGTAAAGTGCTTGGTATGCAAACATGAGCACCTGAATTTAGGACCTCCATACCCACATAAAACATGGCAATACACATCTATAATCCAAATACTGAGAGGTGGAGGCCGAGATAGGCTGGTTTTTGCTGGTTAGCCTTTGTGAGTTCCAAGTTCAGCAAAAGACCCCATCTCCCAAAGAAAAGCAACAGAGGAAGACTGGATGCTACCTTCTGGTCTCTATATACACAGAACAGGCATGGGTACCTACATGCATGCGCATGTACTCAAACACACACATACAGTCCACATATAGTCCACACAATAGAAACTGTTTAATAACTGCCTTTTATTTTGACATGAGTATCAGTATGAATGTCAGCCCCAGAAATACTTGAACAAATTTCTGCTTCCCCAGATTTTACCTTTCTAATGTCACGAGTATTTGTTTATGCACAACACACAGATTTGCTCAACCAAGAGAAAATATACAATGTAGGTTTATACATCAGCTTTTATTTTTGAGCCTAAAAGCTCTCTATAAAACTGTTTAATGTCACAGGGTACCCCTGCCATCTCACATTCTGCTTAAAACTTTTCGTAGCTATGTGTGGTCACATATGCCCACAATGGCAACCCTTGGGAGAGCGAAGCAGGACTGAGCTAGAAACCAGCCTCACATTCTCAGCAAGACTCTGTCCCTGTAGTCTCTTCAGAAGCTTTCACAGGCAATGGAGAATAGTATTTTTACTCTGAATTCATAAAATCTATCTTAAAGGAGAACTATCAGTGGTTTGGCAAATGGAGTTGGTTATTTAATTCTATAAAACAACAAGTTGGTCAACAGAAAGATGCTACAACAGGCATGTATGTTAATCTTTATCTGCATAAAACTTCACATCAATTCTTACACAGCTCTGTTTTCTTTTTTTCAAATGTATTTGAAGTTCTAAACATTGTAGGGGAAAGACACCAACATCAATGGTGTTACTGCAGGATACTTCCAACATTACACTTGCTCAAATGTCTATCTAACTCACCATTTATAACTATTTTTGGAGTCAACTTATTAATTGAATTCAAAAACTTAATTTTGACTTTTCTGATCAAAAATGGAATTATATTATTTTATCACCAACCAGATGCATCATGTTATCCAATGATTCAGAAAGCCAAAACTTAGGTCACAGAAATCTTGATAGCATTACAAGAATTAGACATGGGTGTCTAAAATCAATTTCAAATGAATAGCTCTAAGGCAGGCATTTATAGCTATGGCACCATTACTACATGATCTTCCATGATAACTAATTTATCAAGAATAGTGTATATTTCTGCTTATTTGTGCTTTTTGATTTTCCCTACATATTTAGTAATACATTAATTACCTTAATAGATCATTCAGGTGTGTAGATCTCACCAAATACCTAATTAAAGTTCTTCAAAGGTTATGTTTTTTGCTTTTTGAGACAGGATTTCATGTGCAGTCTGGTCTTGATCTCATGTGCACAGACTGGTCTTGAACTCATGATGTCCTTGTACTCCTGATCCTCCATCCTCTACTTCCTGAATACTAGAAATATATTTTTTTGTTGTTGTTGGGGGGAGGGCATCAAACCCAGGATTTTGCACATGTTAGGTAAGCTCTCTACCACTGAGCTACTCAAGCCTATATTATACAATCTTATCTCACTTAAGAGGTTAAAGTCAGTGCATAAACATACTTCCAGACATTACATATATCATCTATTCCTGTATCTTCAAAATTATAATTGTAATTGCAGAGCATTACAACATTAAACTGTATGTGTATTATATCCTAATAAAATTGTTTCTAGAAATTTCAATCATAGGAACTATAAAATTAACTAAGTTTATTTAAAAGTCTAAGCTATTCAAAATTATGGGGAAAATAATAAAAAAGATCTCAAAAGATGGAAAGATCTCCCATGCTCATAGATTGGCAGGATTAATATAGTAAAAATGGCCATCTTGCCAAAAGCAATCTACAGATTCAATGCAATCCCCATCAAAATTCCAACTCAGTTTTTCATAGTTAGAAAGAGCAATTCTCAAATTCATTTGGAATAACAAAAAACTCAGGATGAAAAAAACTACTCTCAACAATAAGAGAACTTCTGGGGAAATCATGGTCCATGACCTCAAGCTGTATTATAGAGCAATAGTGATAAAAAAAAAAAAACTGCATGGTATAGGTAAAGAGACAAGCAAGAAGATGAATGGAATAGAATTGAAGACCCAAAAATGAACCCACTCACCTATGGTCACTTATATTTGACAAAAGAGCTAAAACCATCCAGTGGGGTGGGGAAAAAGACAGCATTTTTAACAAATGGCGCTGGTTCAACTGGAGGTTGAACAGCATGTAGAAGAATAAAAATTGATCCATTCTTATCTCCTTGTACAAAGCTCAAGTCCAAGTGGATCAAGGATCTACACATAAAACCAGACACACTGAAGCGTGTAGAGAAGAAAGTGGGGATGAATCTTGAACACATGGGCACAGGGGAAAAGTTCCTGAACAGAATACCAATGGAAAATGCTCTAAGATCAACAATTGACAAATGGAACCTTTTACGAAGGAAAAAAAAAAAAAGAATTACAAAGCTTCTGTAGGGTAAAGGACACTGTCAATAGGACAAAGCGGAAACCAATGGATTGGGAAAAGATCTTTACCAATCCTACATCTAATAGAGGGCTAATATCCAATGTATGCAAAGAACTCAAGAAATTAGACTCCAAACAATCAAATAAACCTTTTAAAAATGGGGTACAAAGCTAAACAGAGCTCTCAACTGAGGAATATCAAACAGCCAAGAAGCACCTAAAAAAATGTTCAACATCCTTAATCATCAGGGAAATGCAAATCAAAACAACCCTGAGATTTCACCTCACACCAGTCAGAAGGGCTACAATCAAAAACTCAGGTGTCAGCAGGTGCTGGTGAGGATGTGGAGAAAGAGGAACATTCCTCTTTTGTTAGTGGGATTTCAAGCTGGTACAACCACTCTGGAAATCAGATTGTCAGTTCCTTAGAAAACTAGACATAGTATTATCTGAGGACCACTCCAGCATATACCCAGAAGATGCTCCAACATGTAATAATGACACATACTCCACTATGTTCATAGCAGCCTTATTTATGATAGCCAGAAACTGGAAAGAACCCAGATGTCCTTCAACAGAGGAATGGATACAGAGAATGTGGTACATTTATTCAATGGCCTACTACTCAGCTATTAAAAACAATGAATTCATGAAATTCTTAGGCAAATGGATGGAACTAGAAAATATCATTGTGAGGTAACCCAATCACAAAAGAACACACATGGTATGCACTCACTGATAAGTGGATATTAGCCCAATAGTTTAGAATACCTAAGATATAATTGACAGACTTCATGAAGCTGAGGAAGAAAGACTCAAGAGAGGGTGCTTCGTGATAGAATTCTTAAATGTTGCACTCAACAAACATAAGACTTGTGCATTGCACATGATGTATCTTAGGGCAAGATGGTGGCATCAAAAGCTGTGAGTGTCAGGGGGGCAGGTCTACCTGATGAGACTTGCCCAATAAAATTCAGAGGACAGAAGAGGATGATGGGGAGGAGGGGTTGTTCCTGAGAAATAGGTGCTGGAAAAGATCATGTAGCTGGGGTTGGGTCTGGATAGGGATCAATCAATCAACTGATTCCAAGGCCTATAGCACCTAAGCACGGGGCTCTCTGAGCAGGCTAGATCTCAGCTCGTCAACACATCTTTCTACTAATATTTCCATCATTGCTCCACATCACCTCTGTAATTTCTTCATTCTCCCCTCCACCCACCTCCACTTAATCTTCTATATAGAACACAAATATCCAAATGTAAAATTTTAAATGTGAGAATTTTAAATTTTTAAACAAATAAAAATGTCTCACTTTAGAGCGAGTACTCTTAAAACTTGCACACTACTGAAAACTGAGACTAAAACAGTGCATAGGAAAGCGGTGAGCACAGGTGGCTCCACCGGCTTCTGTCTCACGGGTGCTATCAAGTGGATGTTGAGGGTCTTCTTATCTTTATACCTTCTCTTCTCGTAACAAGTCTGTCTGTCTCCATAAAGTGTTCATGAAGGGACAAAGAGCTGAAAGCTCAAAATAAGTATCGCGAAAAAGTCAGTGCTGGTGTCAAATGACAGAGATGGCTTTCACTTTTTCATCTCTTGTTCATCAAAAAACAATGCATTGGAAGTCTGATATCACATAGTAGGCAATACTATTATGAATCTTTACTAAGTATCTAATATTGGCCCAAACGTAAGAGAAAAGAGAAGCAGAAAAGAAAAGAGGAACACACCAATACCAAAATCAGGAGATGGCTTTCTCCAGTACTTTGTAACTAGACCCAAGCCCTTTCTTTAAATGTTGTGGCTCCTTCGTCCTACAGGTCACAGTCTTTGCCTCTGGCCTGTCTCCATGGTCACCTACCCCACACTAACACAGTGCTGCACACAGGGAAGCAGCATAGAATATGCCCCCAAGAAATGCCAAAGAGGAAAGTGAGCACTGCTATTCTCATAAAACCCATCAAAAACTGGACCAGGCACAGCCCCTTCAGTAAGGTGCTCCCAGGACACCTGCTTGAGAACATTAAAACATATAAAGATAAGGGATATGCTAAGCTATATGGAAAGGGGAGGCAGAAAAAAAGTAAGAAGGGTAAAAGCTGTTGGGGTTCTTTGCCTAAGTGCTCAGCCTAGGAGAGCGGCCAGAGTTGCCCTGGAATCAACACAATTAGATCTCTCCCTATCTGAGAGGAAGTACTCAAGACTCCCATGTCCATCCATAATGTCTTCTGATCATATTCCAAAGCACAAAGTATTGAGAAACATCCGGATAATTTAATACCGACCTAAATGAGGCTGCAAAGACACGTCAATTCCATCTACAGGGCACAGAGATGTTTGCCCTCATAGAATATACTGTGTTGCACGTGTTCCCAAGCCTGTGCTTGTGCACACACACACACACACACACACACACACACACACACACACACACGTGCATGCTACTCTTACCATTCCCATTCACAGGTATGGATGCATCTTACTCCCACATAACCATATATAAGGGTGTGTGTGTCTGTGTGTGTGTGCATGTTTATGCACACATGTGTGCTTCTGTTACTCCCACCTCTCAGTCAATGGGGAAAAAAAGAATGATAAGCCACTAAAGGAAAGTTTGCTTTGAAAAGAACATTAAAAAAAATGATGTTTCTAGAGGTAGCATAGAAGACCAAGGACTTGTTTTCACTCTGTGGTTATTCTTTAATAGTATTTATCCTGTACTGCATTTTGTACTGCTTAATTATAGGGTTATTGCTTCTACTTCACACATAAGACCTTGAGCACCAAATTTTTTATATCACAAAACCTCAAAAGTTTGATAAATTTTACCTTCTAAAATAAAAAAGGAAATGTAGCTTGCAGTGGGTGTTCACACTGCAGTACCAGCACTGGCCAGACAATAAGGATCAGGAAATCCAAACCAGCCTGAGATACCACTGCCCCTCACCCCACCCAACCCTGACCCACCCAGCCCCCACCCCACTCCATCTCAAAACAAAACAAGACTAAAAATGTCTAAATGTTGAGTTCTGCTTTGCAAAACAAAGCAACTAGAACTCACACACCTGGGCAGGATGTAGAACTTACACATAAAAACCTCACAAAGTTTAAGAGCTTTTCTGTTTTAATCAATCAGTACAGGACTGTCTAAAGGCAGTGGTTTTCAACCTTCTAATGCTGTGACCTTTTAATATAGCACCTCTTATTGTGGTCACCCCCAACTATAAAATTATTTTCATTCCTACATTATAAAAAATTTTGCTACTGTAAATTTTTATTTTTTTTATTCTTTCATACAATTATATCCCTAACTCAGTTTCCCTTCCCTCCTCTCCTCCAAGTCTCTCCCTGAACCTTCCTTCTCCCCTAGATCCATTCCTCCTCTACAGGCCTCCCAGGGATATTAACACAGCACAGTAAGTTGCAGAAAGACTAGTTACCTCCCTTCATTTTTAGGCTGGACAAGGCAACCGAGTAGAAGAAAAATGGTCCCAAGAACAGGTAAAAGAGTCAAAGACAATTTCCCACAATAAGATCAACCTATACAAACCATAGCATACATGCATAGAGCCTAGGTCAGACCCCTGAAGGCTCCCTGATTGCCACTTCAGTCTCCCTGATTACCTGATGAACCCTGGTTGTTGACTCTGGTTTTTCTTGTGTTCTTGACCCCTCTTCTGGATCCTATGACCCACATCTTCCTCAGAATTCCCTGAATCCAGTCTAATAATTGGCTGTGGGCTTCTGCATCTGTACCCATCAGTTGCTGGATGAAGACTTTCTGATGATGATTATGCTAGGCTTTAGGTTCTGGTCTATGAGTATAGCAGAATCATTTCATTGACTGTTCATGTTTGGTTCTATCCTGGGACTCTGGACTATCCAGTCTCTGCTCTTGGTCCTCCAGGCAGTGTCAGGGGTGGGCTTCCTCTTATAGCATGAGTCTCAAGATGGAGACTGATTGGCTGGCCACACCCACAAATTCAGTGCCACCTTACGGGTAGGATAAATCATATACTGAAACATTGTGGCTGGGTTGATGTCCCACTCCCACCACTGGAAGTTTTGCCTGGTTACAGAAGACAGCTCACTCAGGCTCTGTACCCCTAGGAGTCTTAGCCAGGGTCATCCTTGTAGGTTACTTAGAGTTTCTACTGCACTGGCTTTCTACCTCACCTTTGAAATGCCACCCAATTCCAGTTGTCTCTCCCAGTACCCTCCATCCTCCTTCCATCAGATCCTTCATGCTCCAGTCCATTTTTCCTTGTTATGAGCTGTAATATACATACCAGATATGCAGATTTCTTATATGCAACCCCTGTGAAAGCGCTGTTTGACTCCCCAAAGGGGTCATGACCCTCAGGTTGAAAACCACCAGCCTAAGGTCTCATGTAAAACCCCCAGTGAGTTATTCTACATATAGCACAGAGACATTCATCTGATGGCTCTTAAAATCTGAATAACGGAATGCTTGTCCCATGCCATACTGGGTTTAGTACAAAGCATGAAAAGCAAAGATTTATGATACTGTCATATCAGTACTTCAGAAATATAATTTCATAATAATACTAAAACATTTGGTGACCCACTCATTATTGATCTATGTCATAAATAAATATACCTGTATTTGTCCATCCAATCTCTATTTCTCTTTCTCTTACCTAACTCCCAGGCACTCTTCCAACCTCTGTCTTCAGGGAGCTGGGATCACAGGAACATCTCCCAACTTCTCATGGACACTCCTGCCACACATTTGTACACACTCACACAAACTCCCTGTCATTGTGTCATTGTGTGGTTGCTCTTTGGGATCACAAGTGCTACTGTGATCAATGACCAATAAACAGTTCCAAGTCTTTCCTATAATTTTCTTTTCCTTTGTTTCTCCAGACAAACAAGTTCAGTCTTGGCTGTCCTGGAACTTCCTCTCCTGACCAGGCTGGACTCAGACTCACAGAGAGCCACTGCCTCTGCCTCCAGAGCTCTGGGATTAAAGCATCAGGAGACTCATCACCCCCAACAGTCCATTGAAGCCACTAAGGGGACACCAGAAAACAAGTGGCAATCACTGGCTACAACGAGGGTAGACTAGGGGTATGGATTTGCTGTCCCTTTCTTTAGAGTCAGGTAGCAACCACCTAAGAAATAAGGATGCATACCTCATCTCTTAAAGACAGGAAGGCTGTTTAAGAAGTGCACTGAGTAATGAATTTAACTCATGCACTAGACACTATTGTAAGTAAACAGATGACATTTAAATTTGGCTTGAGACCTGGCAGAACTTATGAGATTAAAAAACAAAGTCCACTGTTAATTTTATTTAGAGCTAATAGGCTCTGGAGTGAGACTGTTTCCAAAGAAATCTGATGTTTTATTCCAACCATTTTGAAAGAGAGGAAATCTTTAACTTTCCTACTATTTCTGGATGCAAACATGGCAGGTGTTGATAGAGTGCACTTCACTAATCTTCTAATTACAGAATAAAAGAGATCAGAAGCCTTGGGGCAGGGAACTGAGGGCTTTCTTTGCATGATTTACATTCTAGTTAGTGACACTCTTTATGTCCTCGAATACGGTATCAATCCATAATTACAGGTGACCTTCTTAATCCAATATAGACATGACAAGACATACTAAGAACAGAAATGTAACATTGCTTGTACAATATAAACAAGTTATAAAATTTAATGTGGGTCAGTATAGAGTACTTATCTCTCACATGAGAGGCCTCAGTCCAATCCTCAGGAAAAGAGAAAAAGAAAGAATATATATATATATATATATATATATATATATGTATGTATGTAAGCAAAGGTCATGTATCTGATAGATATAAAATTTTTTATCATACCAATTTTATAAATGATTTTAAATTCTTTACGGAATATCCACAGGGAACAAAGTTACAATCCTCAGATTATGTCATGAGGTATCACTTTAAATTGGCTAATTACTATTTTCATGTGTAAACCCTTGTGAGGGGAAAACCCCACATTCTCTCCAAATATAAATGTGACTACTTGGCCACCTAATTAATAGCTGATGCCAAATAATAATGAAATTCTGTCTAAAATAACTGGCACAAAGCCAAAAGCAGACAAAGCAATTATATAAAATGGTTCATCAGAATACTAGAAAAGCCATGATTTAAATAGAAATGAATATAGGTTTTATTAGCATGAATGAAAAGAAAATTAGACCTTTTTCTTTAACATATTCCTTTAAATTCAAGTGTGATCTAACATCGCAGCCTCTAAATTAAGTTAACTTTTTCCTGTTTGAAGGCTTCTCTAACTTGGTGAAGGGAGGCTTTGAAAAATACACCTGGTAGACTGGAGAGCGAGCTGTTTGCAAACACATCATGCCAGATTTGAACACAGTATTTACTTAAAACTTAACTAAGCCACTTATTTTCAGTTTGGATATAATAAAACAATTTTCAGTTTTATCTCTGTTGGTGATGTTTTGTTCATGATGGAATGTCTAGAAGACAAATTTTCTCAATAATGTTTTTTCTTCCTTTCCTTTTGAGGTATTTATAAAACCAAAAACAATTATTTCTAGGTACTTAATTCCACCCTCCAGGGCATGAAGTATGTCTGTTATCATACAGAACACCTAGATTGCTTTTAAACTCAATGATAATTAAGGAACATCAGAGTAAACCCAAGCTGTTTCACAGGGAACCTGCACCTATCATCTTCTGGCTACTGAATGACAAATTTCTTGTCCCCTGGAGTTCCACCAAGAGTTGTTAGCTGATTTTTTCCCCTCCCCTAAACAATAGAATGTTCTTTCTTAACATAGCCTTTACTCTTTTAGGGATCAGATAAGTCTAAGCTTTAAATGTAAACCACTGAAGGCAAAGAAAGCAAGGCCAGACACATGCAGCTACAGAAAACTTAAAAGCTCCTCCATGGCCAAGGCAAAAGAAGCAATTAGCAGAAGGAAAGATAACTCACAGAATGAGAGGAAAACATTTAAATTTCTGATATGACAGTAATATCCAAAATATATAAAGAACTCCTAAAACTCAAAAACTAGCAAAACCTATGTAATCCAATCTTAAAACAGACAAAATATCAAAAAGGGTCCTATGTCTACCTATCACACTCAACCCAAGAGAGCTGAGGCCAGAGGATAAATGGAAGCTACAGCTGGCTCAAGTCCATAACAGCTACTAGAGAGACTGAGGCAGAAGGATGAGAAATCCATGGGTCTAAAGCCAGCCTACGCAACTTCGTAAGATTTTGTCTTGAAATAAAACACAAAAGGAGCTGGACACACAGCTCGGTGGTAGAGTGATTATCTCAATGGCTGAGGTCCTAGATCTAATATCAGTACTGGTAGGTGGGAGGCTAAAAAGGAGCATCATTCCATCCCTAGATTTCAAGGCCAGTAGAGACAACAAAACCACAGAAGAGATATGTCACCTCACAGTTGTTATCACCATATTTATCATAAAATAACAGCAGGCATTGGTGACAACATGGACACACAAAATACAACACATAGATACTCTTGGCAAGAGCATAAAATGGTACAAATGTTATTAACCCCACCCCCAAAAAGGCAATTTCTCAAACTACAAAAGGCAGACTACCACATGGTATGATCCAGCAACCCTACGTCATAGTGTTATCCAGAAGGACGGAAAGAAGGAGGGAAAGAAACGCAGGGGTAAAGTGAGACCACGTTTTGGGGTTTGGTTTTTGTTTGTCTGGTTGGTTGGTTTTGCTTTATTTTTGACAACATTCCAAAACTGAGAACAAGGAAAATATTATGTAAGTTGGACTTCATCAAAATTAAAATGATAGACAGTGTTAGGAATGTTTCTGAGGGCCACTGTTGCTCACTGTCACTAGTATTGAGTTAACATTTAACATGTAATAACATCTTGTCTGGAAAAAAACATTCTTAAACTTCTTTCAAAAAATTTTAAATTGTTTCAAAGGGCATCAAAAATATAAGAAGACAGCTCACTGAATGGGAGAAAGTATTTGCAAATCTTGAATCAGATAGAGGATTGTAACCACATCGTATCAACAGCTTTTATACCTCAACTATAAAAAGACAATCTAGGGGAAGCGAATGCCTCAGCAGGTAAAGGTGTTTGCCACCAGGCTTGAAATCCTGAGTTCAACCCCTGAAACCCACATGGTAAAAGAGAGAGCCAACATGCAACACGGGACACATAGTCCTAACTTTTACCACATATGTATTTTTTAAGACCACAAGAGGTTTTTTTGGTTTTTGGTTTTGGTTTGTTTTTCTGAAGACAACTCAAATGGACAAAAAGAAGGTCACATGATCCGACAATTCTTCTTAAAGGTATACATCCAAGAGAAATAAAAACATCTGACACTCTCCCAAATAAAGCTCTCAGCAGCATTATGCATAATAGTAAAAAAATCCATAAATTGATGATGCTAAAAGAAACCGTGTATCCATATAATGGGGTATTATTAATGTACATTTTAAAGGGTGATTACATGGTGGTATGTGAGGTATCTCACAATAAAGTAGTTAAAACTAAACCACTAGGACTTATATCACCAAGCAGTTGTGGGGAGGAAGCCATAGAGATTACCAAACTGGTTGTTTGGCTAATAGGAATGAGCAGGCAGTGCCACAAAGAGAAGGAAGCGTATGCACAGAAACGCTGTAACCGAAGCCATTATAGTGTATGCTCACTTTAAACTCTGCTTTCCAAGGCAGACATCCCCAAACACTGAGTGGGTCAAGATTAGACACCAGAACCAATGGCATTCATGGTGATTCCCTGCCTTCTCCTCAATAATGAGGCTGAGCTGGGTGGCTAGTGAACCCCAGGGACCTGC
Source organism: Apodemus sylvaticus (assembly GCF_947179515.1). Lineage (NCBI taxonomy): Eukaryota > Metazoa > Chordata > Mammalia > Rodentia > Muridae > Apodemus > Apodemus sylvaticus. The sequence continues at coordinate 954,360 of NC_067476.1, forward strand.
CTGTCACTGCCTTCCCAGCCCTGAGAACAGCAGTGAAAGGTGCCATGCTGGCTGGCCCATTATACATGTTGGGGAGCAAGGTCAAGTCTTCATGCTCCTGTGGGAGGCGCTCTACCAACTGAGCTCTCTTCCAGCTCTGAGAGTTCATTATGATGTTTAAAATGAAATCTTTTCCACTCTACATATCCAAGTATTTGTCTTTATTATTATGTGAAAGTGACCTGTAATCATTCCTCTTCTCCTCCATATTACAGCAAGCATGAAAACACATGTATAAAAACCAGGTGATAGCCACACTGTGCTATGGCAGCCACAGCAAAGCAGGAGCACAAGGAGATTCACGTGCTCCATTTTAAAACCAGATTTATAAAACACACAAATCCCTGTTAAAACATTTTTCACGATTTTGCAGTGAAATTGTAAAAATTATGAGAGGTAAGTAACATAATCATTCACATATCTTTATTCCATACAAAAATAGTTGTAATGCACCATAATAGTCATCAGAAATAACATTTTCCCCTCCGAGGTTAAAGGAGAAAAGAAGACTTTCATTCCTGTCGAAGGTATTCAATTTTCCCTCAAATGAAGTTTAGATGAAAACAATGGGACTGACAAGCTCCACAAGGCAGATCTTGGCAACTCTCAACTCCATCTATCTCCTTGGCTGGTTAAGCAACATTCCTTCACTAACTGTTGGTCTTCGCAATAACTCCTACAAAGCTCATTACTGCCTCTGTCAGCCTATCCCCCATGTTGCGCATTTATTCCTGGGATGCATATCAACATGTGGCACATGTCCTTGACATGCACAGAAGAGCTGCACCCCAGGACAGCAGCATGCACGACAATAGTCTCCACTCTTGCTTCTTTGTGGTTGCTGGGATGTAACGGAGAAATCTAATAACTGTGACAGTGGGGCCTTTCGGGTTCTCCTTGCCTTTGCAGACAGGGAAGCTGCACAGACGCTAATGAAAGGTTAAATGAATAGGGATAGCTGACAAGACATACAATAAAGAAGGAGCTTGGTAACCCACAGACACTGAGCAGAGATCCTTGGCTCAAGCAGAGAAAAGACAACACATTGCCGAGTCACAATATTTAAAACAGCTTGCTATACACAGAGGCTGTGTGTCTGGGTACACGTCTGGCTTTGGACTAAGGGGAAAAAAGATACTAAAAAGGAATTTCAGTATGGGGCACTTTTGGCAAATGTTAAGGTCATAATAAGAGAAAAATGTTTTTGTGTGGGCTGTTACATCTCTGTACTAAACACACAAAGAGCAGGGACAGTGAATTCATGAACCCCAGGTCCAGGACAATACTGTACATTTTGATAAGTCTTAAATCCTGTATGTAGAAGACAGACTTGATGTGATTCTCACTGGTTACACACACACACACATGCAGTGACTCATTTAGCAGTTCCACATCCTGCCTTCCATGTGGAGGGATCCCTGATACTGGAGTTCTGGTCCTTAACTTGTGTAATCGGTTACACTTCAACTGAAACCAGCAAGTATCTTGGACTCTGTAAAACTGCCAGCAATTGCTATAAAGAACTTACCAGGCTGGCAATTTGTAAATTTCAAAACAAAGACCTTATAATTTCAAGGGGCTACAACTGTGAAAGCGTTTTAACCTGAACTCTTGGTTGCAAAGCTTAGCTTTGGCCTGTTTCCCCACACCTTCAAGGTTGTATTTCTGGAGGAACAAATCCTAAATCAGTAGAACAAAACAATTTAAATTACTGCTGGAAAAGTGAAAATGCTCCAGAATGTCTAAGAAACTGCAGTAAAAAGGACAAAATTTACATTGTCATATACATAATTTTTAAAGAAAATGGTACACTTCTGTTTTGGCAACAACTTTTAAAATGACATGTCTGTATTACTGCTCTTATGCATATTCATGAGTTAGAATATAGGCTCACAACAAATGGTAAAGGAATACTGAGAACGTGTTTTAAAACAAGGGAGGCTCTTTGAACACCCAAATTAAATTATAGCTGAACTTTTGAGTGGACTGAGGGTTCTAATAAGCAACAAATAAAGACTTTTATTGGATAGCAACACAATGAGAGCTACTGTGCTAAGAAGACAAATCTGGGCAGTTTATATCCCTGGATATAAGATTTACTTAAATGGTAAATAAATGTCAAAGTAACATCCCTAAAAAGTAATATGTAAATAATGAAGATCAATCACCATCACTGATTATTTAATACAAACATATCACAAATGTTACTGGTTGGACTGATTAACAAATGCCAAACAGGAAGTAAGAAAACATTCAACTCTGATGTCTAAATGTAGCTTATTTACTGATTAAAAATATACCAAGTTTTAAAATGATTTGCCTTCTATGGTGACAACACAAAGCTTCCTTCTTTTGAAGGAAAGTTTTCTCCATAATCTGGAGTTGTATGCAGAACTACTTGGAAACATCATCCACAGGGAGAAGTAGCTGTCTCGTGACCTGGAGTAGGGTAGCGTGCTCCTCAGTGACTGGATGGGAAGCTGCTTTTAATGGCACCTGGAAGGTGGGCCTGACAACCTGAGAAGGGCTCCTTCAGCTGGCACACAGGCTACACAGTCTCACTCAGAATGTTTGGTTGCACCTTACAGCAATCAAATCACCTACAAGGTAGTCCTAGAAAGCTTAGCTGATTCCTTAACTGTTTTCAATGGAAATTCTGTTGCTTTCACCACTGTGTGTATGTGTGTGTGTGTGTGTTCGTGTGTGTCATGTGTCACCTCCAAGCCTAAACTCTAAGCCAGTTATAGTGCAACATTCTGACTGCCAGAGTTCTTTTTTTAAAAACCATAAGTATATCTAATAAAATCATGAGGCTCCCTCTAGCTCTTTAGAGAGCTTACTAACCAGCTATACTATGTAACTCCTGACCAGCAAGAGATGTTGCAGGAGAACAGCCGTTTTCAACTCTGTTTCTTGTCAGGATGCAGATGGTAAATGAGACCATCTGCAGAGGAATTCAGAAAGCACTGCTCCTTTATACATTCATCACATTAAGACTATTAATTGCTCCCAACCTAAGCTTTATGTACAAGGGCTCTATAGTGAAACTGTAACCTGTATCAACTATGCTCACCTTGTATAAAATGAATTTTAATCTCAAAAACCAACATGTAAGCATTTCAAAGAAACCCAACATGTAACCCGCTCTCAATTTTAAAAGCCTACCTTTAAATTTAAATAGGAAAACCTCAGAGGAGAGAATAACCTGATCTATGAACAGGGTGTCTGTGGAATTTGTGTAAAACAAAGATACTGATGGTAATTCATAGAAAAAATCTTCATGCACCATAATAATTATACACAATCCTGTTAATGACTTTTTATTGTTTAATCTTTTCAGCAATTCAGTATTGAATATTTGGGAATTGTACTTATTTAGAAGACTATAAATAACATAGTTGCAATATGCCATTGATGTTTTGTCCGTCTTCCAATAGCCATAAAAGCCACTATTACCCTAGCAGGTCAGGCCAAGCAAGTGAGTGCGAGCATTGCTAAATCAAACTCTTCATCCTTGCTGAAGCCACCTTTCAAACATTTACAAAATATTTAAAATAGCCCTGAGTCTTAACTCTAAATTTAAAGTAAGGGAAACCGCTAGCTTCATCACCTACTTTGGACTCCCTTAATCTAGGAAATATTCCCAGGAACAACAAAAAAGAATAGCTCCCTCTCCTCTCCCACCCCCACCCCCCCCTTTTTTTTTGCCAATGTCCAATTTCTTCTTTTCTGAACAGCTGTATTATCCAACTTAAGTTGCTCTGCTAATTTCAGTCCCTCTAGGACTAATTTGGAAGGCAAATAAAATACAAGAAAAGATCAATTTGCTGGGAAAGATCAAATGAGAAAACTGTGGGGACAGCACCAGGTCAGCGCATGAAGAACTAAGCAGACCTGTTCTTCATTAACTGCAGCTCTCTGGGGACGTCACACACTACCTGTCCGTGGGCTTTATTGAACCATCTAACCTGCCTCTCTGTTCCATTCTTCTGGGCCCAAGTGAATCATATCCTGCTGCTGACAAGTTAGCAGGGGACTGCGGCTGCAACATGAAAGTACTTTTCTTTCTTGTCTAAATCAGGCAGATTTTTGAAATGACAACACAGCACTGATTCATGACATGGCAAGATGAAATGAGAGGACTGGGCCAGTCTTGGAGCTCCGCAGATAAAAGTAATCAAATGACACTCATGGAATGCAAATTGGCATTCTTGACTGCAGCAATTGCACAACCAAGAAACATCCCTGACAGCAAGCAAGATTAGGACAAAATGTTATGTAAAGCACTGAACTCAGAAACTCTCACTTGAAAATTCAAACTGTAATACTTACATTTTAATATAGCAACAGACAGCCCTGCTTTTTGCCTGCTCCTTTTTGTAATCACATATCCCTGCCTGACAGATAACTCACATGTCAGGCAGAAGAGGGTAAGTCAGGTATTAGCAATACACTACTACTATTAATATTTCCTCAATATTTTTAAAAGTCACATGAGGTTGGTTTTTACCCAAAGTTGTATATACAAACCCAACTTAATATTCTCAGAGGATTAGGGGGTCAAGGCATTTCAGACATGCTTCCAGAAAGATCCTCTACACAAAGTTCACATTCAGGTTTGCTAGCCCTTCCCTCAGGTAAAGACATTCCTATGCTTTGGTAAAGTAATTAGCAGTCTGGATTTTAAATCCACTGCTCTCCGGGAACAGAAAGAGTACCTACAACTCAGAACTTCATTAAAACTGAACAAGTTTAAATGAAACGGCTACAAATATGATATAAAATACAGAGCCTTTAAGGGCTCACAAAGGATTCTCGTGTGGATGATTCCAAAGAGCGAAAGGAAGTTCTATCAAACTTACACAAGGCTTAGTCTAGAGGAAAAGTTCAGAGCAGAAACACTTAGTGTCAGAAATAAATTCCACCTAAAGCATGTGTGTCTGTGCACAAAACCATCTAAACGTGCAGAATAGAAAACGATGGGAGACAAATGGACTTAGCCACCGCTCAGTGATTAGTATATGGGAACAGCTCTGTTCACAAATAGTAACACTGGCCAGGGGAAGAAAAGGCATGCAACTGGCTTTTATAATGTTCTGTAAAATGCCGTTACAAGAAATTCTCCAGCTCTAAGCAGATATATTTCATATTTTGTTTTGATCCCTCACTTAAACACAGGATTCAACAACTACAAGTGTTCATGAAGTACTTAAAAATTAATAAAACAGGTCACTTTCTGCCACTATAATCCTGGGTACACAGGACTATTTTATGATGTCTTTTGTTCATCAGTTTTACAACAGCTTGACTCTAGGGTAAATGGGATTCATCATAAATCGCACGCTGCTTTCAAAACCTCTTTAATTTCTGTCAGCATTACTGTAACCGCAGTCTTAGGTGCATTTTGTATGTGTGTGTGTGTGTGTGTGTGTGTGTGTCTGAATTTGACAGTACCATCTCCTACATTCCAGTTGTGACTTTGATCTCTGAAACAAGAGATGTCACATCAGGGGGAAGGGAAGAGGGAAAAATGTAAACCTTCTATCACCCCGTTTCTTATACATCCCATGTACACAGGACCCACTCTGTATCTGAGCCCCCAAGTGGGGCTAACAACAGTGAAACTGGGTGGTAGGGAACTCCAAGAAAAAGCATGGTCAAGCCCCATTTCTAACAAATGAGCTCCCAAAAGCAGACAGTGCTTCCCAGCTGCAGAGTAGCCAGTCCTTCCAGGGGCTGTGCTGGAGTCTCCCTGTGCTGTGCCATCCTGTTTCCTCCACCACTTGGCACTTACAAGTAGTTGGGTTTTTTTGTTTGTTTGTTTGTTTGTTTGTTTTTTAATCTTTGCCTCATCCCACTGGAGATTCCGTCTAGTTTTGTCCTGAGCTCCAACACCACTGTATTTTTTTTAATTCTGCCCCCCTTTCACGTCTCAAATCCTTCCGTCCATTCGGCATGTATGTAAACGCAGTGGGCCGGCTGCTTCAGAACTGCACTTCAGGAAAGCACACATGTGCCAGTCTAGCAGGATATGACTGGCCGCGTCTGAATCCTCCGCGGCCGCGTCTGAATCCTCCGCAGCCGCGCGGGCATCTCTGCGGTCCCCACGCAGGCCGCGCCTGGGCCCCCTGCACCCTCCCTCCCCCGTGCCCAGCCGCCGCTCGGGGCTCTGAACAGGCCGGCAAGTTGGGAAAGTTGCCGCGGGATCCAGCAGCCCCATGTATCCCGGGTCCCCGCGTCCCGCGCCCTCTGGAGTCCCCGACTGCCCGCAGCTCACCTAAGGCTTGGGGAAGCCCTCGCTCCCATCTGCCCGCCCACCCGCCCACAGCCGCCTCAAAAACTTGGGGCCAAGTTGAGGGGTGGGGGTGGATTTCGGGTGCGCCGCCGGCTGCCCGCCTCCTCACCCTGCCGCACTAGAGGAGAACGTGGCCCCCGGGGCGTCCCGCCCAGCTCTGTCCCTACCCAGTGCAAATGCAAGCGGAGAAGAGGTGGAAACTTCTTACCATCTCAGCACGCTGGTCCTCAAGTGCAGCCCCCACCTCTTGGTCTCCTCTTAGCGGCCGCGCCCCTCGGCTGCCTCAGCTCTCCACTCGGCCTGCTCCCTCCCCGCCTGGCCGCTCCAGGCAGGCCGTGCTCAGTGCCCGCGCCACTCCCCACCCGCCCATGCGCGGGCACTCTCGCCGCGGCCCCTCGGTGCTCAGGTGACTGATTTACACCCGCGCCCAGGGTCGGGCTCACTCCCTCGAGCTCGGAGTTGTCCCGCTCCTCCCCGGGCCGAGGGCGGGGAAAAAAAAAGGGAATGGACTGTACGGGAGCAGGGCCGCAGTGCGCATGCGCAGAGGCCGCAGTGCGCATGCGCAGAGGCCGCAGTGCGCATGCGCGAAAGCCGCAGTGCGCATGCGCAGAGGCCGCAGTGCGCATGCGCGAAACCCCCAGTGCGCAGAGGCCGCAGTGCGCATGCGCGAAAGCCGCAGTGCGCATGCGCGAAAGCCGCAGTGCGCATGCGCAAAAGCCGCAGTGCGCATGCGCAAAAGCCGCAGTGCGCATGCGCAAAAGCCGCAGTGCGCATGCGCAAAAGCCGCAGTGCGCATGCGCAAAAGCCGCAGTGCGCATGCGCAAAAGCCGCAGTGCGCATGCGCAAAAGCCGCAGTGCGCATGCGCAAAAGCCGCAGTGCGCTGTGAAAACGTCTTCTCTCTGGCCTGTGCATGTAAAATCCCAGATTTCCCACCTGTCTCAGCCTCTCCTTTATATGTGCTCAGGCCTGTTTCCATCTATGAAGTGAAGATGGCGATTTGTGTGTGTAAGGATGGGGGAAGATGTGTGAAGTTCTGTGGTGTACGTGTGCTTGAGAGTGTCATGGTTATCAACCATGTGGGTTCCAGAGCCCACATTATGGAAAAAAATTACAAAAAAGCTGAACCCCAAGAGGAGAAAATCTCTGTTAATATCGGGTATCCTACTGAAAACTCTTGAGAAACTGTGAGTTCTTGCCATCTCAGAAAGCAGACTGACTTAAACACCTACCATTACAATGGCCAAAACAAAGGTACCACTCCTTGTCTACCGGGGTGGTAGATGAAAATCCATGCTGAGCCGCGGGAAAGGAAGCTGAACTGGACTCTCCCACCAAAGAAACAACTACCTCCACAAGGCAAGTATGGGCATTCCATGGGGAGGAAGAGGTCCACCTCCCGATTTTCATCTTGCCTTGCTCCCATGTTTCAAGTTAATGTTTTAGCTCAGTGAAAGTAATTACCAGCCAGGCTCTGCAATCCATCATTCACCCTGGGCATTCCTGCTGATTCTTTCTTTGGTCTCTAGGACCCAAGAATCTCTTCTGTTGATCTGTAAGTGCAAAGGAAAGGTTTGGTTGTTACTAGTTTCTTGCTATTCTAAATTTCTGCCAAGTAATTAGACTAGAAAATGAACTATTTTCAAGTTTTTTAATTGAAGCTATGGGGGTTAGAGTAGTCATAGCCTCTAACAAAAATAAGATTAAAACCATACATCTTTGATGCCCCTCCCCCCACACACACACCTCTTCCAAGTAGAATGGACAAATGTAATCTGACTCTAGACAGTGAGCTCAGGGACTTGATCCAAACCACCCTCCTTCTAATTTAGGTCATTTGGCAAGAATACCTTAGTAAATTAGCAAACTGCATATAAATTTACAAAAGGTATTCCTATATCCTCATATCATCCAAAAGAAAAGCATTATTGGAATCCTCACTGCATAGACAATGAGTGGAAAGTTCAGAGGTTAGATGCACTATCCACAGGAACACATTTCACAGGTTACAAAACAAATTTACCCACTCAAAACATTAGGTTTCTATACATCTTTCCAAGTAACTATAATATAGGACAGCTTACATGAGTTCTAACCAGGAGTAATATCCAAAATTGATTAGCTCTTTGGCGTTCATCACACAGTAGGCATTGTTTATTTTACATACTCCACTAAACTACAGACGTGACAAAGGCATTCTAAAATTCCCCCTCAATGCTGCCTACCATGCAAGTCTGTTTCCTTTACATAAGTACATTGATTAGCAATATAAATACAAGTAAATATAATAAATTTATAGATACATATGTATGCATATAATATATAAAAGACCTATGTCATAATAACCACAGTAATGGTAAGTTAAAATACATCAGTTTAAAACATTCTGTCTTTGGTGATCAGAAACTCTATGGATATAGGATCTGTGGCTATACACACTACCAATCTAAACATCAAATGGCTGTGTGTGACAGCTAGCTTGTTCAGACAATGCTTCATTTGACAATGGACCATGAGAACACGGTGGTCCCACAGACTGACATGAAGCAATTTTTATAAAATGATCTAATGTACACATAGTTGAAAAAGAAAAAAAAGAAACTGAAGGACAAGAAAACAAAGGCCTTATTGTTGGAGCAAAATATTGATGGTAAATTATCTGCTTACAAATAAATCTATGATTAAAAAGAAGAAGAGAGAAACCAGAAAAACTACTACAGACACATTTGTGCCTGAGGAGGAGGCAGTCCTCAGAAGGGCTTGAGAGACGGTGCTAAGCAAATGGGCATCTTCATCTTGTCACACCCACGGACGACTTTCCAGGATGACAAGATATGATCCTGACATTGTTTAGACTTCAGCTCTTATATTAGCTTTTAATCAGAAAAAGGTTTTAAATGAAAAATGTCTTGACAACAGTCAAATAATCTTGTACAATGTATCCATATATTAATCTAAGTATAAGATTCAAACATTTAAAAATAAGTTTTATAAAATGCAAAGATTCAGTAACTTGATTAATTACTAAAGAACTACCCAGTACTCCCAGAGCTCCGAGGGACTAAACCACCAACCAAAGACTACACATGGAGGGACCCAGGGCTCCAGATGCATATGTAGCTGAGGATGGCTTGTTGGACACCAAAGGGAGAAGAGCCCTTGGTCCTGAGAAAGCGAGATGCCCTAGTATAGGGGAATGCCAGGACAGGGAAGAGGGAGTGTGTGGTTGGTGAGCAGGGGGAGGGGGGAAGGGTTAGGGAGTTTTGGGGGAAAACAGAACCAGGAATGGGGACAACATTTGAAATGTAAATAAAGAATACAACTAATTAAAAAACCGATCTACGTGCAGAGAGCTTACAAAGTCTACAGTAGTTTGTTATAATGCCCCAGGTCCTCAAAGTCACACACCATTCACTCACGAACTCACCACGGCTTTAGGTTTGTAAACTCCACTCATACAAGTGCACCCTATGTATGCTTGATTTTCAGCATTTCTACTGTGTTCTTTTTGTATCTTTTCTGTGTTCAGATGTTTGTAAATATAAAAATATCTGTTCCGGTTGGCTACAATATGCAGAACAGAAATACGCTGTATAGTCTTGTGACTTAGGAGCAAGATAATGTATCACATAACCTTAAGGAATAGGCCACACCATCTAGGACTGTGAAGACTATTCAGTGATGTTCACATAACAATTCAATCTCAATGTCCTGGCATGTTCCTGAGGTTTAGCGACATGAGAGCACAAATAACACCACACCTCTCTTTGTCATTGAATGAAACCAAGGCACCAGGATCTACAAACAGAACAAGCAACATCTTCTTTGGTGTATAAAAATTAACTTCATCACACATACTATTTTTCTTATTTCAATTCTGTATAATTATACACAACCTGAAAGGTGTGCTAAAAAGGAAGAAGTCAGCCGTAATCCCAGAAATGAGAGCTGCTGAGATCTGCTTTTCCTCCTAGCCATTTCCTCTGATAGACTATTCAAAATACTTCCCTTCCCACAGAAAGCTGGAATACTATCGTGATGGACAGTAGTAAGATAGATAACACAGTCTAGAAGAAATGGATTTCATTGCACTTACAGCATTGGTTCAAACTCCTAACTAAAGAAACAAGGCAAACTGGAGGATCTATGTATTAAACTCCTTTGGAAAACTAAGAAAGGCGGCAACCTAACTACTCAAGTGTGACACCCATAAAACAAGAATAAATAAGAATCTACAGTGAGTACAGAGAGGTACCCCCTGTTGGAATTGGTTTTGTTCCTCAAAACCAGTTTTTTACTTTCTATTTTAGCATTGAAACTATAAACTCTTAATTATTTTATCAATGAGAAACTTAGCTCAGTCCCAAAAGTGGGGGTGGGCATAAAAAGTCATGTTTTCTTCTCAAAATTACTGTCAGAGAACACTAAGGAAATACTACCTAAGTGTAGCACGTACGCCTTTTCCCCCTTCTTGCACAGCTATGTAGCCTTAGCCCTCTAGTACATGAAACAAATAACTTACAAGGAAGGTCAAGTGCAGAGTGATCAGCTCTGCACGTGTGAAAATGGACTTCAACGGAACCAGTGGCCTGCAGTGATAGGAGCCCCTGGGACACAAATGTGTTTTAAACATTTTCATTGATCATGTATGTATGTCAAATGTACCTGTTTAAAACACACTCATATAGAAGAAAAATGCTTTTTGTACTACTTACCACTGAGTAAACAAACACAAGTTTTAAATAATTTTCAGTGCAACAGACCTGGAATTTTATTCACCACAGCCTAGTGATTTTAAACGTCCTGTGACCCTCTTAAGTGCTGCCAACATCAACATCTGGTACCTGCACAAAGAAAACAGATTCTAAAGGATTCTTCAGAACCCTTTCAATTTCATCATATGCTTAATATGTTTCTAAGATTTTTTTTCTCTTCTTTCTGATACAGCAAAACATAAGTACTTTTTTTAAAAAAGTAAGAAACTGTTCTAAGAGATAGCTGAAGGTTGAAAAAATAAGTATCTGAAATCGAGTTGTTGCTTATTTCTTCACCCCTCTAAAGAGTTTATAAACAGGGATCTTAAAAAAATAAAAACTAAAAAATAAACAGGGATCTTTAATCTGATTAAACTTCTGAGTAGGACCACCCCCCTACAAATACATGAATATGAAGAAGAGACACTGAAACCCAAAGCATAGCCTCCACGCATGTATTTCTTCTTCCTCTTGTATTTTCTAGCACAAGGATTATTTTATGACCACACCGTTCAAAGATTGTAAGAAAAATGATCATATCACTGTGGAGGGCTATGACATACACTGTTTTCCAAAGCTATACACTAACAAACTGTGTTAGGAATCTCAAAAGAATCCAATAAATATTAACTAAACTAAAATACTTAATATAGAAGTTCAAATTGACTTCCAAAAAGTAAATATTGCTATAGGGGAAATCAACTACATATCAAAAATAAGTGACCTGAAGAACATTTTTTTAAGCTAAATTACTCTAAGATACCTTCTTTGGTTTAAAAAACTGTAGGAAAGTGTAGGAAGTAGGAAAACTACTTCCCGATTGCACATCATCTGAAATGAAAGAATCATCACATACTGTGTACTTTCAAGACAGTTGCCTGGAAGTTCATGTCTATGGAAACCCCCTCCCTATCTGTGCTTCTGGATCAAGTCTGAATTATCACTGTGTAAGTAAATCAGCCCATAAAAGTTTTCCTCTGTTTCAATATCATCAACTACTAATACACAGGACATACAATGGGGAGTTCACAGCTAATGCATCATTTTCTTTTCTCAAGCACTCATGCCACACCACATACCTGCTTAATATCCAAAATAAAATGGTTGTCTTCTGCATTAGAGATTTTTCTCAAGGAAAAAAAAAAGCATAGACATCACTCATATCTTAGCCAAAGTACTCAAGGAGACCCAGCATTGGGGCCTGTTAGAGTGCAAATATATTAGCTGTGACTTCGGCAAGTGCCTGTCATGTTGAATACCATGAGGAAGAGAGAGAGTAATTATTGCCGAGAAACCATTAGAGAGCTCCTTAGTAAAACAAGATGCCTGGGCAAACTAATGGACCAACAGTCCACTGCCGTGCCTTTTCCTATTCCATTTAGCTGCATGTCAGTCCTGTCAAATCATCTGACACTCACAATGCAGGCAGGGTCACTACAATTAGCAAGATCTTGGCTCCCATGTTCTTTCACTGGGGCTACAATAAGCAACTACATCTGTACAGCCAGAGATGGTTCCTTGATTGTTTGTGACATAGAGAGCTTGGTGCAAGACAAAGGCACACTGGTCCTGAAATCACAAAAGAATATACATGGAATGCAATCATTGATAAGTGGATATTAATTAGCCCTGAAGCTCTGAATACTGAAGATACAATTAACATATCAAATGATTCCCCATGAAGAAGGAAGAAGAGGGCCCTGATCCTGGAAAGGCTTGATCCAGTATTGTAGGGGAGTACCAGGACAGAGAAAGGGGAGGGGGAAAGATAGGAGAATGGATGGAGAAAAGAGGACATATAGGACATATGGGGGGGGGGGGGCTGGGAAAGCGGAAAGCTTTTGGAATGTAAACAAAGAATATAGAAAATAAAAATATATTTTAAAAAAAGATCCACAAGAGTTACATAAACACAATTAAATTTCTAAGGCTATAGTTAAAATATTTCTATTTTTTATTCAAAACCATTTCATAATAAACTACATGAAGCTTCACAGAGACAAATTCAAGTAATTACATATGTCACTTAGGCTGCATATACTTACATGAACATGGTGATATTTCTGAATTCTGCTTAGAATTCAGGAAAAAAGGATTAAAAGTAAAACATTTAACTTCTTGAAAAGTTAAGTTGAGTGGAAATAGTCTGATATTCAGACATTCTGATATATCAAGATGCTGACTTGAAATCGTTCATAAGAAAAAAGTAATATAAGAACAAAAGAGGGTGGTTGCCATAGACCCTACTGTAGTTAAAGGTAGGAATGCTGATTAATGAGAAAAAGAACAAAAAAACCAAAACAACAACAACAACAACAACAAAACCACTGAACCAAATTTTAAAAACTGCCACGGCCAAAGCCAGGGGTGATAACCAGATACTTCACTGCAAAGAGAGAGAAACTACTATAAAGATGTGCCTAGGAGACAATGCAAGAAAGAATTTAAACAAAATTTTCAGAACAAGTTCTAAATTCTAAAATTATCTCTACATACTGATCAATAGTTGGTTTGGCATATATGAAGAATAGGAACCACAACCATCTATGGCTTAAATCAAGAATAGACACTCCTCTCAGATTATTGGGTCTCCGTGCTGTCTCTCTAACTTTATATAACTGGTATTCTATGAAATTATCTCTAAGGGACAGTGTTTTCTCTTCACTTTAGTTAAGTTAGTAATGTTAAACAGCTTTACACTGGCCTTGAGTTACTAATATCTTGATTATTATCTATGACTAGCAATCTCCATTAGTCAAATTATATGTTTCCGGCTTACGAGTATGTTCTTAAGTTTTAGCATCCTTTTTATATGAAACCACTTGACAAATTACCATTTCTGAGACAATAAAAAGACAATATCAGCACCACAGATCTCTTTCTGACAAGAATGGATTAGAAGAATGATGGTAAAAGCATTAAATCTTATCTACACAGTTATTTTAAGTAACAGAGCACAAGATAACATCCTCTTCCATGAAAACAGGGTTTATAAGGCAAAAGCTAACAAGTTTTATCCAATTCTTCTAATCTCCCCATGATCATCACCAAGGGATGCACATCTATTTGTTCTGCCACTGTTGCCTCTATACACAAAATGTAGCCTCCTTTACCTTATGCATCAATTTTGATTGCATGTGATTAACAAGGATGTAAATTTTATTGACAAGAATGGATTAGAAGAATGATTGTAAGGAAGAAGATATAGTGGAATGAAGAAAGGAAATAAGGAGGGGGGAGAGAGGAGACAGCTAAGAGGGGAATGTTCTCTGGGATGGGAGACTTGAAAAAGTCCAAGCCATTGATTGGAGGATGAGAACAAAGAGGAAGAAAGATTGAATTCCTCCTTACATCTGCTTCTAAGCTGTCTACCCGAACCCGTGGATTATAAAGACTAATAAGTAATTCATGGAGCAATGTGAAAAGTTATTGTTATCTAAACGTAAAAACACTAGTGATGATTTGGGGATGTAACTCAATGCAAGAAGGTTTGCCTACCACATGCTGAGGTCCTCACTTCAGCCCCCGGCACCAGAACAAATCCCACTTAAGAAGATTTCTGAGGCCTACAAGTTTTGTTTCTGCCTAGAATGACATCTCTGCAATTCTTTCCTAGAATGAGAATAAACTCCAAAGATTCAACACACTCTAAAACACAGGCCATAGCATGGGCAAACACTGGCCGTAGCTACACATGGGACAGTCAGACAAAAAGCTTTCTGAGATCCACATCTCTTTACTGTCATTGGTTTGTAAAATAGAAACTAATACATAGCATAGAACCTTGGCAAAAAGTAGATAGACCATACAGGTTATATAAGAAAAAAGGGTGTGTGTATGGGTATGTATGTGTGTGTGTCTCCTATTTGATTTATGAAAGTTTCAACATCTATTTTCATAATTGTAGTTAAGACATTTCTATATCAACTTTAAAATTTTTATAGAAAAGCATAATAAATATAGACTAGGAAGGGATTATACTTATGGGAAATTTTCTTTTGTAAGGCCCATTACCCACCTTGTTTTAAACTGCAGTTTTGACTTCATAACAAATTATTTGACAAACAGCAGAACCCAGAATCCTATTAGAAAGGGTTACTTCAAACAGTCAGTTTTAGGACTGGAGCTAGACCCTTGAAGGTACACACACACACACACACACACACACACACACACACACACAAATACATGTGTATGCCTGTGTGTGTATGTGAGAGAGAGGGGAGGGGGGGAAGGAGAAGGAGAGGGACAGAGAAAGACAAAGACAGAAAAAGAGACAAAGAGAGACAGAGACAAAGAGACAGAGGAGCAGAGAGGAGAGGAGAGGAGGAAAGAGGAGAGGAGAGGAGAGGAGAGGAGAGGAGAGGGGAGGGGAGGGGAGGGGAAGGAAGGGGAGGGGAAGGGAGGGGAGGAGAAAAGAAGGGAGGAAAGAAGAGGGGAGGGGAGGGGAAGAGAGGGGAAGGGAAGAGAGGGGAGGGGAAGAGAGGGGAGGGGAGGAGAGGAGAGGAGCTTAATGCAGCATAAAACACATTATAAGGTCTGATTGCCAAGAGGCTCAGAGACATTTAGAACAACCTGCCTAGGTCCAGCAAGTTGGTGACTGGGACAAGAAATCAAATCTGCTTTTCCTGCCCCAAAACTCGGACAATAACGCATATGAATGTCCCCAAGCAAGGCCCCTACTTCTTCTTGCTCCCACCAGCCATACAGTGGGAAAGGCTTAGCTTTGCCACATGTCACAAGCCCATTCACAGACTGATTACCAAGTGACTTCAAGGAAACTAGATTTTGTTCCTGTCAGACGTTAAGTGTATCAGTTCTTCTGGTTGAGGTTTAAATGGCCTAGGTGTCAGCGCTCTTCCTTAGAACAAGTATATACTTCTATCCAAGCTTCTCATTACAGGGCTTACCTATCAGGAAAGGTTGCTGACACTGAGATCTGAAACACACATAAACCTCTGTTGCGCCTTCTTTACTGACCTTTAGAGTGGTCTCCAGTGTGTAATCCCTCAACAGATACAGTAGACTTGAAAACATTGATTATAAATTCCTTCTCATTAAAAAAAGGTCACAACTACAAAACTCCAGAGGCATTAATACTGCTGGAGAACCCTGAGTGGAAACAGAAACATTCTCTGCTTTTGCCAGTGCCATGAACCTAAGCAGTTAAATGCCCCATACTATTACTGTAGCACGAGATTTTACTAGGTTACACTAATGTACATGTGGAAACCTTTCCTAAAACTCTACAAGTTTAGAAGTTTCTAGGACCCAAACCCAATGTGTTCTAGTAACTTCAATTATTATCCATATCCACAAAAAAGGATCATCAAAAAAAACCCTATAATCCCCACATGGATTCAAAAGACAAACAGCATACCTGAAGCCCCCCAAGGTAGCTGTGATACAATTCTGTTTCATTGATAAAACAGCAGCTTACATCAGAGATGTATTATCTCACATTTCCTTATGTATATATGTGTATATCTGTAGTATCATAGAACCCTCAAAAATCAATGACACAGGTAGGGTGGGGGGATATTTTCATCATAGCTATTTATTGTCATAGAAGTCAAGGCCTGTTGCATAAGAATTTATGCAAGCTGGTACCGGAAAAAAGGCGATATGTGAAGTCAAGGAGTTGATTCTTCTAAATCAATACTCAGTTCTTTCTATTTTTCTTGGTATCGTGAAAGGATGTCCAAACAGCAGGGTATTATTTAGTCCTATAAGATATAGTTTATCTTTCCTAATTAATACTCAGATGGTCATGATCCTTGATAGTACTAATGAAGAGGTTTCTAGGCCCCTCCTTTGGAACAACAAAACACAAAGGTAGAGAAACTGACTGAAAAATCTCTCCAGCCTTTTTCCACCCCTGCCTACTGACCCATCTCAGTTAATGGCAGTACTTACAAAGCCATAATGCAAACATAAAGCCCACAAAACAAAGCAAGGTCAAAAACTTGATTTGCAGCCGGGCGGTGGTGGTGCATGCCTGTAATCCCAGCACTCTGGGAGGCAGAGGCAGGCGGATTTCTGAGTTCGAGGCCAGCCTGGTCTACAGAGTGAGTCCCAGGACAGCCAGGGCTACACAGAGAAACCCTGTCTCGAAAAAACCAAATACAAAAAACAAAAAACAAAAACTTGATTTGCTCTCTTTATAAAAAGATCTGTGGAGTACTGAGTATCCCTGATACCTGCCCATTAGGACCTACTGTCATGCAACTCACCCAGGCATGCTTCTGAAGCAAACTTTCCCTGTTTTTATCCTTGGCAGGTAGAATAGCAAACTGGTAAAAGTAGCATTTACTCTTCCATTGTTTTGAGCCTTATAAAACCAAAAGATTCTAATCATCCAGCCCTTGGCTTAACAACCAATCTTAACAGGGGCTTCAGAGGGAGTGGCCTACAGGCCTACAGGCCCTGCTGTTTCCTGTAAAGAACAAGGTCTGAATACCTGGAGCCAGATCTGCTGCTGAAGGCTAGGCTTTACAAAGCAATGTGCATTAAGAAGGAGGGAACACCTCAGCCTCAGCATGTCAGCCCAGGGGTTCCCAGGAGGAGCCACCACCAGTGACAGGCCTAGTACAAAAGGAAGTTTACTGGGGGAAGGGAAGGGGACCAGGAAAAGGGACAGAGGCAGTGAATAAAGGACAACAGAAAGACAGAAAGAGAGAGGAGGGAGGAAGAGAAGAAGAGGCCAGCTGGCAACAAGTGGAGGAGAGAGAGAATGAAGGAGAATAGGAGATGGAGAGAGAGAGTGAGTGAGAGAGAGAGAGAGAGAGAGAGAGAGAGAGAGAGAGAGAGAGAGAGAGAGAGAGAGAGAGCACACACACACACACACACACACACACACACACACGTAGCTGAGCAGTTCTTATACTCCATGTTGGCTCAAACCTAGGTAGCAGTTGGCTGGAGCCTGGCAGAATTGTCTGTAAGCCGACAGAAGGACCGTACAGGTCTACTTGAATGTTTTTGGAGCAATAATGTTTTAACTAAATAGAATAAATACAATTAATCAAGTGATCATTGGAAAAATTATTGTAACCAAAAACCTACAAATACTAAGTGTTTGTGTGTGTGTGTGTGTGTGTGTCTGTGTATCAAAAAGGTAAAACACAAAACAAAACTAATTCAAAGGAAAAAGCTATCATAGAGCTTTCCTACCTACAGGTCCATGGGAGTGGATAATGCAAAGTGAAACCAGAACTCTGGGCTATCATACAAAGTCTCCCCCAAGTTTAAAGGCTCAAGGTTTTATCTCCTCAGTGTGGAAAGAACTCAGCCTTGTGCACACAAAGCAAGCCCTCTGCTGAGCTACACCCCAACTCCTCACACAGCTTTAAAACACTGTCAGGGCAAACTAAACCTACCTTCAGCCTGGTCCTGGACACTCTGTTCTGGGTTCCTGGCTTCAAAGGAAAACATCAGTGTGTGAGAGAACAGAGGCAGCAGACTACCCTCAAGAAAGCAAGAACTGGGCGCTGGTGGGGGTAGAGGCAGGAGCCTTTGATCCCAGCACTTTTGAGGCAGAGGGGGTCAGTCTGTGAGTTCAAGGCCAACCTGGTCTACAGAGTAAGGGTGAGCTAAGACTACACAGAGAAACCTGTCTCTAAAAAACAAAAACAGAAATGTAAGAAGACAATGTCATTTCTTCTCAGGGTTCCTGGGAGTCGATGTATGGAGGCTCAGCAAATTTCCCACAATCACACCAGTGCAGGAGGGGGAAAAAAAACCAGTTCCCTAGCCAGCAGAGAGGGAAGCCTATGGACCTAAAGGAACACTAACTGAAGGATCTGTGGGCCTGATGGTTTCTTGAATCTTGAGAAGCCTTAACAGATGGGTGCAGCTTTCACACAGAAATCTCCTGTACCTTAACAAGTACATATGCCTCTTTTCTTTGGAGAAGCATGTAAAAGAACTATACACAAGAATTCCATAAGAAGTTGCAGGAGAGTTACAGCATGCATGGCTAAGACCACTATCTCTGCTGCCTCCAGAGCTCTGTTGAGTAGCTAAAAAGAAAGGAAGGGGCCAGCAGTTAAGTAAATTCACACTCGGCTATGCAATGGGCTGCAGATCCAGGATAGCCTTGTCTATGGCTTCCTCAGTCACACCTGCCTGGCAGACCAAACTCTGGGTAGCTGTGAGACATGTGGGCTTGGAGCCTGGCAGGGACAGCACTAAGGTGTCTTCATTGCTCCATCTGAAAGAAAAGCTACATAAAACCAGGGAACACTACCCACCACAGCCCCATCTGTCTATTTTCAAAGACCTGGGATCTTCTGTATAAATGCAAGGGCCTCAGCCTGAGAGCTGGTCTTGCATCAAACAGAAAGCAAGGCCAGCAGGCAGTTCCAAGCCCAGCTGTTTCCCAAGCTCCTGGTGCAGGTGTGAGATCACCCCCAGGAACCTCACCTGCCTGCAGTTTGTCACCTCAATGTCATTACCACAGACAGAGATGTGTTGGGGGTTTTGTTTTACTTCACACAAGAGGGAAGTCATTTTTGGAATTTTTCATCTTAAATAGTTTTTTTTCTTAAATGTATGTGACACATATTCCTCATAGGACTTAATAAAATAGATATTTCTCATGACTGCAAAGAGAACTACAGCTGCACAGATTAAAACAAAATTTATTTATTTTTTTTTTTTGTTAAAAAAATTCTGGTTGGAATCAAAATACAGGTTTAACCAAAATTTCTGGAAACTTTAAGAACTAATAAAAAATGAAATATTCTCAGGAAGTAGTTTTAATATACTATTAATTTATAGAACAAAGCTAGCCAAAGCTAACAAATATTGAGCAATATATCCTGGTATTTCTTTTTGTTACCTAACAAAATATTATTTCAAAACAGATTTTTCAAAACCTTTTCTTTCATGATTATCATCAGAAAAACAAGCTGAAAAATCATTATCCTCGGGTTCCTGAAACACTTAACTTGATAGGCAGGCATGGTGGTAAAGGCCTGTCACTCCAGCACTCAGGAGCTCAGGGTGGCAATGTCCCCAATTCCAAGCCAGTCTGTGAGTCCCTGTCTCCAAGAATCCAGGAGAGACAAGCAAAATTTTTTCCTAACCTGACATGTCTCTAAAATGGGCTACAGGCTACAAAGGTTCTGATTGCTGCTACAACGTTCCCTCGTAAACACAAAGCAAGCCCGTTTCCTAGCAAGAGCTTTGGATGACTAGTCAGGAAATACTATTCTTGCATGTAACCTCAAGCACATGAAAACAGATACAGGTTCTTTCACTTGGTTATTCTGTTTTATGATTTAATTTTTTGACTTGTTTTATATATGAGTATATATAGACTATGTAATTAAATATATGTATGAAAACTAAACACATTCCCTATCCATTAAATGTTCAGAAGAGGAAAGAAAAGTGATTAGAATGTGGTTTTCATCACATCCTCAGGTGACTTCCCAGATCTCCTTGTCACGGTGAGAGTGTTACAATGACAAGAAGGAACAAACCTTGGGGACCCTGTAACCTCCCCAGACATGGTGTTCTAAGAGGACTTAGCTTGGCTTGCCTCTCCTGATTATGCACTATATCCTGGAAGCAAAGGAACGGTGACACGGACCACTGGACTGTGGACAATGTTTTCTAGTCCCAATTGGTCCAACTCCTCATTTACTATTTTGTGTGTTGCTCTGACACAGTAAGATGAAGGTAGACATAACTCCAGACAAGAGCATTAAAAAATGTTATGCCTTTTCTAATTAGGTAAAGAATGCAGAAAAGCATGCATTTACAACATATTTAATAGACCAGCGTATATGTGCACACATACACATGCTTGCTGTTGCTGTCTCTGTCTCTCTCAGTTCCAGGGGCCTGATATGTCTTTATTGGCATAGGTACATAGGCATGTTAAGATTTACATAAAAACATTTTCCTTCATGTAGTGATTAATAGTTCACAACTCAAATATCTGAAAATCTAGAAAAATCTTACTATTAAAAATTATTTTGACCTCCACAAAAACAAGTATTAGCTAATATAAACAATTATTCCTACACCTTCCAAGTTTGAAATTAGATATCCAGAAACACAATGCAAACAAAGCAGTTCATATTTAAACTACCTCTGATGTTCCTTTTGTAGACTTCACACCGTGGGTTAACAGGTCACACTACAAAACAGCATTCTATAGATAACAGATACTGACCAGATGTTCAAATAAAAAAATAAAAATTGTTTGTGGATTTTTATTTGGATACAACTAAGAAAAGTTATTATTATGCCAATTAATCAAAGAATATGTTAGGGGGTGGAACCTTCACATTATGATTCTTCTGTTTCGAACTTACCAAGACAAATAAGCCACGTATATCCACTAGGATTGAGGACTTTTTGACTACTAGTTCTAAGGCACCCAAGTAGATAAGGCAAATGACTTAGATATGATAAGATAATGACTGTACCTTATGATCTCAAAGGACACCAACAGTACAGATGGTAATTTCTACTGAGTCTACACACACCCTACTCATCAAGTCTAACGACTCAGCATAAGGAATGAGCTGCCACAAGAAGCAATTATGGGGAAGCTCTCAAAAACAAAAACAAAACAAAACAAACCCAACAAATACAAAAAGACTAACACATTCTGTTGTCTATCCACTCTCCAAGTTATGAGATGCTCAAACAAATCTTGTAAATTACCCTAGGAATGACAGTCCCAGTCAATGAGGCAGTGGCGGCATGGATACCGATACAGTCAGTACCAAAAACAGCATTACTCTGAAAAGCCCAAGATGCATACAAACCAACTCCCAGACTATACAATTGCCTCTTACAAATCCATCCCAGATAACTGATGCCTACGACAGAGAATATGTCAGTCGTGTTCAGCAAAGCCCTGGTGTCTGGCAATAGAAATTGTCCCAGCTAAAAAACTATTTAGAATTAGCAAAAGGAAAGCATGTAAGTTTTTCACGTGCTCTTTTCTAAAAGTTATTATCTTTCAATTAACTCCCTTCACTCATAATTTAGGATCTTCTGAATCAAAGAGATCCTTTTTAATCTCTATTTTAACAAGCTTTCATTTTCATTATTATAAATGGATGTCCGATTTTGATAACCAAATTCAGCTCCCTATACTAAGGAAAAAGTACTGATAGCAGTGGAGGCACAAGTCTCAGCCTCCAAAGTCGGAAAGATAAAGTCATGGATTTTGAGCACATGGCTCTGAAGTGAGACTACACTAGTCTTGCCTCACTTGAGGTCGGACTGCCCACTCCTTACACCCCACATTTGAATCATCTCACCATGCTAACATTCTTCCCTAATCCTCCAATCAGAATTGCTAAAGTCAGCAGCTATAGGAGAAAAAGGTAAAGGAGGGGGGACGAAGATCCTTAGCACCAGTAGTAATGTAACACAGAAATAACAACATGTCAACACAATTCAACAGAGCATGTTCTACTGTTATACAACAGGTAATAATGTGAGCCACAGATACAGGTTAAAATCTTCTAGCAGTACCTGCTGGATAATAGTGGCACACATCTTTAATCCCAGCACTCAGGAGGCAGAGACAGGTTCTGAGTTCAAGGCTAGCCTGGTCAACCCTGTTCCAGGCTGATCTACAGAGAAAGTTCCATGACGGCAAGGGCCACAGAGAGAAAAGCTATCTCAATAAAAAATTCCTAGTAGCATATCTTTAAAAAACTGTTTAGGGCTAGAGAGATGGCTAAGTGGGTAAAGGCACTTGCCATACAGCATGAGGATCTGAGTCTGAAGTATGAGAATCCATATAAAAACTGGGCAGACAGCATCAATGTCTCTAATTCCTGTACTCCTATGGGGAGATGGGAAGCAAAGAAAGGAAAATTCTAGAAGCCCATGGGTCAGTAAATCTGGCATCCATAGTTGAAAACCAAGAGAGACCAAACAAGATACAAGATAAAATTTGATAACAAGGTTGCCCGCTGACCTCCATGTGTGCCCTGGCATCTGGCACGTATATTTACACATAAGAATTGGATGGACACATACAGATACATATATACACATCTCACATACACATGAAAAGTTTTAAAAGGCAATATTTTAATACATTCTATTTAACTTACTATATCTAAAATTTTATTCCCATGGAAAATCAATAAAAATGAGATTTATTATTATTATTTTTATCTCTAATCTTTAATGCATTGATACCTCAAAAGCATGTCAATTTGGACCAGCCACATTTCACTGCTGAAGAGTCAGATGTGGCTAACAGCTCCAGAATTACGTAATACAGCCTTAGTCTGCTGGGTGCTAGAATAAATGCATTAAATGTATTGATTTATTTCCTCTTCACAATAATTCTGTAAGGGAAATATTACTATATGTTGTTATTTTATAGATGAGAAACCAAAGCAAGGATACACAATAATATGGTAGATACTAGAATCAAAAATCAAAGGTTAGTCTTCTGACTACAACTATTATATTATTTATTAAATTACTACTGTGTAAATGACTGTGTTCCTTGAAACAATCAGAAATATTTATCTTTCACCTTAATAAATGAAGACATAAGATATCAAGTCTTTACAAGGTAATCACAGGCCCTATGCTAACTAACCTATGTAGGTTAGTAAGAGCACATACATCCATTGCAAACTGACTAGATCCCTTGGCATAAAGAACCAACAAAATATAAAAAATAGTATGGAGATTTATAGAAAATACCAATCCATTAGTACCAAAGATTCCTCATGAAAAGAGATGACATTTAAAATGGACTTTTATGCAGAAGTGTAGCTAAGAAGTAGGGTCCTCACTAACTAACATACATGCAGGCCTGGGTTACGGCTCTCTGTCACAACAAAACAAAAGACAAAAAGATTTTAGAAGCTTAGGATGAAGTCTTCCGAGGGCAGAGATGAGGATGCAGAGGAGAGAAGCATTGCGTTGTGCTGAAGGAATACATAAACCAAAAGTCATATGGCTAGTGGAGCAGATAGGACGGCAAACAGATGCAGTAGGAAAGCCATCTAAGGGCCACAGCATCCTACACAATGCTTGAGGAAAATGGCAGCATTAACAAACCTGATGTTTAAATAAAAGCTGTCTAGCAACAATGGGCAAGACTAACAGCAGTAAATAGTTTACACAATGAAGGCCTGTGTAAGGGTATTGCTGCAGGAGGCCTGGATAGTAGATGTGAAAATCACAGCAGTCTGCATACTATAGCCATGTCAGGGATAAGCATTACAACTCTTGGTGATGAGAGGTAACTGAATCGTTAACTTTGCTTGTAACATAATGCTCTGGTTAGCTGTAATATGTAGGTGGAGTTTTTAACCATACCTTTTAACTTGAACTCCCAGTATCTCTGTGTATCCAGCATCAAGATTTGTACTATCAGCATTGTATCTGGCTCTTACTTTGAAAGACGTCTTTCTATCAACTGAATTGTTACTGGTTCACAGATTTGATGGAGGGACACTTATCTTTTAAGTAAGACAGAATTATCCTACATCTCATGTATCAACTCAAAGACAGATCTGTGGAATCTTAGGTTCTTATTTCTAATATGATTGAGTAATATTCTGAAAGAATTAATGGGCATATCTAAAATGCATTAAAGGAAAAGGTAAAAATGTCCCTACTGTTTCCTTCCATCGTAGCTGTATTTGTTTTTTTTTCATGATTAATTAAAACACACTTAAACTTTAAGCAAATCTTTTCACTTTCCTTCCTCTTACTTACCCCAGTGCTGTAGAGCTGCATACAGTTTGCCCTGGGTTAACGCTGGAGTGTAGCCTAATCACTAGCCTGAGATGATGTTTTGGCCAGGTAAAGCAGAGCAGTTATCCCTTGTGATGGATCAATACTTGAGACTGTCCCAGAAAGATCTCCTTGTATCCAGCACTGATTCTGATGACCACTTCAGACCCAATTTATGTTGGAAATCTTGAGTGTTTGCCATATTAGCACTGTCAGACTAGGACATGAACCTGAGTCAGGAGAGCTCAGATGTCCAGCCTGGCATGATGGCAGAGGTAGGATAACTCCATATCCAAGGCCAGACTGTCCTACACATTGAGTTCCAGGCAATCTGGGACTACATGGCCAGTAGGACTTTGCCTCAAAAACATAAAAGGATTTATGCATAAAACCCAACCATCACAGAATATACTATAGGAAAGGGCCAGTTTATTTACAGATTTGGCATTTTATACTTCAGAATGGATATTATCTTCACTAGCACATAACTCATGGCTCCTCTTAGAAAGCACAGTATTTTGGTTATTAAATAAACACTTAGGGAATATTTGTCATATGCCATGTTTATGCTAGGTTTAGTGATTCAAATATAAATAAAACATGACTCCTACCCCAGGGGACACTCTTGATGGCTGAGACAGATACAAAGAAATACAAAAAGGCTATTGTACTGGCCTATGAGTACCACAGATGTGGCTGCCACATATAATTTCTTACAGAACACACATGAAGGAAAACTAGTAATTTTGCTAGTCTGTGGAGGTGAGTAACATAACTTAGCTCTTACATAAGTCCCTCCTTGTACAAATGACTAATACAGAAAGGCCAGTCAAATGTACAGTTTCTAACACAGTGGACTAAATCTGGATAATGTTCTTATGTAAGACACTACAAACTTAGGGATTCTTTCTCCTAAAGTAAAACAATAATTTTCCCAATGGCTTATACATAGAATATGTACCTAACTGCCACCATATTTGTTTTCAATATTGCTGCACCTATCAGTACTTGTGCTAGTGAGTTACTGGGGACTCCATCTTCCAATGGTAAGTTTGAATTATGCTAAGTATTAATATAGTAAAGGCCACACTTTTTACTGGCCTTATTTCTATGTGATACTAAAATACCACCCAAAATGCAACTTGGTTTGAACAGTACCCTATATTAGAAATAAATTCCCTACATATAATATTAAGCTATAATTTTTAATAGCTACTTCATTAAATGACCACCTTTCTGAAGGGACTGATCAGGTCTGATTAGTGCTTATGGGTTCTAAGAGGATCCCATGTAGGCCAATTTTAAATATGCATATACCTTTATTTCTGGCAACAACTGTTTCACTTCTTTTTACATCTATCACTATATGTGTGTCTCTTAGAATCTAGCCTGTATTTCTCTCTCAGTGATATGAATGAGAATGTTTGGGAGATCCACCCGACTCTATAGCCCAGAAAAACATGACCGGTTGTGTGCAATTTGAATTGAAAAGGTTTTGCAAACTGCTTACTCAACAATTGCGGTACATATATCTACACACATGCATGCAATCACAATCCCACCACCACTTATAAAAGTCATCAAAAAGTGCAGGAGTGTTCCCCAGACCTCCTTCCCAATAACTGCAGGTACAGTCTCAAAATTCTTGTCTCAAACAGCCATTACCAATCCATCAATATTGATGAAGAACTGAAGCCTGTTTTCCATCTTTAATTTAGTCTACCCTCAGATAAGGAGCATGAAAGCTATGACAAAGAAGTTACAAAGATCAAAAAGCTAGTTGATGACAGTCTCAGTTGGAAAAGCCCCAGATCTGTGCCTTCCGGTCCATACCACAGTGCCTACCTGGAATGCTTCTCATTTACCCTGACCTGTAGTGTTCCTTGATCTCTTCATGTCTGTAGTGACAATTTGGGGTTTCAGTTTCTTAAAAAAACACACAGAGAGAGAAATATTATTTTTCATTTTAATACCAGGGGTGGAATATGGGTCAGACTGTCCAGAGCAGCGGACTGTGATTTACCTTGTGCTCTAGCAGGGGCATGATTTTGCCAGCTGCAGTTTCTGCAATTATGTGATGTTTGAAATGCTTTGGACTTTTCAGAGAGAATATAAACACTAGAGCCTTGAGAGGCAGGGATGAGGGTGGTTGTTTGCTGTTAGCCATGGGTTTGTAAGTAGCCATGTGCAAAGAAGATACAAGAAGAAGAAATTAGATATCCTGAAGGCAAAAATCAAACTTGGACCAAGGAACTTGATGCCCTAATCAGCAGGAAGTAGTCTAATGATAATGCTGCCCTTTCCCCTCTATTCCCTTTTTCTCTCATATCTAGTGTTAGGAGGCTGAAAGGCTAGGAGAAATAGGATGGGGAAGGGTGAAAGAGAAAAGAACCCACAAAGTGGCTAACTCCAACTACACATCTCCATAGTTTAACTCCTTACCAATTTCATTGTGATAGATACCTATGCACCCCAATTATTTTTCTTTTAGAGAATGTCAATGTCCCTGGCATTGAAAGGGAAGAAACTTACCATCATTTCACACCTACGCAGGTAATGACTGCCCACTTAACCTAGCATTTCCCACTAAGCCATCAGTTATGACTCGGAAGCTTTCACAGTACTCTTTCTATTTTAAACAAAAACAGAAAAAAATGTGTTATAGTCAGAAGACTCAGGCAGAAGGATCAAAGAGTTCTTAGCTAGCTTGTGATACACACACACATACACACACAGTTTGTTTAATATCATGATGAAAAATAACTGCTGTGTCTGTATCTTTCCAGTTCATGCACTGAATAGAGCAGAACTCACCATACCTTGTCTGAACCTCAGAAAAGATGAAATTTGAAAATCCTTAAACAATGAATTTAGAAAATGTATCCAAAAAGATAAAATACTCCAAAGTAAAATGTTAATGAACAGACTTACATGCAAGATAAGTATTCCTTGCTAAGAGATGTATTTCCTACATTTATTTCTGTGAACCATTCCTTAATGCACATACTTCTAGAAAATTTGAAAGTGTTTGACTTCCTGTTTATTATTTTAACATATTAACCTATGCTGGTTGATTTGGGTTGTTTTGTTTTGTTTGTTTTTTTTTTTAATTCTCATATATTGTGTGCCTGCTAAACTAGTACAAAATTTATTACTAAAACAAACTGGTATCACATCCCTCAGAATAACTCCTGTAAGTCTGATATTTCTGTACCCAGGATAAAGACAAGAAACTAATAGATCCTTATCTCTTGTATCAGGCAAATGCCATATTCATTTTCATGTACATTATCTCAAAATACTCAAGCATAAATACATTTTGCCTGTTTTATAGAAAGAAGAAATAATGATCAAAAAGCAAAAGATATCAAAGTCTGAGCAGGAGTTAAGGAGGGTGTAATGTTAGTGGGGAACATACCAGAATTAAATAGTATTGGTGATGCTGTACTTTAAGATGACCCAATTTATGGCGTGTGATTATATATGTATGATAACTAATTCGATTCATAATCCAAGTGAAGGACATTTAGGAAGTTTTGTACCATTTTCAACTTTCTTATGGGTGTAAACTCATTTCAAAATTAAAATTAATTTTCTCAAGGCATAACAGTGTGGCCATATAATATTAAAGTTGTAGGGTAAATTCTGTTATATTTTTTAAGCCACATGTAAAAACAGATAAAACAATGCCCTCAAGACTATCTTTCTTCAGTAGTAGAATTAATATTCAAATTCAGATCTTTGTTAGCTCCAAAGGTATCATTCCCTTTATTGTAAAGCCAAAAGTAACAGTACTGCGGTATCACTTAAAAACATAAATCTCTTCACTATTATACACATTTACATGACCCTTTCAGAAATAAAACTCTATTAAATAAATGTTTTAATGAAGATTTACACACACACACACACAAACACACATGTACCCTGTCTTCATGCACATCAGAAGAGGGAATCATAGAATCATATCCATGATTGTAAGCCACCATGTGGTTACTGAGAACTGAACTTAATACCTCTAGAAGAGCAATCAGTGCTCTTAACATCTGTGCCATCTCTTCAACAAAACCAAATGTGTTTTACTTTGAAACTCTAAAGTCTATGTACTATTCATCAATCTTTAACAACTGGTTGTCTGTATGCAAATAAGATGTCATTATTTTTAAAACTTGCAATATGTAAGAATATTCAAATGTAAGCAACTAAAGAAAAATTTATTTGTACAGAAACGTATTTCTTTAATTGCAAAATAAAAATGTTCAAATTAAAAAAAAAATTCTGTGCTACATTAAGTTCAGGACAAAAAATAACTGTGTGTATAAGCCAGTGATTCACAATCTGTGTGTCATAACCTCAAAGAAACCAGCAGAAAATAGAGATATTTACAAAGAGATACTGCTACAATTCATCACAATAGCAAAATTACAGTTATGAAGTATCAAGTAAAATTATTTTGTGAGAAAATGTATTTTATGAGAAAATGTAACGGTCGCAGCATTAAGAAGGTTGAGAACCACTGGTGTAAGGGGAGATCCTAAACAATATAGCAGTTAGTTATTTATGAGTGAATGATTTAAAAACAAACGGCAAAAACAAACAAAATAAATGGCTTTGTCCTCCCCTGTCACAACTGCAGAGCTGGTGGCACCAAGAAACAACAGTGAACGTGTGAAAACTCTGCAGTGGTGGTAGGAGTTTTTAATCAAGAAGTTACTTCACTACTTTAAAAAAAACATATACTTATGGGTTACCAACTTCTCACAATATCTTAAAATTGAAGTGTGAGTTTTTGTGCACTTACTAACATGCTAATTTACCAAGCATTGATATATAATATGATTGGCATTTACATAAGTCAGTATATCTGGGTTTGATTTGTTGGCTTATGACTAAATATTTTTAGTGTGCCAAGTCTATAAAGTGTTCATATGCCTTTACAAATCAGATTTACTCAAGAATGTTAGGAAGTGGAATTCAGAGTTCTACTTGTGAAGGTAGCTTAAAGAAACAGTAACATTTCTTTTTAAGGGAAGGATTTGTTAGGTAGAATTCTGAGAGAAACTCTGATTTAACCAGTAAAATTTTTATTTCTTAATCAGCTAGCTGTCCAGTAATTCCAAATTCACCACTGTACAAAGTCTTCTGTACTCTGTACAAGTCTGTGTCATTAGCCCAAGCAGCAGCAGGCCTCCCTAACTCAGTCACCTGTGACAAACAAAACATCCAACTCCCTGTGGAGGACGAAGCATGCCCAGTTCAGCACCCTACAGCCTTACCAGCCCCAGCCCCTGGGATTTCAGTCTACTGACAAGGCTGCTCCTATTATTAGCCAAGCTGGCACCTAGCTTTCGACAGAGCTGCTGGGGATCCCACAATTTGAAATTTAGCTTCCTCTCATGTAGTCTACCAGCTGTGAATTCTAATTTTCTCACCTAAGTTAAAATCAAACATATCTGCATTAATTTGATTAATACTACAAAAGATGGCTAACAGAAATGGATTGGAAAAGTGTAAAGACCCTTTCTATTGCTTTAATTTGGCCATCTAACTTTTTCTAATGTACAAATTATTATATATTATTCGGGAGAAATCCTTGGGAGTTCAATTTTCAAAACAGAAAAAGTATTTAGGAATACAAATTATTAGACCTAAAAATCATTTAGGAATACACTGCAGGACATAGAATTTAAACCCAATGCCTCTGTACTATTGCTGACCTCAAGACCCAAACAAGCCTAACCTTTTAAATGTGATATGAAATTTAAAGACAGTTATGTTTAGGCAGTAATTTAAAGATTTTACTTCAGGATTTGGGGGAATGGCTCAGGTGGTTTATAAAGCACTTGTCTTGAAAGCTTGAAGACCTAAAACTGGTAGGTCTGATGGATAACACACGCTGGTATAACCAGTGTTGAGAGACAGAGACAAGAGAACCTCTGGACCTTCCTGGCCAGCCAGCCTAGCTAACTGATGTCTTCTGGTCTCTACATATGTACACATACACACATGCCCACATACATATGTGTGCACATGCACACACACACATATATAGACAGTTATTTTATTTTAACTACAGCAAAACAATGATAGGAAATAAAGATCATAAAACAAAACAGCATTAAATTTTAAGCAATTATCAGTAAGAGAATTGCACAATCCTTTTCTGTATACAAGGCCCCAATGGCCTATTTATTAATGAGAAAAGTCATTGAATCTTTCACTTTAAAAATCTTTTAATTGTCACAGATCCTGTGGTGTATTCCTTCCTAAGTGCTGACTGGAATCTCTTAAGTCCACAGAGTACAGTCACCACGCAGCACAGCACAATGCTAACCACCACAATCCATCACTGCATTAACTGCTCCCAGTCTTAAGACTTTAATTTCTATGGAACTGCAGTTCAGAGACTTAGAACTGGTAAAGTTCTCTTTCAGCATGCATAGACAAGGATCATATATTTTCATACATGCTTGTGCACATAACAAACATTTACTGCTCTAGTCACAAGCATGTCCAAGACAGAATTTCTAAATTGGTCTGTAAAAACTCTCCTTGGAGCATTTTCATAGAATATTTGTCAAATCATTGTCGACCGTGAAGATTAAGTGACCAGCACTTCATCCAGTCTCTTCTACAAGGTGATCTTTGAAAAACTTGAAGGGAAAATAAATTCTGAAAAACTTCACTCTCATACTGAGCTGTCAATCCAGAGATGAAACAGCAAAGTCAGCTGACACAGTGTATAATTATCAGCAAAGGCAGATATGCATGTCAGCTCAAATAAAATTTTTTTCACTGCTTAGACTTTTTCCTCAGACTCAGAAAGACACATGGTATGTATTCACTTATATGTGTATTAGCTGTTAAGTCAGTGATAACCAAGTTACAATCCGGGAGAACCACAGAGGATTAGTGCCTTCGTCAGCCAGCATCAGAGAAGCTTCCTCCTGCAGCAGATGGGAACAGATAGAGATCTAACCAGACATTACACAGAGAGTGAGAGACACTGGGGCCAGAAATGGGATGTCTCCACCAAGCCCTCCATCAGCCCTAAATGGAATGTCCTCCCCTCTGGGCTCAGGGAACCTGGGGGAAGAAGATGTTAAAGAGCCTAAGAGCCAGAGGGGGGAGGACACCAAGAAAACAAGGTCTTCTAAATCAGCTGAGTAAAGCTCATAGGAACTCACAGAGACAGAGCAGCATGCACACATGGCTTCCTCAGGTCTGCAGCAGGTCCTCTGCAGATACGATATGGATTCTAGTTCAGTGATCCTAAGGGATTCCAGAAGGTATGGACAAGTGTGTCTGATTCTGTAGCCTTCTCTTGGATCTTCTCCTTCTGTTGTTTTGCCTTAGCCAACTTGGATGCAATGATTGATCTTATTTTATTTTATTATTATCTCTTAGAATCCTATTCTTTTCAAAGGAGACTGAAAAGGAATGGAGCCACACCAGAAAGGATGTGGGGAGGAACAGAGAGGAGCAGGGGAGGGAAACCCTGATCAGGATATATTATGCAAGAAAAATTAATTTTCAATAAAAGGGAAAAAACCTTTCCCCTGGACATACACTATCTCTGCA
Source organism: Apodemus sylvaticus (assembly GCF_947179515.1). Classification (NCBI taxonomy): domain Eukaryota; kingdom Metazoa; phylum Chordata; class Mammalia; order Rodentia; family Muridae; genus Apodemus; species Apodemus sylvaticus. The sequence continues at coordinate 986,770 of NC_067476.1, forward strand.
AAACATAAAGTATATGGTATATTTTAAACAGGATCTGTGTACACTGTTAAGCTGCTATGTGGTAAAAACTTCATTCCTATAGCAGGTTCTCCAGATAAAGCTAAAAGTTAAAACATATGCTGTAGCAGGTCGACATCCAATTACTAGAAGTAAGCATGTCAGAGATATAATTAGTTACAACACTAGGACAGGCATGCATGTTTCAACACACACAGCTCAGAACAACGCTTTGGCACTGTATGACAGAGGACTTAAACCAAAGACTTAAAGAAAGGTTACAGAGTGTGTATATACTTTTTATTATTATTACCTAAGACTTGCCACACCAAATTATTTCTTTTAGGTTATAAGCATATTTGATTTGTATAAACATCTTTTTAAAGACTTCTCAGGAGAAATGAAAAAAGAGAGAGAGACCTACTCCCCTCTTTCTCTAAGCCTTCCACATTAAAGAAGTTTATGTAAGAAAATTTGTTTGATAGAAAAAGAACAGGACTGGTGGGGTTGTTCAACGGACAGAGGTGCCTGCCACCAAGGTTGACAACCTGAGTTTGATGCCTGAGACCCGCATGGTTGAAGGAAAGCATCCAATCCCATGCACATGCATGTGCACGCATGCACACACACATTAAATATAAATAAAGGGAAAATATGTATCTTCCAAAGAAGTTGCACAGTGACCAAATGCACGTATAAATTCTGATAAAATCCTGAAATCTAATTACAGGCTTCTCAATCATGAATAAATCAAAATCTTGAAAATAAAACACATGAGGCAACACGACTTGATGTTGACAAAGTCTGTCTGAGAGATGTAAAGATACCTGCCCCTCAAACCAAAAGAACAATGTAAAAAAATTAAATGGAAGATGATTCTATCAAAAAAAACTTAGTAGTAAATCACGACCAATTAGATTTTTATCCAATAATAAAATCGTAACATTAAAAAGATGTTAAGAGGCAGAACATGGAAGCACACATCTGTAAGTTCGTGCTGCTGAGGCAGCGGTAAGCCTCCCACAGGTGGCTGGCCAGGCAGGATAGCTGGAAGGGTGAACTCAGGTTCAGTCAGAGCCCTCTCTCAACAGCTGAAGCAATAGATGAGGCTATCAACATGGGCCTGTGGCTTCCACACCTGACTACAAACATTCTCAGATCACCCGCCACTCATAAATGATGCCTCTTTCCTGAGAAGTTTAGCAAATGTGTTTGTTTTGTTGATAACATTAATACTAATACATAAATTCTAATCAAAAAAGTTCCAAAATGGCAAGGTGGAAACACACACAACATACAACACACACACACACACACACACACACACACACACACACACACACACACATCACAAAGCAGATTTCAAATGTGACAGCATTAGACTTCCCAAAACCTGCAAATGAAATTCCATAGATGATGTCAGGTGCAGTGAAGAGGACGTAGGCTGAATGGATGCTAGACACATAAAGCTTGTAATTAAATGCATTCTCGAGTATAATCGGCCACCCTGGAACAAGAGCAAACATTCGGAACTTATTCAATGTAAAGCAGCTAGACCTTACACTCCCACAGGAATACAGCACACGACAATGAATGATGACCTAAATCCCATCTAGTAGGCCAAATGGCCCATGAAGTCAGTGCACATGGTCCCTCCACAGACACTGTTAATTACGCCCTCAGGTTTTGGTCCAGCAGAGCTTACCATCTTAAAATAAGGCCTGCAGAGAGCCCTCTCTTCCATCACAGAACTATGTAAGAAGCCTGTTATGTAAGTTTTACAAAAGACTGAGATTTGGCCAAAAGAAAATGTGTAGTAGGTTACAGCTAACAAGAAAAGAAAAGCACTAATGTTTACTTCCAACATGAGCGAGCACCTCAGAATTTTTACAGATCCAAAAGTTCCAATATTACAGATAAAGCTGGAGCAAAAGAAATGATTCAACTGCTACCCCACCCCAACCCTAAAAATCTACCCATTTTCTGGAAGAATGTGACTCCCAAGTATGAATTCTGAACATTGTGTTTCTATTGTATAACAATAAAATAATTCTAAGATCTACAGATCCCACGCAAAATTAGTGTTTTCTACTATTAAGAAAGGTAGTAGGATGAAGCAGAAGAAATTTTAACAGTGTAATTTAGCCAAAATCGCCCTAATTAATAAAAAATGCTTTTCTTTTTTGAGGCAATGTCTCACTCTGGTCCAATCTGTCCCAGAACCCACTCTGGAGTCCAGAATGACTTCAAAATACTGATAATCCTCCTGCCTCAGCTCCAGAATGCTCAGATTACAAAAACAAACCACCACATCCAACAATAATTATTTTCTTAATTGATACCCAAGAAGTCATAAAAATAAATGGGTTTATCAAAACACAATTTACAGGAGCTACAAAAAAACCAGATATACATGATATGCATGTATATGTATGCATAATAATAAGTTAACTTTAAAAATCAAGGGACTAGAGAAATGACTCAGGGTAAAGTGCTTGGTATGCAAACATGAGCACCTGAATTTAGGACCTCTATACCCACATAAAACATGGCAATACACATCTATAATCCAAATACTGAGAGGTGGAGGCAGAGATAGGCTGGTTTTTGCTGGTTAGCCTTTGTGAGTTCCAAGTTCAGCAAAAGAGCCCATCTCCCAAAGAAAAGCAACAGAGGAAGACTGGATGCAACCTTCTGCTCTCCATATACACAGAATAGGCATGGGTACCTACATGCATGCGCATGTACTCAAACACACACATACAGTCCACATACAGTCCACACAACAGAAACTGTTTAATAACTGCCTTTTATTTTGACATGAGTATCAGTATGAATGTCAGCCCCAGAAATACTTGAACAAATTTCTGCTTCCCCAGATTTTACCTTTCTAATGTCACGAGTATTTGTTTATGCACAACACACAGATTTGCTCAACGAAGAGAAAATATACAATGTAAGTTTATACGTCAGCTTTTACTTTTGAGCCTAAAAGCTCTCTATAAAACTGTTTAATGTCACAGGGTACCCCTGCCATCTCACATTCCGCTTAAAACTTTTCGTAGCTATGTGTGGTCACATATGCCCACAATGGCAACTCTTGGGAGAGCGAAGCAGGACTGAGCTGGAAACCAGCCTCACATTCTCAGCAAGACTCTGTCCCTGTAGTCTCTTCAGAAGCTTTCACAGGCAATGGAGAATAGTATTTTTACTCTGAATTCATAAAATCTATCTTAAAGGAGAACTATCAGTGGTTTGGCAAATGGAGTTGGTTATTTAAGTCTATAAAACAACAAGTTGGTCAACAGAAAGATGCTACAACAGGCATGTATGTTAATCTTTATCTGCATAAAACTTCACATCAATTCTTACACAGCTCTGTTTTCTTTTTTTCAAATGTATTTAAAGTTCTAAACATTGTAGGGGAAAGAAACCAACATCAATGCTGTCACTGCAGGATACTTCCAACATTACACTTGCTCAAATGTCTAACTCACCATTTATATCTATTTTTGGAGTCAACTTATTAATTGAATTCAAAAACTTAATTTTGACTTTTCTGATCAAAAATGGAATTATATTATTTTATCACCAACCAGATGCATCATGTTATCCAATGATTCAGAAAGCCAAAACTTAGGTCACAGAAATCTTGATAGCATTACAAGAATTAGACATGGGTGTCTGAAACCAATTTCAAATGAATAGCTCTAAGGCAGGCATTTACAGCTATGGCACCATTACTACATGATCTTCCATGATAACTAATTTATCAAGAATAGTGTATATTTCTGCTTATTTGTGCTTTTTGATTTTCCCTAGATATTTAGTAATACATTAATTACCTTAATAGATCATTCAGGTGTGTAGATCTCACCAAATACCTAATTAAAGTTCTTCAAAGTTTATGTTTTTTGCTTTTTGAGACAGGATTTCATGTGCAGTCTGGTCTTGATCTCATGTGCACAGACTGGTCTTGAACTCATGATGTCCTTGTACTCCTGATCCTCCTTCCTCTGCCTCCTGAATACTAGAAATATATTTTTTGTTGTTGTTGGGGGGAGGGCATCAAACCCAGGTTTTGCACATGTTAGGTAAGCTCTCTACCACTGAGCTACTCAAGCCTATATTATACAATCTTATCTCACTTAAGAGGTTAAAGTCGGTGCATAACCATACTTCCAGACATTACATATATCATCTATTCCTGTATCTTCAAACTTATAATTGTAATTGCAGAGCGTTACAACATTAAACTGTATGTGTATTATATCCTAATAAAATTGCTTCTAGAAATTTCAACCATAGGAACAATAAAACTAAGTTTATTTAAAAGTCTAAGCTATTCAAAATTATGGGGAAAATAATAAAAAAGATCTCAGAAGATGGAAAGATCTCCCATGCTCATAGATTGGCAGGATTAATATAGTAAAAATGGATCTACAGATTCAATGCAATCCCCATCAAAATTCCAACTCAGTTTTTCATAGAGTTAGAAAGAGCAATTCTCAAATTCATTTGGAATAACAAAAAACTCAGGATAGCAAAAACTACTCTCAACCATAAGAGAACTTCTGGGGAAATCATGGTCCATGACCTCAAGCTATATTATAGAGCAATAGTGATTAAAAAAAACTGCATGGTATAGGTAAAGAGACAAACAAGAAGATGGATGGAATAGAATTGAAGACCCAAAAATGAACCCACACACCTATGGTCACTTATATTTGACAAAAGAGCTAAAACCATCCAGTGTGGTGGGGGGGGGGGAGACAGCATTTTTAACAAATGGCACTGGTTCAACTGGAGGTTGAACAGCATGTAGAAGAATACAAATTGATCCATTCTTATCTCCTTGTACAAAGCTAAAGTCCAAGTTGATCAAGGATCTACATATAAAACCAGACACACTGAAGCGTGTAGAGAAGAAAGTGGGGATGAATCTTGAACACATGGGCACAGGGGAAAAGTTCCTGAACAGAATACCAATGGCTTATGTTCTAAGATCAAGGATTGACAAATGGAACCTTATACAATTACAAAGCTTTTGTAGGGTAAAGGACACTGTCAATAGGACAAAGCGGAAACCAATAGATTGGCAAAAGATCTTTACCAATCCTACATCTAATAGAGGGCTAATATCCAATATATGCAAAGAACTCAAGAAATTAGACTCCAAACAATCAAATAAACCTTTTAAAAATGGGGTACAAAGCTAAACAGAGCTCTCAACTGAGGAATATCAAACAGCCAAGAAGCACCTAAAAAAATGTTCAACATCCTTAATCATCAGGGAAATGCAAATCAAAACAACCCTGAGATTTCACCTCACACCAGTCAGAAGGGCTACAATCAAAATGTCAGCAGGTGCTGGTGAGGATGTGGAGAAAGAGGAGCATTCCTCTTTTATTAGTGGGATTTCAGCTGGTACAACCACTCTGGAAATCAGTTTGTCAGTTCCTTAGAAAACTAGACATAGTATTATCTGAGGACTACTCCAGCATATACCCAGAAGATGCTCCAACATGTAATAATGACACATACTCCACTATGTTCATAGCAGCCTTATTTATGATAGCCAGAAACTGGAAAGAACCCAGATGTCCTTCAACAGAGGAATGGATACAGAGAAAGTGGTACATTTATACAATGGCGTACTACTCAGCTATTAAAAACAATGAATTCATGAAATTCTTAGGCAAATGGATGGAACTAGAAAATATCATTGTGAGGTAACCCAATCACAAAAGAACACACATGGTATGCACTCACTGATAAGTGGATATTAGCCCAATAGTTTAGAATACCTAAGATATAATTGACATACTTCATGAAGCTGAAGAAGAAAGACTCAGGAGTGGGTGCTTCGTGATAGAATTCTTAAATGTTGCACTCAACAAACATAAGATTTGTGCATTGCACATGATGTATCTTAGGGCAAGATGGTGGCATCAAAAGCTGTGAGTGTCGGGGGGTGGGGGGGGGGCAGGTCTACCTGATGAGACTTGCCCAATAAAATTCAGAGGACAGAAGAGGATGATGGGGAGGAGGGGTTGTTCCTGAGAAATAGGTGCTGGAAAAGATCATGTAGCTGGGGTTGGGTCTGGATAAGGATCAATCAATCAACTGATTCCAAGGCCTATAGCACCTAAGCACGGGGCTCTCTGAGCAGGCTAGATCTCAGCTTGTCAACACATCTTTCTACTAATATTTCCATCATTGCTCCACATCACCTCTGTAATTTCTTCATTCTCCCCTCCACCCACCTCCACTTAATCTTCTATATAGAACACAAATATCCAAATGTAAAATTTTAAATGTGAGAATTTTAAATTTTTAAACAAATAAAAATGTCTCACTTTAGAGCGAGTACTCTTAAAACTTGCACACTACTGAAAACTGAGACTAAAACTGTGCATAGGAAAGCGGTGAGCGCCTGTGGCTCCACCGACTTCTGTCTCACGGGTGCTATCAAGTGGATGTTGAGGGTCTTCTTATCTTTATACCTTCTCTTCTCGTAACAAGTCTGTCTCCATAAAGTGTTCATGAAGGGACAAAGAGCTGAAAGCTCAAAATAAGTATCGCGTAAAAGTCAGTGCTGGTGTCAAATGACAGAGATGGCTTTCACTTTTTCATCTCTTGTTCATCATAAAACAATGCATTGGAAGTCTGATATCACATAGTATGCAATACTATTATGAATCTTTACTAAGTATCTAATATTGGCCCAAACTTAAGAGAAAAGAGAAGCAGAAAAGAAAAGAGGAACACACCAATACCAAAATCAGGAGATGGCTTTCTCCAGTACTTTGTAACTAGACCCAAGCCCTTTCTTTAAATGATGTGGCTCCTTCGTCCTACAGGCCACAGTCTTTGCCTCTGGCCTGTCTCCATGGTCACCTACCCCACACTAACACAGTGCTGCACACAGGAAAGCAGCATGGAATACGCCCCAAGAAATGCCAAAGAGGAAAGTGAGCACTGCTATTCTCATAAAACCCGTCAAAAACTGGACCAGGCACAGCCCCTTCAGTAAGGTGCTCCCAGGACTCCTGCTTGAGAACATTGAAACATATAAAGATAAGGGATATGCTAAGCTATATGGAAAGGGGAGGCAGAAAAAAAGTAAGAGGGGTAAAAGCTGTTGGGGTTCTTTACCTAAGTGCTCAGCCTAGGAGAGGGGCCAGAGTTGCCCTGGAATCAATACAATTAGCACTCTCCCTATCTGAGAAGAAGTACTCAAGACTCCCATGTCCATCTGTAATGTCCTCTGATCGTATTCCAAAGCACAAAGTAATGAGAAACATCCGGATAATTTGATACCGACATAAATGAGGCTGCAAAGACACGTCAATTCTATCTACAGGGCACAGAAATGTTTGCCCTCATAGGATATATACTGTGTTGCACGTGTTCCCAAGCCTGTGCTTGTGCACACACACACACACACACACATGTGCATGCTACTCTTACCCCTCCCATCCACAGGTATGGATGCATCTTACTCCCACATAACCATATATAAGGGTGTGTGTGTGTGTGTGTGCGCGCGCGTGCATGTGTATGCACACATGTGTGCTTCTGTTACTCCCACCTCTCAGTCAATGGGAAAAAAAAGAACGATAAGCTACTAAAGGAAAGGTTGCTTTGAAAAGAACATTGAAAAAAAATGATGTTTCTAGATGTAGCATAGAAGACCAAAGACTTGTTTTCACTCTGTGGTTATTCTTTAATGGTATTTATCCTGTACTGCATTTTATACTGCTTAATTTTAGGGTTATTGCTTCTACTTCACACATAAGACCTTGAGCACCTAATTTTTTATATCATAAAACCTCAAAAGTTTGATAAATTTTACCTTCTAAAATAAAAAAGGAAATGTAGCTTGCAGTGGGTGTTCACACTGCAGTAACAGCACTGGCCAGACAATAAGGATCAGGAAACGAAACCAGCCTTGGCTACATAGCAACTTTGTAGCCAACCTGAGACACCACAACCCCTCACCCCACCCAACCCTGGCCCACCCAGCCCCCACCCCACTCCATCAAAACAAAACAAGAATAAAAATGTCTGAATGCTGAGTTCTACTTTGCAAAACAAAGCAATTAGAACTCACACACCTGGGCAGGATGTAGAACTTAACACATAAAAACCTCACAAAGTTTAAGAGCTTTTCTGTTTTAATCAATCAGTACAGGACTGTCTAAAGGCAGTGGTTTTCAACCTTCTAATGCTGTGACCTTTTAATATAGCACCTCTTATTGTGGTCACCCCCAACTATAAAATTATTTTCATTCCAACATTATAAAAAATTTTGCTACTGTAAATTTGTATTTTTTTTTATTCTTTCATACAATTATATCCCTAACTTGGTTTCCCTTCCCTCCTCTCCTCCAAGTCTCTCCCTGAACCTTCCTTCTCCCCTAGATCCATTCCTCCTCTACAGGCCTCCCAGGGATATTAACACAGCACAGTAAGTTGCAGAAAGACTAGTTACCTCCCTTCATTTTTAGGCTGGACAAGGCAACCGAGTAGAAGAAAAATGGTACCAAAAGCAGGTAAAAGAGTCAAAGACAATTTCCCACAAGAAGATCAACCTATACAAATCATAGCATACATGCATAGAGCCTAGGTCAGACCCCCGAAGGCTCCCTGATTGGCACTTCAGTCTCCCTGAGCACCTGATCAACCCTGGTTGTTGACTCTGGTTTTTCTTGTGTTCTTGACCACTCTTCTGGCTCCTATGACCCCCATCTTCCTCAGAATCCCCTGAATGCAGTCTAATATTTGGCTGTGGGCTTCTGCATCTGAGCCCATCAGTTGCTGGATGAAGACTTTCTGATGATGCTTATGCTAGGCTTTAGGTTCTGGTCTATGAGTATAGCAGAATCATTTCATTGACTGCTCATGTTTGGTTCTATCCTGGGACTCTGGACTATCCAGTCTCTGCTCTTGGTCCTCCAGGCAGTGTCAGGGGTGGGCTTCCTCTTCTTATAGCATGAGTCTCAAGATGGAGACTGATTGGCTGGCCACACCCACAAGTTCAGTGCCACCTTACAGGTAGGATAAATCATATACTGAAACTTTGTGGCTGGATTGATGTCCCACTCCCACCACTGGAAGTTTTGCCTTGTTACAAAAGACAGCTCACTCAAGCTCTGTACCCCTAGGAGTCTTAGCCAGGGTCATCCTTGTAGGTTACTTAGAGTTTCTACTGCACTAGGTTTCTACCTCACCTTTGAAATGCCACCCAATTCCAGTTGTCTCTCCCAGTACCCTCCATCCTCCTTCCATCAGATCCTTCATGCTCCAGTCCATTTTTCCTTGTTATGAGCTATAATATACATACCAGATATGCAGATTTCTGATATGCAACCCCTGTGAAAGCGCTGTTTGACTCCCCAAAGGGGTCGTGACCCTCAGGTTGAAAACCACCAGCCTAAGGTCTCATGTAAAACCCCCAGTGAGTTATTCTACATATAGCACAGAGACATTCATCTGATGGCTCTTAAAATCTGAATAACGCAATGCTTGTCCCATGCCATACTGGGTTTAGTACAAAGCATGAAAAACAAAGATTTATGATACTGTCATATCAGTACTTCAGAAATATAATTTCATAATAGTACTAAAACATTTGGTGACCCACTCATTATTGATCTATGTCATAAATAAATATACCTGTATTTGTCCATCCGATCTCTATTTCTCTTTCTCTTACCTAACTCCCAGGCACTCTTCCCACCTCTATCTTCAGGGAGCTGGGATCACAGGAACATCTCCCAACTTCTCATGGACACTCCTGCCACACATTTGTACACACTCACACAAACTCTCTGTCATTGTGTCATTGTGTGGTTGCTCTTTGGGATCACAAGTGCTACTGTGATCAATGACCAATAAACAGCTCCAAGTCTTTCCTATAATTTTCTTTTCCTTTGTTTCTCCAGACAAACAAGTTTGTCTTGGCTGTCCTGGAACTTCCTCTCCTGACCAGGCTGGACTCATACTCACAGAGAGCCACTGCCTCTGCCTCCAGAGCTCTGGGATTAAAGCATCAGGAGACTCATCACCCCCAACAGTCCATTTAAGCCACTAAGGGGACACCAAAAAACAAGTGGCAATCACTGGCTACAACAAGGGTAGACTAGGGGTATGGATTTGCTGTCCCTTTCTTTAGAGTCAGGTAGCAACCACCTAAGAAATAAGGATGCATACCTCATCTCTTAAAGGCAGGAAGGCTGTTTAAGAAGTGCACTGAGTAATGAATTTAACTCATGCACTAGACACTATTGTAAGTAAACAGATGACATTTAAATTTGGCTTGAGACCTGGCAGAACTTATGAGATTAAAAACAATATCCACTGTTAATTTTATTTAGAGCTAATAGGCTCTGGAGTGAGACTGTTTCCAAAGAAATCTGATGTTTTATTCCAACCATTTTGAAAGAGAGGAAATCTTTAACTTTCCTACTATTTCTGGATGCAAACATGTCAGGTGTTGATAGAGTGCACTTCACTAATCTGCTAATTACAGAGTAAAAGAGATCAGAAGCCTTGGGGCAGGGAACTGAGGGCTTTCTTTGCATGATTTACATTCTAGTTAGTGACACTCTTTATGTCCTCGAATACGGTATCAATCCATAATTACAGGTGACTTTCTTAATCCAATATAGACATGACAAGACATACTAAGAACAGAAATGTAACATTGCTTGTACAATATAAACAAGTTATAAAATTTAATGTGGGTCAGTATAGAGTACTTATCTCTCACATGAGAGGCCTCAGTCCAATCCTCAGGAAAAGAGAAAAAGAAAAAGAAAAAAAAAGATATATATATATATATAAGCAAAGGTCATGTATCTGATAGATATAAAAATTTTTTATCATACCAATTTTGTAAATGATTTTAAATTCTTTACAGAATATCCACAGGGAAGAAAGTTACAATCCTCAGATTATGTCATGAGGTATCACTTTAAATTGGCTAATTACTGTTTCCATGTGTAAACACTTGTGAGGGGAAAAACCCCACATTCTCTCCAAATATAAATGTGACCACTTGGCCACCTAATATAGCTGATGCCAAATAATAATGAAACTTTGTCTAAAGTAACTGGCACAAAGCCAAAAGCACACAAAGCAATTATATAAAAATGGTTCATCAGAATACTAGAAAAGCCATTATTTAAATAGAAATGAATTTAGGTTTTATTAGAATGAATGAAAAGAAAATTAGACCTTTTTCTTTAACATATTCCTTTAAATTCAGGTATGATCTAACATCGCTGCCTCTAAATTAAGTTAACTTTTTCCTGTTTGAAGGCTTCTCTAACTCGGTGGTGGGAGGCTTTGAAAAATACACCTGGTAGACTGGAGAGCGAGCTGTTTGCAAACACATAATGCCAGATTTGAACACAGTATTTACTTAAAACTTAACTGAGCCGGTTATTTTCAGTTTGGATATCATAAAACAATTTTCAGTTTTATCTCTGTTGGTGATGTTTTGTTCATGATGGAATGTCTAGAAGACAAATTTTCTCAATAATGTTTTTTCTTCCTTTCCTTTTGAGGTATTTATAAAACCAAAAACAATTATTTCTAGGTACTTAATTCCACCCTCCAGGGCATGAAGTGTGTCTGTTATCATACAGAACACCTAGATTGCTTATAAACTCAATGATAATTAAGGAACATCAAAGTAAACCCAAGCTGTTTCACAGGGAACCAGCACCTATCATCTTCTGGCTACTGAATGACATATTTCTTGTCCCCTGGAGTTCCACCAAGAACTGATTTTTTCCCCTCCCCTAAACAATAGAATGTTCTTTCTTAATGTAGCCTTTACTCTTTTAGGGATCAGATAAGTCTAAGCTTTAAATGTAAACCACTGAAGGCAAAGAAAGCAAGGCCAGACACATGCAGCTACAGAAAACTTAAAAGCTCCTCCATGGCCAAGGCAAAAGAAGCAATGAGCAGAAGGAAAGATAACTCACAGAATGAGAGGAAAACATTTAAATTTCTGATATGACAGTAATATCCAAAATATATAAAGAACTCCTAAAACTCAAAAACTAGCAAAACCTATGTAATCCAATCTTAAAACGGACAAAATATCAAAAAGGGTCCTATGTCTACCTATCACACCCAACCCAAGAGAGCTGAGGCCAGAGGGTAAATGGAAGCTACAGCTGGCTCAAGTCCATAACAGCTACTAGAGAGACTGAGGCAGAAGGATGGGAAATCCATGGGTCTAAAGCCAGTCTACGCAACTTCGTAAGACTTTGTCTTGAAATAAAACACAAAAGGAGCTGGACACACAGCTCCGTGGTAGAGTGATTATCTCAATGGTTGAGGTCCTAGATCTGATATCAGTACTGGTAGGTGGGAGGCTAAAAAGGAGGATCATTCCATCCCTAGATTTCAAGGCCAGTAGAGACAACAAAACCACAGAAGAGATATGTTACCTCACAGTTGTTATCACCATATTTATCATAAAATAACAGCAGGCATTGGTGACAACATGGACACACAAAATCCAACACATAGACACTCTTGGAAGAGCATAAAATGGTACAAATGTTATTAACCCCACCCCCAAAAAGGCAATTTCTCAAACTACAAAAGGCAGACTACCACATGGTATGATCTAGCAACCCTACGTCATAGTGTTATCCAGAAGGACGGAAAGAAGGAGGGAAAGAAACGCAGGGGTAAAGTGAGACCATGTTTTGGGGTTTGGTTTTTGTTTGTCTGGTTGGTTGGTTTTGCTTTATTTTTGACAACATTCCAAAACTGAGAACAAGGAAAATATTATGTAAGTTGGACTTCATCAAAATTAAAATGATAGACAGTGTTAGGAATGTTTCTGAGGGCCACTGTTGCTCACTGTCACTAGTATTGAGTTAACATTTAACATGTAATAACATCTTGTCTGGAAAAAAACATTCTTAAACTTCTTTCAAAAAATTTTAAATTGTTTCAAAGGGCATCAAAAATATAAAAAGACAGCTCACTGAATGGGAGAAAGTATTTGCAAATCTTGAATCAGATAGAGGATTGTAACCACACCGTATCAACAGCTTTTTATACCTCAACTATAAAAAGACAATCTAGGGGAAGTGAATGCCTCAGCAGGTAAAGGTGTTTGCCACCAGGCTTGAAATCCTGAGTTCAACCCCTGAAACCCACATGGTAAAAGAGAGAGCCAACATGCAACACGGGACACATAGTCCTAACTTTTACCACATATGTATTTTTTAAGACCACAAGAGGTTTTTTTTGTTTTTGGTTTTGGTTTGTTTTTCTGAAGACAACTCAAATGGACAAAAAGAAGGCCACACGATCCAACAATTCTTCTTAGAGGTATACATCCAAGAGAAATAAAAACATCTGACCCTCTCCCAAAGAAAGTTCTCAGCAGCATTATGCATAATAGTAAAAAATCCATAAATTGATGATGCTAAAAGAAACTGTGTATTCATATAATGGGGTATTATTAATGTACATTTTAAATGGTGATTACATGGTGGTATGTGAGGTATCTCACAATAAAGCAGTTAAAACTAAACCACTAGGATTTATATCACCAAGCAGTTGTGGGGAGGCAGCCATTGAGATTACCAAACTGGTTGTTTGGCTAATAGGAATGAGCAGGCAGTGCCACAAGGAGAAGGAAGCGTATGCACAGAAACGCCCGTAACTGAAGCCATTATAGTGTATACTCACTTTAAACTCTGCTTTCCAAGGCAGACATCCCCAAACACTGAGTGGGTCAAGATTAGCCACCAGAACCAATGGCATTCATGGTGATTCCCTGCCTTCTCCTCAACAATGAGGCTGAGCTGGGTGGCTAGTGAACCCCAGGGACCTGCCTGTCACTGACTTCCCAGCCCAGAGAACAGCAGTGAAAGATGCCATGCTGACTGACCCATTATACTTGTTGGGGAGCAAGGTCAAGTCTTCATGTTCCTGTGGGAGGCGCTCTACCAACTGAGCTCTCTTCCAGCTCTGAGAGTTCATTATGATGTTTAAAATGAAATCTTTTCCACTCTACATATCCAAGTATTTGTCTTTATTATTATGTGAAAGTGACCTGTAAAATCATTCCTCTTCTCCTCCATATTACAGCAAGCATGAAAACACATGTATAAAAACCAGGTGATAGCCACACTGTGCTATGGCAGCCACAGCAAAGCAGGAGCACAAGGAGATTCACATGCTCCATTTTAAAACCAGATTTATAAAACATACAAATCCCTGTTAAAACATTTTTCACGATTTTGCAGTGTGTAAAAATTATGAGACGTAAGTAACATAATCATTCACATATCTTACAATAGCCATAAAAGCCACTATTACCCTGGCAGGTCAGGCCAAGCAAGTGAGTGCGAGCATTGCTAAAACAAACTCTTCATCCTTGCTGAAGCCACCTTTCAAACATTTACAAAATATTTAAAATAGCCCTGAGGCTTAACTCTAAATTTAAAGTAAGGAAAACCGCTAGCTTCATCACCTACTTTGGACTTCCTTAATCTAGGAAATATTCCCAGGAACAACAAAAAAGAATAGCTCCCTCTCCTCTCTCACCGCATCGCTGCGGTCCCCACGCGGGCCGCGCCCGGGCCCCGTTCCCAGCCGCCGCTCGGGGCTCTGAACAGGCCGGCAAGTTGGGAAAGTTGCCGCGGATCCGGCAGCTCCATGTACCCCGGGTCCCCGCGTCCTGCGCCCTCCCCGAGGGCACTGGGTCCCCAGAGTCCCCGACTGCCCGCCGCTCACCTAAGGCGCGGGGAAGCCCTCGCTCCCGTCTGCCCGTCCGCCCGCAGCCGCCTCAAAAACTTGGGGCCAAGTTGAGGGGTGGGGGTGGATTTCAGGGGCGCAGCCGGCTGCCCGCCTCCTCGCGCCGTGGCGCTAGAGGAGAACGCGGTCTGCCGCGGCCCCGGGGCGTCCCGCCCGGCTCTGTCCCTACCCAGTGCAGCCGCAAGCGGAGAGGAGAGTTGGTGGAAACTTCTTACCTTCTAGGCGTGCTGGTTGTCAAGTGCAGCCCCTGCTTCTTGGTCTCCTCTTAGCGGCCGCGCCTGGACCCGCCCCTCAGCTCTCCGCTCTGCCTACTCCCTCCCCGCCCGGCCGCTCCTGGCCGCACTCCCCGCCCGCGCCACTCCCCACCCGCCTGCGCTTGCAGAGGGACCCAGTAAGATGTCAGTAACAAGGGCTGATTCTAGATAGAAAAAAAAGTGTTGTTTAAAAAAAGTGTTTGAAAAGTGATGGGGGAAGAACAGAAAGTTATAGAAAATAGCAGTTACTTCTCAACCTGTTCTGAAGAATGAACATGGGAAAGTTAATAAAAAAACACAGGTTTCTGGGCACCTCCCCGCCCTTTTCAAAGGAAGAAATATAGATTTTCATGCCTCTTAAATTAATAAATGTAATTTTAGTTTTGAAAATGATTTATACAAACAGGCTTGAGTTATGCTACAGGAAAATTTGTGGGAATTGCAGAAACTTACTGTACTGGATGGCTTTATGTCATTTTGACACAAGTTAAAGTCATTGGAAAGGAGGGAACCTCAATTAAGAAGATGCCTCCATAAGATCTGGCTATAAAGCATTTTCCTAATTAGTGATCAGTGGGGGAAGGCCCAGTCCATTGTGGCTGGTACCCTTGCTGGGTTGGTGGTCCTGGGCTCTATAAGAAAGTAAGGTGAGCAAGTCGTGGGGAGCAAGCCAGTAAGCAGCATCCTCTATGGCATAGGATCTTCTGCCTCCAGCTCCCTGCCTTTGTGAGTCCCTGCCCTCATAGCTTTTGATGATTGTACTGTTAGATTGACTGAACTGTGAGCAAAACAAAGCCTTTCCTTCCTAAGTTGCTCTGACCATGGTGTTTCACCACAGCAATAGTAACCCTAACTCACCATATTTGAACATGTTTCAGAGTGACATTGTATAAGTCTTACTTTTGAAATTGTGTATTTTATCATGAACAGCTGCAACCTAAGCAGACATAAGGCCTGGATCCCAGCCCCAGAACTGCCCAAACTGAAACAAACAACACAATGAACTAACTTAGTAACATGTAAAAAGAAAGAAATCTTATTTGTTTCTGGGTGAACGTGTGCTTATTTGCATGATTCTGTTCTAGGTTATCATACAAACTATCTCTTAGTAATTTCTTAAGTGAAAATAATGAAAACATTTTGAAGATGGTACATATATACATATATACATATATATGTACATATACACACATATACATACATACAAACATACATGTGTATACACACACACACACACACACACACACACACACTCACACACATTGATTTTCTGAGACTAGGTTTCTCTATGTAGCTCTGGCTGTCCTGGAACTCATTATGTAAACCAAGCTGGCCTCTAACTCACAGATATCTGCCTGCTTCTGCCTTCCAGTTGGTGGGATTAAAGGTATATGCCACCATCAACTGGCCTTGAAGATGGTATTTATTTTTGGTGGTAATTGGAAAGATAAAGAAGGTTTTGAGATAGAATGGAACATGATCAGATTTACTCTATTGAAAAATATGTAGGCAAAGCTTATAGGGTGGATTTAAGTGAAGAAGAACAGCATGTCAAAGTTAAAAAGACTATATCCGTCACCAATTTCTAAGAATCAGACTAAATATTCATAATTTCTAAAAATATCTATATTACTAATAATTATAGATGATGATTTTCTTCAGTGGGTTTGAAAGCATACCAGGTTGAACAGGCTATTGTTACCATCTGTTAGAACATAGGTTATTATGTTTACATCACCAAGGAAGATGGGCCCAGGGTAATCATTACATTATGGACAATGTCTTAGCCCATCTGACTCAACACCACAGAAGACCACAATTGATTTATAAAAATCAGATATTAATTTCCTACAGTTGGGGATGCTGGGAATGTCAAGGCCATAAAATGTAGTGTATAATAACGACAGTCTTGTGGAGTCCCCATATGGTCGAAGAGACAGAAGAGCAAAGGAATAAAAGGAAGTACTGTCCATACCTGGTGCTACTCCTATTCAGGAAGACTCTCTCCTCAGTACTTACTAACCTCGTAATGGCCCCCAAGGTCATTTCAATCTCTTAGCCACTGAGTTTTGCTTGTTTTTGTGTTTCTGTGATGGAGACTTCGACTCTTGTGTTTCCCTGGTTGGTCTCTAAAACCTAGGCTCAAATGGTCAGCCTCTACTAGATGGGATTCCGTGTGTGTGCATGTACTACTCAGAGCAAATATTAACACACTTAATGCATGAACTCCAGGGGTCACATTCAGACCATTTAGCAAGGAAACAAAGAGATTTAAGAAAATAGTTTTAGGGAAAGGCAGGCAATATACAAATGACCAATGAATGCATATATATCATTGGCCATAAGAGAAGTGTCAATAAACACACACACACACACACACACACACACACACACACACGCACTGAGAAAGAGAGACAGAGAGAGAGAGACAGAGAGAGAGAGAGAGAGAGAGAGAGTATTATAGCATATGCCAGACCTGAGGAAAATTGCCCAGTGAATAAACCAATAACACAAGAATGAATACTGAATGGTCTGCTTACATGAGGTACTTGGACTTACTAAACACTTATGGTGAATCCACTTTAGGAAACCATCTTGACAATTCTTCAAAAAGTTAAATACAAAGTTAATTTTTAGGTATATTCAAGATAATTAAGAACCTATGTCCACAAAAATTTACAAGGGAATATTTGTAAGACATGTTTCATAATATTCAAAAGGTCAAAATAACCTCAATATTCTTCAATTAGTAAATGAATTAAAGGTGTCCAAGTACAGAGTCTGAAGTTGTGTGTCACCATGCTTGGCTAAAATAAATCGTAAAAGACATTGAGGGAGGGACTTGAAGGGGTGAGTTCTATAGATATAAATCATATCTCATTTTAGAAATGGAAGAAAACTTACCCTTAGGTTAAAAAAAAGAAAATATGGAAATTTATACTTGCTGATTAAGAGTACATGCTTAGAAATCAGACTCCTTGAGTTCAGAGCCTCAGTTGGGGGCTTCATTATGGAAAGCATAATGAAGTGGTTTGCTATAGAAAATGTATTTAGTTTCTGTATGCTAGAGTTGATCTGAAACAAAGTAATAGCCGTATCTCCTTAATAGAGACCTTGTAAGAGCCAGTTTGTACGTCAAAGAAAACAGCTTTCTACCCCACACATTAAGACCTCAGTAAATGGTGGCTAATGTTAAGAGTTTTAAAATTTATTTCAAAAGTATAGAACAATGTTGTCTGCATCATGAAGGACTAGGCTAAAAGGATCCATGACTTCTGAAACTAATGTTTGTTTACATCTCCACATGGGGATGAAAGCTTTCTTGGTGCAGAGTTGGTACTATTCCTTCTTGCTCTTCCTGACTTCTAGGAAGCAGAGGTTGCCCCACAACAGGTGTTCCACGAGAGAAAACAACTAGACAGCCTCCTTCTGGTGTATATTCAAGTCCATGTTTGAATCTAGTGTGTGTTACTGTGTCATCAATGATTTTTCTGTGGACACAGAGGAATGAATATTCAGAATCCAGTTAGACATTATGGTGTTTTGGGAAAATGTC
This sequence comes from Apodemus sylvaticus, assembly GCF_947179515.1. NCBI lineage: Eukaryota > Metazoa > Chordata > Mammalia > Rodentia > Muridae > Apodemus > Apodemus sylvaticus. The sequence goes on from NC_067476.1 coordinate 1,005,379, forward strand.
AGGAGTAGGTTCTCTTGTAGGTTCTATGACCACTCCAGTCATTGGTAGCTGGATAGGTTTACAGTATCAGGTATGAATTCCCTATTATTAAATGGGCCTAGAGTCCAATTAGATGCCTTTAGTTATCCTGTAGATGTAAGTTACATATTGTACTTTTGGGGGTATCTGATGCTTAATAATCTTAAAATGTAAAGTCATGTTGGCACATCCATGTGTTCACAGCTAATGGGAGTGCTAAGTCAGGAACCCATTTTAAGTCCAGGACTTTTAGAGCAGTCTACACTGGCCCTTACCTTCAAAGTAAAGTCAATCTTAGGTGCCATATAATTATAGATGCAAGAAGTTTAGCATCTGGCAAATGTTACAGATGCTTTATTTGACTACCAAAAGTTCTAGGTCAGAGCTGGAGACTGGAGCTCTTAGAAACAAAACCAAAACCAAAACCAAAGCAAACAAAAACAAAACAAACTAGGATCCTAGCCAATGTCAGCTCAACAGTGTTTAAAGACATTAGGATAAAAGAAATAATAATAGGTTGCACTGGTCATGGTGTCTCCGCATAGTAATAGAAAAGTAGCTAAGACAGAGCTGTGCCTGCTGCATTCCTGCCCCCCCCCCACTCCGACACACACACACACACACACACACACACACACACACACACAGCCTCTCCTTTTGTCTGTCCAGGGGCAATGCGCTGCAGAATAAATGTGGTGAGGAAGAACACCTTCAGCCTTTGCACAAACTACACTCTGTACCAGCTAGGAGTGGGCCTGTGAATAAGTTCTCAATGATAATAATTCTCCCCAATCTGGGACACCTTGCAATTCTTTCACCTTGAGTGTTCAACTTTGGGAAGAGCATTGGAGACCTGGAAGCTGCCTTTGACCCCAGCAAGTATGGTTTTCTAATCTAATTCACTCTCGATATCCAAGTGTGAATGCCATTGAATTGTGTGGTACAGAGTTTAAGTCACTTACATCCCTACACCACCCTTGCTCTAGTTAATATTTGGCTGCATACAGCAGACTTTGCAGAACCAAAGAGTTGATATGACCTTCTTGCTAGATTAGTAAGAAGTTTTAAGACAAAACCAAAATGGCAATAACAACAAAACAAGCCTTCAGACAGGCATTCATCCTATTAAATAGGGAAACCTTCATCAGGTGACCCACGTGTACCAGAGATAGTTAATAAGGCCTGGAGGAACGTAACTGCTTGTACCAGGGACATGTGAGTTTTCAATGTCTGTCAAAAGACTGTTGAGTAGAGCTACAGTGCATTTGAGTCTTGTGCCCCTCAACACCAAGCCAGTGTCTAGCACATAACTGGCTCTCAACAACTGCTGGTTAAATTATTGACTGACCAAATAAAGACTCCATTGAAATAAATTCCTGGGATCTACTGAGGAACCTTTCAAATATTTTGTGGAAAATGAACATTTGAATATCTTGACGCTAAAGTGTTTTTGTAATGGTATAAATTAATAGAGAGAGTATGACTAACCTTTGAGAGAAAAAATTACAAGCAACTGTTGTAATAGACTATTGGTGTAATATTTTCATTTAAAAAATGCTTAAATTTTATTTTATGCTTGGGGTCTGTAAAGGAGCAGGAGAGGGCTCTTGTCTGTTTGCAGAAATAGGTTATTTAAAGCCAGGCATAGTGGTGCTTGGCTGAAATTTCCAGACGTGAGGGGAAGAGGCAGGAGGGTCGAGAGATCAAGGTCATTCTCAGCTACCTAGATGAAGGCTAGTCTGGTCTACATGATATTCTGCCTGAATTTGTTTTAAAGGATAAACTATTTAAAATTTAAAGTAAGTTTTCACTAGATTGCCACTGGGTCGGGGAGGTATGCTTTGCTAGACAGGGTTTCTCTGTGTAGCCCTGGCTGTCCTGGAACTCAATCTGTAGACAAGGCTGGCCTTGAACTCAGAGATCCACTTGCCTTTGTGTCAGAGTGCTGGGATTAAAGACTTGCACTACCACTGCTCGACTAGATTGCTGGTTAAATTTACCCAAAACAATAAACAGACAAACAAACCATGAAACCCTCCTGTCTGCCTTTTCTTTTAGGGGAGTACAATTAAAACAGCTGCCATGCTCTGCAGAGAGACTAGAGCAGTGCCCACCAGCTAGACAGGCACTGTGCTCCTGAGTGAAGCCCACAGCCTCCAACCCAAGAGGCCTGCACTTGACTGTGTGCCCTGTGCATCAAGAAGTCACTACAAAATTAAACCTTATATTTTTTGGTTTTTGACTCTTAAACTACAGAAATATAACACTTAGATATTATTACATAGTTCCTTATACTTTGACAGTATCTATGAACACATATACTCTAGTATCAGTACACTTTAAATGTTTCCTTATGATAGCAAACAGTATGTGTTCCTGGTTTTCCAGTATTTCAGTACAGACTGCCTACTAAATGCTAATTTTGTGTTCTGAGCACAGTCTAAGACCCATCTTGACCAGAGAGACAGTGGAAGAAAATGAGAAAAAGAGACAATCCATGCCAACTGTGGCTAAGAGAGAATAGTGGCTCCATTCTGTCCTAAAAAGAAAGCTCAAAGCCAATCTGGGTTCAAATTCCAATTCTTCTACCAACTAGTCCTGAAAACTTAAGGAAGCCATATAGCCTCTGGAGAGCAGAACCCTCTGCAGGCGGCTGAAAAGCACAGGCTTCCTGATTAAAACCAGCATATCAGCTAGAAAGACAAAGTATCAAAACGCTGTATGCCACCCTGCTGTATGCCATGAGAATTTCACACAACAGCATGCGTACACCCACAGAAACATAGATACAGACACCACACACACAATATGCACAGTATATTCATAAAAGATACCAACTGTGAAAAAGTTGCAGGTATCATTTCCAATAAACAAAAACTGAAAGATATGTTTATTTTCCAAAAACAAATTTACAGGGCTGCTAAGTACTTGTAGTCTCAGTCTCCTGGCGGGTTGACATAGTAGGATCCCACAAGTTAAAGACTAGCTTAGGCAACATAGTGAGATACCACCCACAGAAAAATTAAACAAAATCCAATAACAGTATTGACAAGAATGACCATGGGCGTGGTAGCATCCTAAAGAACCTGTATATTGCTGTCCCTCATATCATTTCCATATTTAACGCTGTAAGTATCCTCTTCAAGTCAATGACTCAACTTCAAAATCCTGAAGGAAAATACCTAAGTTCCCCTTCCCTTCCCTTCCCTTCCCTCCCCTCCCCTCCCCTCCCCTCCCCTCCCCTCCCCTCCCCTCCCCTCCCCTCCCCTCCCCTTCCCTTCCCTTCCCTTCCCTTCACAGGTGCACACACCTAAAGACTAGACAGTTTCTCAGGAGCAGCAGGGCCTTAGCATGGGAGTAACTCTTAAAAGGATCAGTTTAACTACTTGTGACTCAAGATTCCTTCAGGATGACTTCTGGTTAGAAGGCTGACCCAGGCAAACTTCCCCCTGCCTATTCTAATTTGTGGTCCAGTGATCCGGTCTATCTTTGTGTCTGTCTGCTCCAGACCTGCTTAACATTGTTAAGAGTGAGGAAGCCTTGGCCACTTACTAACTTCTGAGTTGTGGTTTTCCTAGTGAGCTAGACATGAGAAATGATAACTTCACAAAATGAAGCAGGAGAGAGTTAGTCTTTTTGGAACGGGACAGCATATGGGTTAGATATAGCTGCTACAGTTTCCTGGTATCATGGCGGATCCCCAAGGATTCACCACTGGAGAAATCATGTATTAATAAGGCTTGCAAGATTAGAGTCTAGTTGTGGCACCCAGAGATTGAGTTACCAGTTGTTTCTGAACTAAATTTGTGCTGCATTTTCCTTCACTCAGCAGCTCATCCGGGTTTAAGAGAGAAAGCTACAGCAGCAAAGCTTGGGTTTGCCACATGTGCACCACAAAGGCCATGGGGGATTTGAAGCACGGATTGGCGTGGTAGTGACTTGCCAGTGGGAACCTAGCGAGCTGGGTGGAGACATTTCCGGAGCTCCAGGCCAGTGAATCCCAACAAGATAAGAACAGGTTGTCCAGACAGTAGCAGGGCAAGAGCGGGAACATGTCGGTTCTACTTTTTTAATATTTCACTAAACATACACATATATATCAAGATAGATATATATGTATACACACACACACACACACACATATTAAGAATGATTTTACCTTTCAATCATCAGATCTAGCTTATGTCACCCAAACATCGTTAGCTATTGGTAGTTAAGACACTTGTTATGTACTTTCTTACTGTGCATCCCTTCTCTGTTCCTTAACTGATGATGGAGATTCAGAAACCATATACATATAGTTATGTATCTATAAAGAAAAGGATAGTACAGGTTGTAATGTTAATTTTTTCAAACCTTACTTTTAATAATGGTTCTTAAACACTTTAACCTCCTTTTAGCCCACCACTTACCAGAGGTAGCAGGGGTGGTGGAGGTGGGGGAAGGATACAGGGGAAGTGGACCTGGTTAGAAATGGTTCTTTGGAGCAACTCCTGTCTGTGTTGTCTGGGCAGTTTACTTCATGGTTAGAGATGGCAGCTCCATCCATACCCGAACACTTTATAGGTGTACCAGCAGTCTGGTTTGGCAGAGTAGGGACAGCAAACATAAATCAGCTGTGGTGGCACTACCTAGCAGGGACAGCCAGGCTTCAGTCTCAGCACAAGTTAACAGGAGGGACCAGGGAGGACCAGGAGAAGTTCTGGGCTGTGCATCTCTGGGTAGTTAAGATCAGTGAAGACACGATACCCACCCACAAGATTTGCACAGCTAGTGCTGTAAGCAAGTCAAGCTCATCCTCCGCCACTGTCTATGAGACCTATTTGTTTTAAAGATTATATTTATTATATATAAGTACACTGTAGCTGTCTTCAGACACAGCAGAAGAGGGCATCTGATCTCATTATGGATGGTTGTGATCCACCATGTGGTTGCTGGGATTTGAACTCAGGACCTCCCAAAGAGCAGTCAATGCTCTTAACCACTGAGCCATTTCTCCAGCCCCTGTGAAACCTATTTATATCCTCCAAACATATCCTGTCCTCCACGGGTCTTGCTTCAGCTGACATCACGCTGCCAGTAAGCCCGAGTCTGCAGAAGTGGTAAGAAAATATGGCATGCCACCAGATGTTTTTTGGTGCATTTCTCTCCACGGAGTCCTGACAAATGCAGTTCAGCTATGCAATATAAGGCCGATCAATACATGTATGTTGTTAGCAAAGAATCGTTCATCACGTGTCCTTTCACATGCTTGCTTTAGCAGAACATCCTTTCACCTGTGTCTGCTTCAGTTAAATGTTCCTTTATGTGTTGCTCCAGCAAAACAACATCCAATAGACTTTCCAAAGAACCCTTGTTTCCACTCCGATAGATACATGGAATGTGCATCAGCATGTTTCACATCCTCTGTGGATCACTTATAATATGTAATACAATGTCAGTGTAATATAGAGCTATTATAGTATAATGTTTATGCAAACACCAAAGTCTGATGACAAAGGACATGTCAGCAACAATATAGCATTTCTTTCAAATAGTGTTGATTCATAATTGTGAAATGTAGATTTGGAATCTATGAATGCAAGATCCATGGAAAAGGAGTAGCATGTGCTTCTTTTGCCCGAGCATAGGGGACAAAGATGCTAAGGATGTGAGGGAGCAGGGAGCGTTTGATAAATCCCTATACTTTTTCCTATTCTAAAAACAATCTTTTTAGAAATACATTCCAGGGGCTAGAGAGATGGCTTGGAGGTTAAGAGGCTGCTCTTCTAGAGGTCCTGAGTTAAATTTCTAGCAATCACATGGTGTCTCACAAACATCTGTAATGGGATCTGTTTCCCTCTCCCAATGTGCATGAAGACAGAGTGTGTATATATATATAAATATATATAACTTATATATTTGTTTATATTATATATATTATATGAATATAAATAAATACATAAATTCCAAATGTGATTTACCTGCAATCCTATTATTCAGAAGACTAAAGCTGAAGAATGACAAATTCTAGGCCCAGACTAAGCTATAAACTGAGATCTCTTCTCAAAGCACAAAATGACAAACTAGCCAGAATTTCCAGTTAAATTTGCACTTCAATTGGACAGACTAGGTCTTCCTATGAGTATATTGTAGACCTTGCTTGGAACATTGTTGTAGTTTAAATGTCAAATATTTTCCCCAGACTCCTGTGTTTGAACATTTGGTCCCCTGCTGGTGTTGATGTTTTGGAACATGGTGGAACCTTTAAGAGGCGAAACCTTACTGGAAGAGTAGGTCATTGAGAAAGACTCACTTCCTTTCTACTCTCTACTTCCTAAATACAGATGTAATGTGACCAGCTACTTTATGCTCCAGCTACCAAGCCTTCCTTATAATAATGGACTGTATTCCGTTCAACTGTAAGCCAAGATAAACCCTTTCTTGTCCAGATGTTCTATGTAGCTTGTCCAGATGTTCTGTTAGAACAACAAGAAAAGTGACTAATACAAACATACTGTTACTAATATTATATTTATTGCTTATCTAAAATCCACATTAACAGAACATCCTGAATTTTATCTGGGAACCCTATTTCCACACAGACACAAATTTAACTTGTCTCTTTCAAAAAATAAAACAAACAAAATCTTTTAGGTTGGAGTCCTATTTTTCTTTTATTAAACTTAGGAGTTGGAAAATTGTCTGGTTTGTAGACCCAACTTAATATGCCTTTGAGAGTCATGGAATAATGCCCCTCAAATGCCTGAAATATAAATGTGTGTGCAGTATTTTTTATAGGTGCTAAGTACTAGCAGAGTGGGGGATGGGTAAAGATATTAAAAAACTGACCTTTCTCAAAAATTGTGTTTCATAATTTATGATTTATCATTGAGCTGCTGTCATGTTATGATGGGTTTTATTTTCTGGTGGAAAGGGTGTAAGTGTGAAGAGGAACTGGTTTAAACAATACTTGGGTGTCTGCCTCAGCCCTGCTGGCCAGAGCAGTGGCAAAAGGCCCCCAAGCACCTGTCCCAGGTACTACTATGATGGACCAATGTGTGATGGAGAGATGGGAGAGAAAGTGAAGTCGAGGGGTTCATTCACTGTGGAGAAAGATAGAACTGGAAACCCGATGGTGGTGAGGAACAGACAGATATGAGGAGACTCTGCAACCTCCGAGGCCATGGAGATGTCCTGGCCAAGGCTGCCACGAAGAGGCACGTCTGGGCTTGTGGTCCTGCTGCAGCTGGGGTCTCTGTAAAAGTCTATGGTCCAAGTTACCACCAGAAGCCAATTAGATGTCCATGGTCTGGGCTGCCACCTGAGACCATGGTGATCTCCAGTCACTGTGCTGAGCTGGCCTTGCACCTCACCTGTGAAGAATGGGAGAGCTGGCACACACAGAGACACACAGACACACACAGACACACAGACACACACAGACACACAGACACACAAACCCACACAGACAGACAGACAGACAGACACACACACACACACACACACACACACACACACACACACACACACACACATGGGAGTGAGGAGTGGGAAAGGAAGAGAGAGAGAGAGAGAGAGCCAATAATACCAGTTACTCTTAAGTGTGTGTTGGTGTTTTGTTCTGTGGTACTAATGATAGAGACCAGAGCCTAGTGTATGCTGGGTCAGCACTCTACCAAAAAGCTTTATCTCTAGCCTTAAATGACTTTAAAAGAATGGTCTCTGAATAAAGAAGACTCACGGAACTATTAAAAGTGAACTCCATTAATTGGATTAACATAAAGTCTTAGCAATACAATCCAGAAAAACTCTTTCCAGTTTATCAAAAAAACTTGAAGGAGTATATGAAAAAAGTCACTATTCTGAGTAATATTCTATAGGGCTGTATGAAGAATGTATTTGAATAAGCTGTCCCTGGTGGTACACACCTGTAATCTCAGCACTTCAGAGGCAGAAGCAAGGTCTGGGGGACAGGACACAGCAAATTCAAGGTCAGCCTCTTAGATTCAACAAGTTCATAAGGAATTCTTTGAGCAGATTAAACTGTGGCTTCACCTAACTTCAGATATTTCAGACATCACTGGAAAACCTCAAGGGGAAAACCTTTATAAGGTATACACAGATGACCAGACAAAAAAAACATCTGAGCAGTTAAACCTATCAAAAGTTACTTAGCCGTCCAACTGGTAAAGCCCCTACTTGGAGTTCATTTCAGATTGAGTCAGTTACTCTGAATTGTCCTTGTTTATGAAGGAACTAAGAATGTTGGCACCAGTGAAGCCTGATGATTCCCCCATTAGTTTGCTTCTGTTTTGATTTTTTTGTTTTGTTTTGTTTTAGCCAGTGGGAAATAAACATCATCTTTCAAAAAAAAATGTATCAGCTAGTTTTTGTGAGAGGGTATCATCAGGAGAAAGGAAGAATGGAAAACAATCAAATTGTTGCTTTAAAAGTAAAGTTAAATGTACCCTAAGAAAGGCACAGTAAGCAATAGTAGATACCACAGCGATTCCACTTGAATGAACTCTGGACAAAGTGCAATAGAGAGACTTAGCCTGAGCTAAGTCACTAAGCGGGGAAGCCCAAGGCCTGTTTGAGGGAACAGAGCAGACAGTGTAGATGGACATCCTGGTGCCTATCACACACCTTTCCAGAGACTGGAGAGGGAAGAAACCAGAGCTAGAGGACTGGAATACACTCAGATGAAGTGGTGCGCGTGCGCGTGCGTGCGTGCGTGTGTGTGTGTGTGTGTGTGTGTGCGCGCGCATGTGCGTGTGCGTGTGCGTGTGCGTGTGCGTGTGCGTGTGCGTGTGCGTGTGTGTGTGTGTGTGTGTGTGTGTGTGTGTGTGTGTATGCCCATGCACGCTCTGGGTTTAATCTCTACCACTGCAAATAAAACAAGAAGGAAGGGAGGCAAGACAATACCGTCATCTCTGAACCCTTTTTAAAATGGAACATTCTAGTATTACATATGTGAATGCATACACACATAAAGATATTCATACAGATATAGAGGATATCTTTTAGATTTGTTTTCCCTCTTGGGTGGAAACTGCCATCCACAAAACTGTGTCCAGGTCTGCCCATGAGCTCTGTTACATCACTGCCACTGGGCCCTGGAAATACCTTCCATGTGCTTTTTGTTAAGTAATCCATCAGAATATCAAGAGAGCTGAGTTATGATGCGGAGTGCTGGGTGCTGGCTCTTCAGCTCCATATGCCTCCCAGCTACAGTTTCATGAGTTTTAAGAGACTAATCCAGGCATTACATTATTGTCAGTGCCTCCCAAAATATTCCTTGCCAATTATTCTGCTTGTTTTCAAAGGGTCTCTTAGTACAGGTATTTCCTGTTTTATTTCAAAATTAATGATAAATGATAGGCTTTTGAAGGTTTAGAGAATGAAGTGTGTTCCAAGAAACTTTTTTTTTTTTTTTTTGGATAGGCATTGACTAAAGAGTTCCAACAGTTTTCCTCCTCTCAAGTTGAAAAAGGTAATTATTTTTTTTCCATAGTCATACTTTCTTCAGGACTTAGAAATATATTTTGAGAAGTTCACTTGTAGAATATGCTTTTGAAATGAAAACATCAGATATTCTTTCACAGTCAGTAAAAGTCTCACTCTTTGACGTTTTTCTGGTGCTGAAGCATTATATTTTAATAGCTACCATCCAAAGTGCTTAATCGTTTTTATATGGGTGAGTTCTTCTAGTCTTCCTAACTGCCATGAAAACTTGAACATGGATGGGGAAAGGGGTTTGAACTAGTGAATACCCAGCATAGTAGGACCACTCAGTCTCTTCAGTGTCAACACCACAGGCAAAGGATCATCTTCCTTTGTTTTCCTTAAAAAAGTGCCTTAAGATGGTAGTGCTTTAAGAACTTATAAGACCAACCCCATAGCTGACTTCCCAGAGTTAGAGGTTATGGGAGCAAAGGCCTTTAAAGAATAGTTTTGACAAACACATGTACTTTGAATACAAAAATTAACTTCTGTTTTTTTTCTTGCAGTAAATTAATCATAAGAAAGTCTCCTCCTTGCACATAATCCTAGTCTACTGTATCCCCGAGACAGACTCTCAACACTTTCTCTTCCATTGCCCTGTGGCCAGCTACTGCTTTCCCTGAGTTGAATCCGGGAATCATTCTGGCTGTGGGTGAGAGCGATGGGTTCTCTACCTGCAAACCTGGGCAGGGGACCAGAGAATCACACCTGGCGCTCTGTTCCTTCCAAAGTATATAAAAGCAGGTAGGGAATGCTGAACTCTGGCTCTTTAGCACAGCCAAAGCTGCCTGGCCTGGCGTGCCACACACCTTTGTTCTGATCCTGACAGATCAGAGTGACCCAGGGCTATATATACCTTAATCTACTGCAGAGCCTCTCCTCCTCGGGGCCCTTGCCATTGCCTACGAGACTGCAAAAACTAAATTAGAACTTGCACAAATGAAAACGGAAAGCCCTACAAGAGTGCTCTCTCTCTCTCTCTCTCTCTCTCTCTCTCTCTCTCTCTCTCTCTCTTCTTCTTCTTCTTCTTCTTCTCCCTCTCCCAGTCTCTCCCTCTGTCTCTCTCTCTGTCTCTCTCCCTCTCCCCTTCCCTCCCCCCTCTCTCTCCCTCTCTCTGTCTCTCTCTGTCTCCCTCTCCCCCTCCCTCCCTCCCTCTCTCTCTCTGTCTCTCTCTCTCTCTCCATCCATGCCAATACACACATACTCATAATCTAAAATTAAACTTCTCAAGAAATTAAGAGACCATGATTTTCATAATTGTAATCCTGTGTTCCTTTGGGCAAAAGTCAGAAATGTTAACATCCCGACGATAATGATGTCCTTGCATATATTGAAGATATTAAAATGCTTGGTCACAACCACCTATGGGCTGGTAGTTAGGTTTCCATGTGGAGAAATAGAAGTAAAATTAATAACGATTAAAAAGACATTCGAGTGCTACTCTTGCCTCTGGCTGGTTTACTTTGGACATCACAAATCCTTTCTTTCTTCTTTTTTTTTTTCAGGATCTAATATTTGGGAGTATGCTTGAGAAAACAGCGCTTCAGGAAAAGCTAAGAATGACCTCTTTTTGGCTGACTCATTCTGACTTTAAAGTAATACATCTTTACAGAACATGGAAAAAGTTCAAAGTCTGCTTTTATTTTTCCCCCTGTTTCTTAGACAGAAAAAAATTAATGCTGTAAGCCATACATTTCTTTAATTCTTGCTTTTATTCCATCAAGACAAGCATGGCATCCTTTGTTATGATAAAAAACACAATAGATAACATCAGTCTTTTCTTTTTTCTGTGGAGCTGAAGCGTTGAGCCCAGGGCCTCACAATCGCAATGCAGCCGCTGAACTCTTTCCGCGGCTCCCTGCTCTTCCCTTGTGGTGGGCTTGAAGTGTCTGCAGCTGCTCAAGCTGCACAGTAGAGTTTTGGTTTTGTGAGGCTCCATTCGCTTGGTGTTATAGCACCTAGATAGCAAGGCCAATATAGACTGTAGTGGTAAAGAGAAGTGGGTCTTGCTAAGGACACAGGCTTGGAGTGAACCATATGCAAGATGTTTAATATCTCAAGTCCTTCCCCTGTAAGGTAGCAACTGTGCCTTCCTTACATACTTCTTTATTACTCAAGGAGCTACGCCTATAAAACAACTCCCATTGTTCTTTGCACATAGTAAGGACTCCAGCACTTTCCACAGATACCCTGTTATAATTAGCAGGTTGATGCTCTCTATTCTCTGACCACTCTTTTTTGAGTGTTTGTTTGGTTGGTTGTTAATGTTGTTTTGATCTTGAGATAGCCTTGCAGTGTAAGCTGGACTTGAACTTGAGATTCTTCTGCTCTGTCTTCCCTGTGCTAGGATAACAACTGTGTGCTACCATACCCCACTTCAAGTCACTTTCCCAGTGCAATTTTCTACAAGTTATATTTTCTCAGCTCCTGCTGTCGATTTCACTGCTAGATGACCTCTGAGCTGACTGATAGGGCTACCCTCCTACTTTCCGGGTTGCTCAGGTTTGATCCTAGGAAGATTCCATTTGCATTTACCACCCACTTGTGACCTTGGGCTCCTCATCCCATGCTTCTGTTTCTCTGTTATCCAGTTGTCTCTTCAAGACAACTAGATAGCTCTTGAATCAGAACACTTGATCATTCTCCACATTAGCTGAACAGCAGGAATATTGGAAAAACCCTAAAGCTATTAGACTCATGCTAACTTGAATTCTGAAGCAAATCAAGGATGCAGGGGGATGGATCTACATTTAGTTCATCTAAATCCTCTCCAACCATCAACCAAGGGGCACACATGGTTCCAGCCAAAAATGTGGCAGAGGAAGGCCTTATTGGGCATCAGTCGGAGGAATGGTCCTTGGTCAGGTAAAGGCTCAACAGAGGCCCAAACAAAGGGAAACTGAGGGGGGGGGAGGAAGGAGTGTGTTGGGTGGAGAGGCATATACTTGGAGGCAGGGGGAAGGAGGAAGGGGAGGGGTTTGGAGTCTTAGGGGAGGGGGGATATTGGGAAAGGTTTTACCATTGGCAATGTAAATGACGATATTCAATGAAAAAATAAATTAAAAATAATTTCCCTTCATTTCACCTTGTATGTCTCAGGTGGATCTCATTTTCTTCTAAGTCTTCATAGTAATTTCATTCTTCTAACTCTCAACTTTTCTCTGGAGTTTTCAGAATCTTGTATCTGAGCTCTTGGGCCAGAGATATAGCTCAGCTGATGAAGGTCCTGCTTTCAAAGCACAAGGACCTGAGTTTGTATCATTAACATCAATGGAAAACCAGGCAGTGGTCCATGCCTGTCACCCCAGCAGTGTGTGGATGCTAGGTGATTGCAGGGAGACAGATTTTTGGCCAGCAAGCCTAGTCAATCTGTGAACTCTGGGCTCAATGTAATCTTGACTTACAAAATAAGGTGAAAAATAATCAAGGAAAAAAACAAATAAACACACACACACATACATCCTCATAGGCACACAGACACACAAACATGTGCATAAACCACACACACATACAGGCACACACACATACATGAAAACACACACACAAACATGCCAATATACCCCACTCGCACATGTCCCTTCCCCCACAGCATTTGGCTGGACTTCTTAGCCCATCCAATTCAAGCCCTGACATTCCTGGCCGGCAGCCCCCACCCTTCCGCTGGTGTTACCCAGCCTATTCAAGCTGCGACATTCAGGCCGGCAGCCTCCACCCATCCCCTGCCCAGACCAGCAGAAAACCTGCCTGACTGGAAGCAGGCAACCCGCTGAGAAGAAGATCCAAGGAATTCCCTGCCATTTGGGGGTCAGGGTGGTTTTCTAAAGACTGTATATATTGACTAAATAATAGTAAAGTCAGTCTCTATCGGCTAGACACACAGACACTCTCATATGCACACGCATATGCACATACACCCCCATACAGAAACATGCACACACACACACAATTAGTTTCTAATTGTAGCTTATGTGCTTCACCCTCTTCCATCTCCTAATTCAGAAGGAACTACCATTTTCAATCACCCTGAGAAGCCCCAATCCTCCCTCCTAACCTTTGGAAGACCTTTCCTTCGTGAACTCTACTCTGTATGGCCCCATTTTCTTCTGCCTTGACATTCTAGTTGGTCTTGGCTGTCATGGCAATGTCTTCTCCTGGTTCACTTCCAGATGCTTTCAAACTCTAGACGGTTGTCTGGCTGGGCTCAAGCCCTGCCTGACCTTTCCCCCTCTTGGCAGGACCAGCCCCCAGGGTGTGGTGACAGAGTGCTGCCAGTAAGGCTTGCCAGGGTTGCCATAGAATTGCATATTTAAGTCCCAGGTCTGCAGTAGTCTGTGGAAATTGCTCTGGCCTCTAGATATAGGCTGGACTCAGACAGACATCAAGGTTGGCTCAGTGGGACTGAGATATAGCTCTCCTTAGCTTGGATAATGGTGTTCAGATGCAACCTGGTAGAAGGGCCAGTGTGAGGGGCCTAGAAGAGGGAGGGGATGAGACAAGCTGGCAATAGGGGGAAATGTTTTTATGTTTGATGGAGTACCATCTCCGTGAGTCCTACTCCACATGTCCAGCTCTGTCCTCAGTTGATTAAAACTAGAGTGAGTTGCCTTCTGGATACCTCTCCTCTCTTCTTCCACATGGCTTGTTTAAAAAAAAAAAATCTTCCCTGTCTTCCTTACTTCTACATTTCCTTAAAGCCTGTCTCCTGCTCCATACTTTATTAGGCTTGTTTGTAATTTTCCTTGTTGCCTAGGTTTGAAACTATGGTCTTAGGTTGGGTTTCTGCTCCACACTAATTTGACTAAAGCCTTTTATTGCCTCCTTCCTTCTTTTGCATTGATTATATGGACTACTACGACATAAGAAATCAATAATGCAAAACACATATAAAGTACTGTGTACAAAGACACATGAAAATGAAACTTGTTCAAGGTAATACTCTACTAAAAACCTTCAATGGATTTCCAATACTTAAGAAACTTGTATCTGGCTGAAGATGTGGCTCAGCAGTTAAAAGCACCGACTGCTCTTCCAGAGGTCCTGAGTTCAATTCCCAGCAACCACATGGTGGCTCACAACCATCTGTAATGTGATCTGATTCCCTCCTATGGTGTGTCTCAAGACAGCTACAGTGTACTCACATACCTGAAATAAATAAAACAAGTCTTTAAAAAAAAAAAAGAAAGAAATTTGCATTAGCCACCATACCATAAGGATACTTTCTCAGCTCTGTTCATTGTAGCTTTATTTGTAGAGGCCAGGAACTGGAAACAACCAAGATATCACTCAACTGAAGAATGATTAATGAAAATGTGGTCTACACAATGGAATACTAATCAGCTATTAAAACAAAGACCTCATGAAATTTGAAGGCAAATAGATGGAACTTGAGAATGCCATCCTGAGTGAGGTAACCTAGAACCCCCAAAAACATGTATAACAGGAGCCTAGCATTATTGCCTCCTGAGAGGCTTCATCCAGCAATGCATAGAAACAGATGCAGAGACCCACAGCCAAACATCAGGAGGAGCTTGGGGAGTCTTGTGAAAGAGTTAGAGATAAAACTGAGCAAGCCAGAGGGGTGAAGGACACCACAAGAAGACCTACAGAGTCAACTAACCTGGACCCAGAGGAGCTCACAGAGAGTGAACTACCAACCAAAGAGCATGCAGGGCTGAATCTAGGACCCCCAACATACTTGTAACAGATGTGCAGCTTGGTTTTCATGTATGTCCCCTAAGGACTGGAGTGGCAGCTGTCTCTGACTCAGATGCCTGCCATTGGATTCCCTTCCCCTAACTGGACTACAAAGTTGGGCCTTAGTGGGTGAGGATGCATTTAATCCTACTGTGACTGGATGTCCTAGGGTGTGGTGTCACCAAAAATGGGCTTCCCCTTCTCTGAGGGGAAGGGAAGGAGATAAATGAGAGAGGGATTTGTAGAGGTGGAACTGGGAGGAGAGTGGGGTGCAATTGAATGTAAAGTGAAGGAAGGAAGAATGGAAGAAAGAAAGAAAGAAAGAAAGAAAGAAAGAAAGAAAGAAAGAAAGAAAGAAAGAAACAAACAAACAAACAAACAAACAAACAAACAAACAGACAGACAGACAGACAGACAGACAGACAAAGCTGAATCAGGGCTGGCACTGTAGCCAAGTAGAGCATTTGTCTGGCCCAGATGTGTTCTTATAATCAATTCCCTATATATAGAAAAACCAGAGCATTCAAGCATATGTTAAAAACCCATTGCAATCCATGTCTTGGTCACATTTCTGCTATCACCTCTCTGTTCCTGTGGCATTCAGCCACTGTCTCCTCCCATCAGGTTTCTTTATATCTTATATGTACATAAGTGTTTTCAGCATTGAGTTGTGAGAGCAATGTCCACCATTGCTTTCTAACTGTTCAAGTTGCCTACTTCAGCTACTGTCTGTCCCTGTCTAATGGATATCTTGGGCTTAGGTCAAAGTTCATCCTCACCCCCAGGTTAATGCTACTCGACTTCCTACTCAGCTATTTGCTTTCACCCTATCTTCTGATGTCTAGATTACTTCTTGGCACTACACTGCCTGCTTCTTTTATTGTGTCCTTCTGTTTAGGCACAGTTCTTATTGATAACTTCTTTATTGATGTGTCTTCCTGGAAAATGGAAGTATACTCATTTTCTCAACACTCAAGAGTCTGAGACAGGAGCATAATGAACTCAGCTTAATGGGATCATATATCCCTCTCTGTGCAACACAAAGGAGACAGAAATTATAAATTTAATATTTTCCAGGCCAGTAGTTCTAACTGGGTCCCCCATAAGCAGCAGCAGCATCACCTGGGGGTTGTTAAAAATATTTAACAATGTTTAGGACCAGCTGTGAGAAGCTCAGTGGTAGAGCTCTTTGCCTAACATTCACAGGGCACTTGGATCTATCTCTAGAACTGAATAACAAAAGAAAAAAATAAAACAAAAAACATAAACATTCAACCTCCTCCCATATCTTTTAGGTCAAAATTCCAGGAATGGGCCCACGAATTCTCTCTCAACACCCCCAGGGGTGTGTGTGTGTGTGTGTGTGTGTGTGTGTGTGTTGCTGGTAGGGAGGAGTGATTCTGATGCTCCTTGAAGTTTGAGAGCTGTAACTTCTGGATATGGATTTGGGACTAGGCAAGCTGCCTCTGTCTGTTGCTTCTCCAAGGACACTATAAGATATTTGGGACTTTGCTCTTTCTGATATTTCTGAAAGCAGTGGAAAATTACTTGTTTGTATACACAGGTACTTTATTTTGCCCAACCTCTCTTAACAAATTATTGCAATCAACTTCAAAAAAAATGGTAGAACAGAAGATGAGAATGAAGAAAAGAAGGAGGCAAACATGCTAACCACGAACATCACCATCACCATGGTCCCCAGAGCATCTCGGAGCTCTCCTGGCTACCAGGAAAAGAAGGAAACCAATGTCCTTCTTGTCCTATTTCCACTAGAGAAAGTCAAAATTCTGTTCTTGAATCCCAAGTGGATTTGCCCCTGTGGAACCTTCTAGAGGGGGCCACTCAAAGAACCATAGGACCAACTAGCAAAGACTTGTTCCATGTATACCCATGCTTTTCCAAGGCTGACATATCTGTTATAAAAACTGTGCCAAAGCTCAACACACAAGAGAGACCAGCTGTGACTAAATCTGTGACAAGAAGTGCTATGCTGCTTCTCTTCACTTAGTGGCCACTAAGAAAGAATTAATTTTCTTCTGCAAGTCATTGACCAAGAACATAATGCAGAATCTTGTCTTGGATTACGATTCATTGCAGCTGAAGCCTGACGGAGACAAGAAAGGTGTGAGGTGGGTGGGCCATTAGAGAATAAACATCTAAGGGCTGGTGGCTCTGACAGGCTCTAGGTCCTGTCTGACTGGCCTCAAAGTCATTGAGCCTGATTGAGTTTAGACTGTAGCAGAGTATTCTATACCAAGGAAAAGCTAAATTCTGTGTGGCTGAACTGCAAGAGAGAACATCTGAAGAACAGTCCTCCAGGGAGGGCCAGTTATCAGTTACCAGTAGCTAAGAGCTACTACTATAGGCAAAGTTGTTTTGATGTAGATGAAAAAGTATATAATAAGGATTTCTTGAACTTTGGAACTTAATACTTTTGAATAAACTCAGGGTTGATTTTAGATGTAACAGGGTTGCAAGTGAGTTCATATTCACATTGTGTAGAAGCCCTCTGTCTCTGCAATTAGGATCCTGTTCTCATGAATTTGACAACTGTATAATTCATGGAGCCCAGTTTGGGGAGGGGAAAATTAGTATCTAAGCACAAACAATGCCGGGTTATAGGGTACATTCCCCCATCTGTCATAAGCTATCTTGTGCAAGCTATTTTTTCCAAACACAGCATTATAATGTGTCTTCAAAAACTTGACTGAATACATAGGCAAGGAAGAAGAAATGGCACAAAGGTTGAAATAAAGATTCTATATTCTGTCATTCACCACAAATACCCATGAGATGAGTGGTAGTCACCCAGGTCTATAACCGAGGAGTCTTGAGGAACTGTACATTCAGAGTCTTTAAAAGACGTACCATGGGCAATTCTGCTTGGACTTAAGGCAAGGGAAGAGGATGCCATTACCTGCCTTCCTGGAAACCTGAATCTGCACTATGTTGCTTTGCCTCCATGTAGAACATGGACAAGAACTGTTCCAGCCTCGCTTCCGAAATCATCAGAAATGACAAATGTCTGAAAAACTTCTCCCTAAAACATGACTTCTTTCCAAACTTAAATTGCAGTGCTGAAAATAAAGAAGCACACAAGGCTGTTGTTTCCCTGGATGCTTCTAAGATGATCTGGACTTCTGCTGTAAATTTCTTTTTTTTTTCATTAATAGGCTCACTAATGTGGACAAGGGAAAGCTGATCATGCCTCAACTCTACACAAAGAGATATTCTAAACTTTCATAATCTTTATTTTTAAACATGCTTATTGAGTGATAATATTCAGAAATTCTAAACTGCATTTCACGTAGAATTTGATGAGTTTTAACATATATACCACCATGTATAAATAATAACAAAGAAAAATATGAACATTTTTATTGTTTTTTAAATTTGATATATTTTTTATTTACATTTCAAATGATTTCCCCTTTTCTGGCCCCCCACTCCCCGAAAGTCACATAAGCCCCCTTCCCTCCCCCTGTTCTCCCACCCACCCCCTTCCCACTTCCTTGTTCTGGTTTTGCCTTATACTGGTACACTGAGTCTTTCCAGAACCAGGGGCCACTCCTCCGTTCTTCTTGGACATCATTTGATGTGTGGATTATGTTTTGGGTATTCCAGTTTTCCAGGCTAATATCCACTTATTAGTAAGTGCATACCATGATTGATCTTTTGAGACTGGGTTACTCACTTAGTATGATGTTCTCCAGCTCTATCCATTTGCCTAGGAATTTCATGAATTCATTGTTTCTAATGGCTGAATAGTACTCCATTGTCTATATATACCACATTTTTGCATCCATTCTTCTGTTGAGGGATACCTGGGTTCTTTCCAGCTTCTGGTTATTATAAATAGGGCTGCTATGAACATAGTGGAGGATGTATCCTTATTACATGCTGGGGTATCCTCTGGGTATATGCCCAGGAGTGGTATAGCAGGATCTTTCGGAAGTGAGGTGTCCAGTTTTCTGAGGAACCGCCAGACTGATTTCCAGAGTGGTTGTACCAATTTGCAACCCCACTTCTGCTGTAAATTTCTACACACACACACACACACACACATATTTGTGTTTTGATCATATTCAAATCCAACTTCCTTCCCTAACTCCTCTCAGGTCCATCCCTCTTTCCCTACTCACCCAAAACTTTATTTTGTGTCTTCAAACACACACACACACACACACACACACACACACACACACAGAGCAATTTTTGTAACTCATATATTCTTGGATATATCGTCTTCTATTCCAGAGAAGTTGATCTATCAGGGGCTACATGTGCAAAGAATATGGACTCTCCCTCTCTACAGCCATCCATTGCCAGTAGCTTCTTAGATAGAGGTGGAATGCACCACTTACCCCCATTTCCATGCTGGGAGTTTATCTGGCTGGGGCTTGGACGGGTCTCATGATGTCATCACAAGCACAGTGAGTTAGTGTATACGGTGGCCCTGCTACATCTGGGAAACACTGTGTGCGTGTAACTGTCCATCCACCTCCTCTTAAGCCTTCCCATGCCCTCTTCCACTGAAACCTTTAAGTCCTATACTTGCTTTTCCATGTTCAGGTCACTGAATGTGACACTACTAACTTGTATTTCTTCTTCTTCTTCTTTTTTATTATTTGATATATTTTTTATTTACATTTCAAATGATTTCCCCCTTTCTGGCTCCCCACTCCCTGAAAGTCCCATAAGCTCTCTTCCCTCCCACCTGTTCCCCCATCCACACCTTCTCACTTCCCAGTTCTGATATTGCCCTATACTGCTGCACTGAGCCTTTCCAGAACCAGGGGCCACTCCTCCGTTCTTCTTGGACATCATTTGATGTGTGGATTGTGTCTTGGATATTCCAAGTTTCTAGGCTAATATCCACTTATCAGTGAGTGCATACCATGATTGATCTTTTGAGATTGGGTTACGTCACTTAGTATGATGTTCTCCAGCTCCATCCATTTGTCTAAGAATTTCATGAATTCATTGTTTCTAATGGCTGAATAGTATTCCATTGTGTATATATACCACATTTTTTGTATCCATTCCTTCATTGAGGGACATCTGGGTTATTTCCAACTTCTGGCTATTATAAATAGGGCTGCTATGAACATAGTGGAGCATGTGTCCTTATTACATACTGGGGACTCCTCTGGGTATATGCCCAGGAGTGGCATAGCAGGGTCTTTGGGTAGTATCATGCCCAGTTTTCTGAGGAACCACCAGACTGATTTCCAGTGGTTGTACCAATTTGCAACCTCACCAGCAATGGAGGAGTGTTCCTCTTTCTCCACATCCTCGCCAATACCTGCTGTCTCCTGAGTTTTTAATCTTAGTATTTCTTCTAATGTAAAAATTCCCTTTATTTATTCTTCTCTTCAATTCCTTAAGATACCATACTTGCACATAAAATGACTACAGTGAAGAATAACTAAAGCAAGAAAAGGGAATGTCTTTGCTTCCTTGAATTCAGTGGACTCGATTCTATGAAAATAATGTGTATACTATTAAATGCACTTTCCCTTCCTTAATCTGAGCTTATTGTATTGCACTGCCTAGCAATACTAACTACACAATTCATACATCTCAGTATAAAATGGAATGTAGCAACTCCCTGTTAAGAGACTATTGGAAATTTAAATACAGAAGCTGTGGGCATCAATGGGTATGCAAGACCCCTCTAACTTGGCTTCTTCTGTGACTGTGTGGCACATGCTTAGGAAGTCATCTCCCCTGAAGACCTTTGTAGCTAAAGACATGCAGTATCACACATAGCTTGGTTTAACAAATAAAGGTATTCTGTATTCATTTGACTAATATCTTTAGTGAGTATATGTGCTCATCTTAGTGTTATCCAGCTAAGGAGCTTCTGGAGAGACTGAAGTCAGACTCACCTTAGACATGTTTTGTTTGAAATAAGAACTGGTAATTGTTGTATGGTATTCCCTTGTAAATAACCATTTAAGAATTTTAAATAAAAGAACATAAGGAACAGTTTTGAAGGGGTCATAGTAAGTTATAATAGTATTAACTTTCTATTAAACTGTACATTTCTACCAAGAAGGCTTACAGTTAGCCTATGACCTTGGTGACTTTCATTGTTGTAAATCTAAGAAAGACAGTGACATAAGTAGACCTAAGGACCTGGAAAGAGAGGACAAAAAGGGCTTTGCCAGGCATAGGCTGGTTGTGCACACTACATTTACCCACACTCTGGAGATGCATGGAGAGAAACAGGCAAAGGTTAAACCAGAAATAGTTCTGTCATCTATGTAAAGAAATTTCAACTTGCAAACTGTCCACAAGAGATTTTTCTATAAAGAACAACTCCAATGGTTAGAACAATTACACTGCAGAATAAATGTAAAAGATCACCTGGTCTGCTAAAATTTTAACAGAAATATAAAAAATTTATTAAAAATATAAATCTTTGAACAGTTTCTTCCTCTTAGCTTCCATATAGATTTGTCACTCCTCTCCATTAAGATTAAGAGACAGAAAATTTAGAGAGTAAATAAGCAAACTCCAGTAAGAAACAAACAACACATATACAATAATGTTAAAGAAACAGAGAGACTTATAGAACAAGCCATCTGTCTTAATTTGGGTTTTACTGCTGTGAACAGACACCACGACCAAGGCAACTCTTATAAAAAATATTTAATTGGGGCTGGCTTACAGGTTCAGAAGTTCAGTCCATTATCATCAAGGCAAGAACATGGCAGCATCCTGGCAAACATGGTGCAGCAGGAGCTAAGAGTTCTGCATCTTCTTCTGAAGGCTGCCAGCAGAATACTGGCTTCCAGGCAGCTATGATGAGGGTCTTTTTTTTAAATTTGATATATTTTTTTATTTACATTTCAAATGATTTCCCCTTTTCTGGCCCCCACTCCCCGAAAGTCCTATAAGCCCCCTTCCCTCCGCTTGTTCTCTTACCCACCCCTTCCCACTTTCCTGTTCTGGTTTTGCCCTATACTACTACACTGAGTCTTTCCAGAACAAGGGGCCACTCCTCCACCCACACCCACAGTAACACACTTATTCCAACAGGGTCACACTTTCTAATAGTGTCACTCCCTGGGCTGAGCATATATAAATCATCACATCCTCCAAGATAAATAATCTTGTCTTTGTTCAAATTATATACTTCACTCACTAACACACTGTATTTGCATCGCTTTTGACCCTCCCCTCCCCTCTCCAAGCTCTCCCATGTCCCTCCTACCCCCTCTGAAATCCATAACCTCTTCTCTAGAATTATTGTGTTATAGAGAGAAATGGTAACATGGCATACGTAATATTGAAAAACAGACAAAAAGTAACAACCCACCAAGCCCAAATAGTATTATTGTGCATGCAAACATAGGCTTATGACTGACTACATGGAATTGGGGGCTCAACCCTGAAGAATACTGATCCTCCCTCTTTTAGCAGCCACTGATTGCCTGTAGTTCAACTAAAGTTTGGGTGCTGTGAAGTGATTTTCCATCTGTGTTGGCATTTTAACTGGTCTTTAGAGGTCTTGTGGCAGCAGCCATAATGTTGAGAGTTCACAAGTATAACATTCAGTTGTTTCTAGTACATAGTATCTCCCAGTGCTCATCCAGGTTCCCAGGTTCTCACAATCAGACCACCCCCTTTCTTCAATGTTCCCTGAACCTTTGCTGTAGGGATTGTGTTACAGACCTCCCATTTGGGGCTGGGCATGCTAAGGTCACTTAATCTCTGTTGTAGAGTCTGTAATAACTTCTGCCTGCTAGATTGATGAGGGCTGGGGGTTTCACTTACCTATGGGTCTAAGGATAAGAATTTAGAAGGCAGTTGACAACTACACTAATTTAGTTAATCTACACGTGAGTAGCAGACTCTCCTCTAGAGTATACAACTCCCTTACCCAGAGGATCCTGGTTACAATTATAGCATCAGGAATGAGGTTTTTTTGATTTTTGTTTGTTTGTTTGAATTTGTATTTGTTTACTTTCTCTTGCCTTACTGCTTCAGCTAGTGTTTGAACCCAGTATTGAAAAGTGATAATAAGTAGACAATTCTGGTTCCTAGTTTCAGTGGGATTTCTTCAAATGTTTCTCTGTTTAGAATGATATTGATTGTGGGTTTCTCCTATGTAACTTTTATTGTCTTGCGTGTGTTTCCTCTAGTTCTGTTCTCTCTAAGACTTTTATCATTAAGGCACATTGGATTTTGTTAAAGGCTTTGTCTGCATCAACTGAAATTTTCATTTGATTTTTGTCTTTAAGTCCATTTGTGTTATTTATTACATTTATTGACTTGCACATGTTTAACTCTCACTGTATCTTCTGGATAAAACCAACTTAGTAAAGGTAAATAATCATTTTGATGTATGTTTGTATTCAGTTTGTAATTATTTTTTGGAGGATTTTTGAGTCTATGTTCATCAGAGATTTTGGTCTGTATGTTTGTTTGTTTGTTTGTTTGCTTTGTTGTTGTTGCTGTTGTTGTGTCTTTACCTGGTTTTACTGTTAGAATGATACTGGCTTTGTATAACAAGTTTGGGAGTGCTTCCGAGTTGTTTTATATTTTAAAGTACTTTAAGAAGGATTAGCTGCAGATCTTCTTTGAAAGTCTAGACCAGTTCTGCTGTGAAGCTATCTGGGTCTGGAACTCTATTACTTTTTTTTATTTTTAGTTGTTGGTTTTTTTTTGTTGTTTTGTTTTCTGTTTCAAATTTAGGTTATTGATATCTTAATGGTTTAATTTAGTGGTTTGGATGAATGTAGAAATCCATTTCTTTTAGGTTTTCCAACTGAGGGGAGTATTAACATATTTCTTTATAATATTCTGATTTCTTTGGAATTTGTCATAATGTTTCCCTGTTCATTTCTGATTCTATTGGGACATCTTTATTCTTTAGTTGAGCTCAAGGCCTGTGGATCTTGTTTATTTTGTGAGAGAACCAACTCCTATATTCATCGATTCTTTGTATTGTTTGCTCTATTTCTATTTCATTAAGTTTGCTGTGGATTTATTACTTCTTGTTGTCTACTAAAGTTGGATTTACTAGTTCTTGTTTTTCCAAATTTTTGAGTTGCAGCATTACATCATTTATTTGTGCTCTTTCTGAGTTTTTTAATGTAGACACTTACAGCTGTAAGATTTATTCACAGGACATCTCTTACCATATCCCAAAGGGTTTGCTGTGCTGTTTTCATCCTTATATATTTAGTTCCAGCAATTTTTCCCTTTTTCCTTGGTTTCTTATTTTACTCATCATTCAGTAATGAGTTTGTATACTTACTAGATCTTTGCTTGCTATCAGTTTTAAGTTTTCTTGCATTATGTTCAGATAGGATATACATAGCTGTTTCAATCTTTCTGAGTTTGTATTATGTCCCAGGATGTGTAATTTAGAGAAGTTTCCATGGCTTCTAAGTATAGTATATATTCTTTGATGTTTGAATAGAATATTATGTAGAGATCTATTAAGCCCATTTGATGTGTGATGTCATTGAATTCTGATGTTTCTGTGATTTTATGTGTACAAATGACCTAGCTGTCAGAGAATGCTGGTTACTGAAATCACCTCCAATATCTAAGATGAAATTATCTGTCACTTGATATCCAGATTTTTGTGAAATCAAATATGCCATAGTTAGATGACTAATGTCTTCTTGATCAATTTTCCCTTAGTTGCAAAGTTCCCTTAGCAACTTCCCTGTTGTTATGATAAAACACCATGACCAATGTAACTTATAGAAGGAAGAGTTTATTTTTGATGATGGTTCTAGAGGTATGGAGTCCACAGTGACAGAGACAGCAGGGCAGCAGTCAGTGGGCAGCAGGCATGGCAGTAGGAATAGAAAAATGAGTCACATCTTGAACTGAAAGTACAAGGCAGAGAGTGAACCAGAGTTAAGTAAGGCCTTTTAATCCTCCAAGTCTACCTCTAATGATGTACTTCTTCCAGAAAGTGTAAACTACCTAAACCTCCTGGAACAGTTCTACCAACTGGGGACTAGACATTCTAATGCCTAAGATTCTGGGGTGATTTTCTCATGAAAACCACTATGGATGATCAGATCAAAGTTTCTTTTATATCTGCTGGTTATTTTTGTTTTGAACTCTATTTTAAATTCACCATGGATGTTGCTCCTAGTAGGACCTGATTCTGAAGGAGCAGCATAGGAAAAGACTGCTGGTCAGAGTTACACAGAGGGTATGTGGATACATTTCCAGCTGGACCTAGATCTGGACCACTAGTGGTGCTGTGGGTGAGTTCATCTGTATGTTTTAAAGCTTCTAAATGAAGGGACTAATTCACTGGGTGAGTTCTAGTATTTAAGACATGGCTAGAGTGAACACTATAAAATTGTCACAAACAAAAATGATATCTTCCTTTGAAATAAATTTCATAATGAAACTTGAGTTTTCATTATGTTTTGCTTGTCAAATGTCACCTTGGAAACCAAAAGGTGCCTTTGAAATGTGGAATGTTCCAGCAGGATGAGCAGTAGACCAGGCACAGTAGGTTGTCAAATTTAGTTGGAGGGACAGAAGAAATAAAGGGGCACATTTTAGAAATAAGGGGCAAAACTCAAGGAAGAATGACCTTCATACAGAGGTATACTTCCCTATAAAACTTAATAAATTATCTATGGAAGATATCCTTCTGGGATAATATGGGGCAGAAAAAATTTAAACATCTTAAGAGGCTGAACGTGTGTCTTTACAGGTACCCTGTTGGGGGCCGCCCGAACGCTCCTACGTCCTCCATTACAAGATGGCGCCTACTTCCTGTTCTTGCTGAGCCGTAAACAGGCCGAGTGCGCATGCCCAAGCGGAGTTTCCCGCCACTGAGTCTCCGCCTACCTCGTGGCGTCATATGGGGTAATGAGCCACAGCCAACCAGGGTACGCCACGTCCAAGGCGGGAGGACTTGCCTATATAAGACTTGGGTTCGCGCTCCCTCGGGGTCTCCGCCATGTAAGCTTATGCTCTTCCTCTCAAGAGGCATAAAGCGTTCTACAGAAGGATCCTAAGTGTGCCGCGTCGTTCTTGCTGGCGAGATGGTAGCGCGGGACAACTGGTGCCGAAACCCGGGAAACAAGACCAGATCATCGTCAGCACCACCGGAGACCCCTCGAACTCGGGGTGGATTCAGAACTGTAGGTGAAGTCGCCCAGAGAGGTATGTCTTTTTTGGACTTCGGGTTGAATCTCTCTCCACCTTGGGAAGGCAGTCTTGAGGCCTTGGTCATTGTCCTGAGAGCGCTCCTACTTTCTCTGATAGTTTCCTTTTGCATTCATAAAGGTTGGTGTTAGGTGTGGTAAGGCCGACGTAGATAAGTGGCGGCACCTGAGCCCACGCCTCAGTCTCTCGTAGATAAGGGAGCAGTGTGCGGTGGTCCTTTTACCTTCGGTTTCTCGCACCGGTAAGACGGACGTAGATAAGCCGCGAGTGCGCCCGTCCCAATCGGTTGTGGCCGCCTTAGAGGCTGTGCTGAAACAACGAGGTATCAAGATTGCCAACCGAACGCTTAGGAACTTTGTACGAGAGATAGATCGAGTGGCTCCCTGGTATGTCTGCTCCACGTCGCTGGCCTTGGTCTCATGGAACAAATTAGGTAACACGACAGCAATATGGAAACTCATTAAAAACTGCTTGGAGGATAGGGACTGCCAGACTGCCGTTGCCGAGGGCCGAAGTGTTCTCGAAGAAGTCCAGGACAGCATATCAGAAACTGAGCGCAGTGAGAGGTTAGGTGCACTAAGAAGAAACGGGCCCAGAATAAGGAAAATGGACCTCCTGGAAAGTCTGCTGACAAGGGAGAGTATTTTAAGGAACCAAGAATAAGGAAAATGGACCTCCTGGAAAGTCTACGGACAAGGGAGAGTATTTTAAGGAACCTAGATATAAGGAAAATGGACCTCCTGGAAAGTCTAAGGACAAGGGAGAGTATTTTAAGGAACCTAGATATAAGGAAAATGGACCTCCTGGAAAGTCTATGGACAAGGGAGTGTATAAAAGAAAAGTTATCTTTCTGTGTTTGTCCCAGTGCACTGACTGTTTGTCTATGTGTACGTTTATGTCCTCTCTGTGTTTTTGTGTGAATGACTGTTTCATGTTAAAAAGAAAAATTGGTAAGGATTTCATCTGCTGGCAACCTCTTGAGCCAGCCGCAGTTTGTGTGAGGACTGATTTAAAGCTGTGCCACAGCAGCACAGCTCACTCGCCCAAGAGGCAAACATAGCTGGGGAAAAAGCCAATTTTAAAAGCCCAGAAGCCTCAATTTTTGGGAAAAACTTTGGTTTGGCTTGTGAAATTCATGTAATCACTTTATACTTCTTTCTAATTGGTTTTAATGGTATAAGGTTTCACATATCTTGATTAAAGTGTTATAAATTAATTATTATTTAAAAGGTATAGTGTTACTAAGAAAAAGGTTAGTTTAAAACTGGGGATTCAGTGTTAGAGCCATCTTAACTAGCTACATGTGGCCCAACGCAACTCATGCTTTGTTCTTGTTTATAATTGGATTTAAAGGTATATTTTGCATGTCTTGACTATAGAGTATTGGCTTAAGTCACTGGACATGATTTAAAAGGTATAATGTTATTAACAAAAGTTAAGTTAAAGCTGATAGTTTAGGGTAGTCGCCATTTTTAAACACGTGGCATGACGCAATTCAGGAAATACAGGCCTTTAAGACGCTCCTAAATTGGCATGGTGTTTTGTGTGAATCTTGGCCTGGAGATTGGATAAAGATGTAAAATAATGTCTCTTTAATAAGTTACACTGGCAGACAAACCTTGTGCTGTAAAAATGTGTTTGTCATTGATTTTAAAGAAAATAGATTGTTTAAAATTGGGATTTGCTTCCAAAATTGCAATGGTGCTCTAATATTGCAAGAAAACATTGAGTTATTGGCTGCAGTTTTCAGTTTGCAGGCTTATAATTCTTAACATTTTGTAATAATAAGATAATTTTGAGGGTGATACAGCTATGGGTTTTAGAGGCCCATTGCCACTTTTCCACAAGATTATAGGCTACAATGGTAGGAGCAAAATTTAACCCCCCAAGATTAAAAAGGAGATCTCAGTGGAAATGTATTTGATATCAAGCAGGTTCCTTTGACCATGGAATTACTGGTTTCTTTTGTTTAATCCTCAAAACGTCCTTGTAGGTTTGGGTCTGGTCTTAAATAAAAGGCTCAGATTAGAAGATTTACATTTGAGGAATCTCATACAATGCCCTTGCCAAGGACTCAAGGTGGATCCTAGGGCAGATAAAAAAAATTTACATTTGAGTTAATGCAAAACTTAGAGCTGCCTCAGGGGAAGCTAGTGAGGAAGCTTGAGAAATTGTTTCTGCCTTACAGGCCCCACCTAAGTTTTTGACTTATCCTGGTGTGGGTTAAAATGCAGCTCAAATCTATGAAAGGTCAAGGAGGCTATAAAGGCATTAACATTTGGCCTGTCTACTTCCTACAAAATTATTGTAAATTTAAAGGGTTGGTTTTTTGCTTTACATTCTGATAATTATAAAAGCATTTGCTTCTAATTTTAAAGAAACAACAAAACAATTTCATTAGAAAGTTTTTGCCTCAAGGAATGGCTAACAGCCTTACGTCCTGTGAGAAAAAATGTTTGTCTCTCTTTCAATACAAGAGTTAGGATCTTACATTTTTCAGTGTATAATGTTCATAGAATGTTTGTTACAGGCCTTTGCTCTAACTATGGACTTTTAAAAAGTTTTTAGGTAAATGGTTTTCAAAGATTGTTAGGATATATTAATTGGCTTTATCTTATATTTACCTTATTTTAAGCTTGCCACAGGAGGTCTTAAACCTCTGTTTTCAAGAAAACGTTTGTTCCTTGCTTTAAGCAGCAATCAAATTAATTATTATTAATGGTTGATCTATTACATGGCAAGCCTTTTTAGGCAAAATTAATTGTTATCCAAAAGAATTTGTACTCTCAGATCACATGTTTATTCCTTTAAGTTTCTCCCTGCTTCAGCACAAATACTATAGCAGCTATTTTTTGAGATGTTAATAATCAAGCTTTTAATAATAGTAAATATGTATGGGCGGAGTCGGAACCCTCACCTTGCCATGACCATTGCTAAGACACCCTCGGCGCCCCCTCCTTATGAGGCACGCCATGGAACCTTCTCTTTCCTATCAGAGAGGGTGAGGAGAAAGCTCTGGATGTCCTTTCCTGTCTTTGAAAGCCTGGAGAACACTGATCGGGCGTATGCCCCGGTGGAATATGGTAGGATTAAAGAACTGGCTGAGGCCGTTAGAAAATATGGGGTCTCGGCCAATTTCACATTGGCCCAGTTAGACCGACTGGCAGGGGACTCCATGACACACACCCGATTGTCAGATGGTGGCCAAGGCCACGCTTCTCAGCATGGGGCAGTACAGGAATCCAGTCCTCCTCTCCACGGTCCTCCTCTCCACGTTGCCCAAGGATACGGGCCCGAATGAGGGCGTGAATCCTAGGGGGATTTCTCCCCTACAGGTCTGGCAGATGGATGTCACCCACCTGCCCGTATTTGGGAGACTCCAATATGTTCATGTGTCTATAGACACATGTTCTGGCATTCTCCATGCCACACCTGCGGAAAAAACCTCCCAAGTCATTCAACATTGCCTCGAGGCATGGAGCGCCTGGGGGGAACCTAAATGTTTGAAAACTGATAATGGACCTGCTTACATCTCAAAAATTTAAACAATTCTGCTTACAAATGCAGGTTATCCATATCACAGGTCTGCCTTATAACCCTCAGGGACAAGGCATTATCGAGCGAGCCCACCGTACGCTCAAATCCTACTTAATAAAACAAAAAGGGGGAATAGCGGAGGATTTACCCCCTATACCAAGGGTTGCTATAGCAGTAGCACTCTTTACTATGATTTTTTTAAATTTGGACAAGCATGACCATACTGCAGCTGACCGACACTGTTCAGAACCTGACAGGCCAAAAGAAATGGTCAAATGGAAAGATGTGTTGTCTGGTCAATGGAAAGGCCCGGATCCTATTTTAATAAGATCCAGGGGAGCTGTTTATGTTTTCCCACAGGGGGAAGATAACCCATTCTGGCTGCCGGAGCAACTGACACGGAGAATTCTGACTCCTGAAGATGACACCTGGACGGATCCCACAGAAACTACTCCTGGCCCTTGAAATTGGTCTGAAGGCTTCGATGAAACTCTCGAATCCTTGCAGGCAGCAGTGTTGGCTGTCAGTTCGACTCGAGTGGACCTGTCGCTGACAGAGGGACTCTCTTCCTGGACCACTTCAACCTTTTCCTACTTCAAGGAATGGGTGGGGGTGGGAATGTTTGGCATGGCTGTCTGCTGCGGGCTGGTGTTACTGCTATGGTTGGTCTGTAGGCTCAGAACCCAAAGTAAACGAGACAAAGTGGTCATTGCGCAGGCACTTGCGGCTCTGGAGAATGGAACCTCTACAGAAGTATGGCTGTCAATCCTGAGGCAATAGAAAGCCGGCTCAAACAGCTCTTGCACGCCTGGAGTTAAGCTCATTGCACATGGCAGAGTGTTGGACTGGCGCCTGGAGAAGGTTGTTGAACGAGGTATCGCATGGAGGCTAAATCACCTCCAGGAGACATATCGCCCAGCATAGGGGTTACCTGCCCAAGTTTCCCCTCTCCCAAAAAACGGCAGAGGACAGGTCGAGGATACCCCGGACGTAGCAAGGAGTCTAGGGGATATCCCCGTACATGGTCTGATTTCTCACTGTACATGGTCTGATTTTTCACAGGGAGGGACGATCCCTGTCTCCACCTTCTAACCAGGTTATCTGTTAGCCCTCATAGTAAATCAAAACGGGTGAGATGTTGGGGGCCGCCCGAACGCTCCTACGTCCTCCATTACAAGATGGCGCCTACTTCCTGTTCTTGCTGAGCCGTAAACAGGCCGAGTGCGCATGCCCAAGCGGAGTTTCCCGCCACTGAGTCTCCGCCTACCTCGTGGCGTCATATGGGGTAATGAGCCACAGCCAACCAGGGTACGCCACGTCCAAGGCGGGAGGACTTGCCTATATAAGACTTGGGTTCGCGCTCCCTCGGGGTCTCCGCCATGTAAGCTTATGCTCTTCCTCTCAAGAGGCATAAAGCGTTCTACAGAAGGATCCTAAGTGTGCCGCGTCGTTCTTGCTGGCGAGACGGTAGCGCGGGACAGTACCCAGTATAAAAATATTGGTTCAAAGTGCTTAAAAAGTGAAGATGATTCAGAAAGATCATTTTTTTGGAATTGCTATAAAATTGAAGTAAAGTGAAATATGTCCTTAAGTGGTCAAAATTGCACGCCTTGGCTAGTGACTTCATTTTGTTTTGCTTAGATATAATATTTGCCCTATGTGTTACTCATCCAACAAACTTGCATTGAACATATCCTCAGTATAGGTGCTGGATTAGTTAGGTCCAGATAACTAGTTAGGTAAGAGCAATAGCAGAGACAAGGAAGGTGAGGAATCCAGACACAGAGAGATGCTGTTTAAAGGCATGTGCTCTTTCTAAGTGTGAGCATGAGATGGGTACTGTTGGCCAGAGATACCGGTGTGTGGATGGTAGTAATCCTCCTGCCCTGCCCCCTAAGTATTGGCACAGGGACATAAGTCACCACACTTGGCTTTTAAAAGCAAATTTAATAGTGTATTAATTACTGTCATGAAGTACTAACAAAAAGCAACTTAAGAGACATGGAAAAGCTACTTTTTTCAGAGTTCAGAGTTGCATTCTATCAAAGTGGAAAAGGCATGGCAGTGGGGGTGGCAAGTCCAGGCCAATCCAGAAAGGATGAAAGGACTGTGGGTGGTCATCTGCCTCCTCTGCCATACCCCCTTTTATTTTTTGGTTAGTACCTTTACTCATGAAGTAGTACTACCCACATCCAGGGTGGGTTTTCTTTCCTCTGTTATACCTACACAGTAATGGCCTTGCAGACACATGCAGAGATGTGTGTCTCAAGTGACCTACCCCCAGTCAAGTTGACAATAAGAAGTGACCATCACAAAGTGTACATTTTACTCTTTGTAGCTATATTAGTTAATCTATTACTGTGATAAAATACCTTGACAAAAATGACTTAAGGCTCACAGTTCTCAGTTACAATCCCATGGCAGAACTCACAGCAGTGAAAGATTGAGGCAGAGGGCATCTCAACCACCCCATTGTCAAATACATCATTCTGAAGCATAATCTTGTCCTCAGAGTCACATTCACATCATAATGCAAAATATAATATAACTTTAGGTTGTATTGCTGCATTGTCTTATAATTTTTCATCAGAGACTCAGAGCACATTAAAAGATGTGTGATCCAGACTGAAAGGCAGGGATCACCAGAGTAGAGGATCCCTTGAGACACGCCCTGCCTGAACTCCACCAGCACCCAGGCACTCGGCAGCACCACAGCAATCTGTGACAGGGGAAAGCAGGTCACCCAGGGTTGCAGAATAGGCTTTCAGGCCTATTTCACAGGAGGGGCAAGCACCAGTCATTGACAGCAGGACCAACTAACACTAGAGATTACCAGATGGCAAAAGGCAAACATAGGAATGTTGCTAACAGAAATCAAGGCAATATGGCACCATTCAAACCCAATTCTCCCCCAACAGCAAGTTCTGGATACCTCAACCCACCAGGAAAGCAAGATTTGGATTTAAAATCACAGGTCATGATGGTGATGGAGGGCATCATGGGGGGCTTCAAGAAGGACATAAATAACTCCCTTAAAGAAATACAAGTGAACACAAGTAAACAGGGAGAAGCCCTTGAAGAACTACGGGAAAACATAACAAAACAGGTGAAGGAATTGAACAAAGCCATCTAGAATATAAAGATGGAGGCAGAAACAATAATGAAATCACAAGGGACACAGTTCTGGACATAGAAAATCTAGGAAAGAAGTCAGGAGCCATGGATCTAAGCATCACCAACAGAATACAAGAGATAGAAGAGAGAATCTCAGATGCAGAAGATACCATAGAAAGCATGAATACAACAGTCAAAGAAAATGCAAAATGCAAAAATTTCCTGACCCCAAACATCCAGGAAATCCAGGACAAAATGAGAAGACCAAACTTAAAGATTATAGGAATAGAAGAGAGTAAAGATTTCCAAATTAAAGGGCCAGTAAATGTCTTCAATAAAATTATAGAAGAAAACTTCCCTAACCTAAAGAAAGACATGCCCATGAACATACAAGAAGCCTACAGAACTCCAAATAGATTTGACCAGAAAAGAAATTCTTCCCATCACATAATAATTAAAGCATCAAATATGCTAAACAAATAAAGACTATTAAAAGCAGTAAGGGAAAAAGTCAAATAACATATAAAGGTAGACCTATCAGAATTATACCAGACTTCTCACCAGAGACTATGAAAGCCAGAAAAGCCTGGGCAGATGTCATACAGACACTAATAGAACATAAATGACAACCCAGACTGCTATATCCAGCAAATCTCTCAATTACCATAGATGGAGAAAACAAGGTATTTCATGACAGAAACAAATTTACACAGTATCTTTACACAAATCCAGCCCTTCAAAGGATAATGAAGGGAAAACACCACAGAAAAGTGGGAACTACACACGTGAAAAATCAAGAAACTATTCTTCTTTCAACAAACCCAAAAGAAGATAACCACACAAACATAAAAATTACATCAAAAATATCAGGAAGCAACAATCTCTATTTCTTAATGTCTCTTAACATCAATGGACTCAATTCCCCAATAAAAAAGACAGAGACCAACAGACCAGATACTTAAACAAGACCCAAAATTTTGCTGCATATAAGAAACGCATCTCAGTGTCAAAGAAAAACACTACCTCATAGTAAAAGGCTGGAAAACATTTTTCAAAGCAAATAGTCCCAGGAAACAAGCTGGAGTAGCCATTCTCAAATCCAATAAAATAGACTTTCAAGCAAAGGTCATCAAAAAAGACACAGTAGGACACTTTATATGCACCAAAGGAGAAATCTATCAGGATTTTTCCTATCTATCAGGAAAAATCAATTCTGAACATCTATGCTCCAAATACAAGGGCACCTTCATTAGTAAAGGAAACTTTACCAAAGCTTAATGCACACATGGCACCCCACACAATAATTGTGGGTGACTTAAACACCATACTTTCCTCAATGGACAGATCAAGGAAACACAAACTAAACAGAGACAGGGCGAAACTATCAGAAGTTTTGTATCAAATTGATTTAATAGTTATCTATAGAAGATTTTATCCTAAATCAAAAGAATATACCTTCTTCTCAGCACCTCATGGTACCGTCTCCAAAATTGACCACATAATTGGTCACAAACAGACCTCAACAGATATAAGAAGATTGAACTAATTCCATGCCTCCTATCAGATCTCTATGGAGTAAGGGTGGTCTTCAATAGCAACAATAACAACAGAAAAACCACATACACATGGAATCTGAACAATGTTCTACTGAATGATACCTTGGTCAAAGAAAAATAAGGAAAGAAATAAAAACGTTTTTAGGATTTAATGAAAATGATGGCACAAAATGCCCAAATTTATGGGACACAATAAAAGTAGTGCTAAGAGGAAAACTCATAGCTTTGAGTGCCTCCAAAAAGAGGCTGAAGAGAGCATACACTAGCAGCTTGACAGCACACCTGAAAGCTTCAGAAAGAAGCTAATACACCCAAGAGGAGTAGATGGCAGAAAATCATCAAACTCAGGGCTGAAATCAACCAAGTTGAAACAAAAAGAACTATACAAAGAATCAATAAACCCAGGAGCTGGTTCTTTGAGAAAATCAAGAAGATAGACAAACCTTTTGCCAGGCTAACCAGAGGGCACAGAGACAGTATCCAAATTAACAATAGCAGAAATGAAAAGGGAGAAATAATAACAGAAACTGAGGAAATTCAAAACATTATTGGATCCTACTACAAAAGCCTATACTCAGCACAACTGGAAAATCTGTATGAAATGGACAATTTCCTAGACAGATACCAACTACCAAAGTTTAATCAAGATCAGATAGATCATCTAAATGGTCCCATAACCTCTAAAGTAATAGTAGTGTTCAGCGATAACCTCTTAACCAAAAAACAAACAAACCAAAAAAACCCAACACAGGACCAGATGGTTTTAGTGCAGTAGAATTCTATTGGACCTTCAAAGAAGACCTAACACCAATACTCTTCAAACTCTTCCACATAATAGAAAGAGAAGGAACACTAACCATCTTGTTCTATGAAGCCACAATTTCACTGATACCAAAACCACACAAAGATTCAACAAAGAAAGAAAACTTTAGACCAATTTCCCTTATGAATATCGATGCAAAAATACTCAATAAAATTCTTGCCAATCAAATCCAAGAACACATCAAAACAATCATTCACCATGATCAAGAAAACTTCATCCCAGAGATGCAGGGATGGTTCAATATACAGAAATCCATCAATGTAATCCATTACATAAACAAACTCAAAGAAAAAAAAAACCACATGGTCATTTCATTATATACTGAAAAGGCATTTGACAAAATACAGCTTACTTTCATGTTAAAAGTCTTGGAAAGAATGGGAATTCAAGGCCCATACCTAAACATTGTTAAAGCAATATACAACAAGGCAGTAGTCAACATCAAACTAAATGGAGAGAAACTTGAAGCAATCCCACTAAAATCAGGGACTAGACAAGGCTGCCCTCTCTCTCCATATTTATTCAATATAGTGCTTGAAATTCTAGCTAGAGCAATTAGACAACATAAGGAGGCCAACAGGATACAAATTGGAAAAGAAGATGTCAAATTATCACTATTTGCAGATGATATGATAGTATATTTAAGCAACCCAAAAAGCCCAACCAGAGAATTCCTACAGCTGATAAACAACTTCAACAAAGTGGCTGGAACTAAAATTAACTCAAGCAAATCAGTAATCTTCCTATACTCAAAGGATAAGCAGGCCGAGAAACAAATTAGGGAAATGACACCCTTCACAATAGTCACAAACAATATAAAGTATCTTGGTGTGACTCTAACCAAACAAGTGAAAGATCTGTATGACAGAAACTTCAAGTCTTTGAAAAAAAATCCAAGAAGACCTCAGAAGATGGAAAAATCTTCCATGCTCTTGAATTGGTAGGATTAATATCGTAAAAATGGCCATCTTGCCAATAGCAGTCTACAGATTCAATGCAATTCCCATCAAAATATCAAATCAGTTCTTCACAGAGGTAGAAAAAGCAATTCTCGAATTCATCTGGAATAACAAAAAACCCAGGATAGCTAAAACTATCCTCAAGAGTAAAAGAACTTCTGGGGAAATCAGTATCCCAGACCTCAAGAAATACTACAGAGCAATAGTGTTAAAAACTGCATGGTATTGGTACAGTGACAGGCAGGGAGGTCAATGGAATACAATTGAAGACCCAGAAATGAACCCACACACCTATGGGTCACTTGATCTTCAACAAAGGAGCTGAAAACATCCAGTGGAAAAAAGAGAGCCTTTTCAACAAATGGTGCTGGTTCAACTGGAGGTCAGCATGCAAAAGAATGCAAATCAATCCATTCTTATCTCCTTGTACTGAGCTCAAGTCCAAGTGGATCAAGGACCTCCACATAAAACCAAATATACTGAAAGTAATAGAAAAAAAAAAACTGGGGAAGACCCTTGAGGACATGGGCACAAGGGAAAATTTCCTGAAAGAACACCAATAGCTTATGCTCTAAGATCAAGAATGGACAAACCGGACCTCATAAAATTACAAAGTTTCTGTAAGGAAAAGGACACTGTCAAAATGACAAAATGGCAACCAACAAATTGGGAAAAGATCTTTACCAACCCTACATCTGATAGAGGGATAATATCCAAGATATTCAAAGAACTCAAGAAGATAGACTCCAGAGAGCCAAATAACCCTATTAAAAATGGGGTACAGAGCTAAACAAAGAATTTTCTCCTGAGGAATATCTAATGACTGAGAAGCACTTAAAGAAATGTTCAACATCCTTAGTCATTGGGAAAATGCAAATCAAAACAACCCTGAGATTTCACCTCACACCAGTCAGAATGGCTAAGATCCAAAACTCAGGAGAAAACAGGTGCTGACAAGTGTGTGGAGAAATAGGAACACTCCTCCACTACTGGTGGGGTTGCAATCTGGTACAACCACTCTGGAAATCAGTCTGGCCATTCCTCAGAAATGTGGGCATGATACTACTGGAGGACCCTGTTATACCACTCCTGGGCATATACCCAGAGGATTCCCCAGCATGTAATAAGGATACACGGTCCACTACGCTCATAGCAGCCCTATTTATAATAGCCAGAAGCTGGAAAGAACCCAGATGTCCCTCAGTGGAGGAATGGATTCAGAAAATGTGGTATACTACTCAGCTATTAAAAACAGTGAATTCATGAAATTCTTAGGCAAATGAGTAGAACTGGGGAATGTCATCCTGAGTGAGGCGACTCAATCACAAAAAACACACATGGCATGGACTCACTGATAAGCAGATATTAGCCCAGAAGCTCGGAATACTCAAGAAACAATTCACATATGAAATGATTCCCAAGAAGAAAGAAGGAGAGGCCCCTGGTCCTGGAAAGGCTCAGTGCAGCAGTGTAGGATAATACCAGGACAGGAAGCAGGAAGGGGTTGATTGGGGAACAGGGGGAGGGAAGAGAGCTTATGGGACTTTCAGGGAGGGTGCAGGAAAGGGGAAATCATTTGAAATGTAAAAAAAGATTTGTGATCATATGGGATTTATTACAAGTATACAGGGTTTATTCAAAGTATGCAAACCTATACCTGATTACTATAATCAAAAGGCCGTATGGTCACCATAACAGTCACAAAAAGGCATTTGACAAAATTTAACAGCTTTCATGATATCCATAATGTGTGAAGAAAAGACATTCCCTCCAGCACCAGGTGTGAATGACAAACCCATAGCTAACATCAAAGTCCATGGCTAAGAGTTGGACATTTTTCTGGTAAAATCAGAACAAGATGGTTGCTTACTCTATTTCTGTAATCAAGAGAAAGAATAAAATGCTTCCAAAAGGGAATGAAGAACTTAAAGGTTTCCTGCTTCCCAAAGGCATGAGGACATGTATAGAAAAATCTAAGGACTCCACATAAAGTTAATCAACAAATTTACTAAAATTGCCAGATACGA
The DNA here is from genome assembly GCF_947179515.1 of Apodemus sylvaticus. Lineage (NCBI taxonomy): Eukaryota > Metazoa > Chordata > Mammalia > Rodentia > Muridae > Apodemus > Apodemus sylvaticus. The sequence continues at coordinate 1,043,756 of NC_067476.1, forward strand.
AATCAATAAACAATAATTTTCTATGTAAGCAACAAACTAGCAGACAAAAAGAAATTGGAAAGCAATCTTATTTATAATTGCTCTAAAAGTATGTAAAAATAATATAACCAAGGTCATATGATTTCTAGAGTTGAAAACTATAAAAACTAATGAAGTGAATCGAAGAAGACAAATAAACGGAAGCCATCTCCTGCCCAGAGATGAATTAATATTGTCAAAATTTCCATATTACTTAAAACAGTTTGTAGAATCCACAAAAACGCTATCAAATTTTAGTGATTTTTCTATGGTACTAGAGAGATGGCCCAACAGTTAAAAGCACTGATTGCTAGTTCAGACAACACAAGTTCGATTTATAACATCCAGGGCCAGTTCACAACTATCTGTAACTCCAATCTCAGCAAGCTGACACCTTCTGGCCTCCATAGGTGCACAGACATTATGCAGACAAAAACACCACTATATATAAGATAAAAATAAGTCTTAAAATGTATAATGATTCACTGAAAAAATAACAATAATCATAAAATTATATGTAATTTCAAAAACCTAAATAGCCAGTGAAAGAAAGAGCAAAGATGAAGAAGACAGCATATTAAGCAAGTTGAAAATATACTACAAATAAAGCTATAATAATCAAACCAATATGGCACTGGCAAGCAAAAACCCACACACAGGAGTCAACAAAGAAAAAAAACAAAAACCGGGAATAAATTTACCCCTTCACAGACAACTGTTTTTTTACTAAGGTGCCAAGAATACAACATGTAACAAAAACAGTATTTTCAATGAAGAGGGTTTGAAAACTGGCTACCCACATGCAGAAGAATAAATTAAGCTTCTTATTTGAGACACCAAAAGCAAGGAGAAATTGATTAAATACTTAAACATAAGAGGTGATACTGGCTGGGCAGTGATGGCGCACGCCTTTAATCCCAGCACTTGGGAGGCAGAGGCAGGCAGATTTCTGAGTTTGAGGCCAGCCTGGTCTACAGAGTGAGTTCCAGTACAGCCTGAGCTACACGGAGAAACCCTGTCTTGAAAAAAACAAAAACAAAAACAAAAACAATAAAAGCAAAAATACACAAGACATATTAATTTACTAAGAGTTTCACACATTTTGATAATTGTAATATATGATGACTCAGAGTCCATCACCTTTGTCAGTTATTTTGAAAAGGAGTCAGCTTACTTCTTTATTTCAAAAAGATACCACTCCTGACCCCTTTTCTCAGTTGTTTATTACAATGTTATTCAGGAAAATGTCTGAGTCTTCGCCCTATATTATGTTCCTTGCATATCATATGATTTAGGCAGAAGTGCCTGTGAACACTGTGGACACACTTCCCAGGGAGGATGTGGATGTGACAGGTGAAGGGAAGATCAAGATTAATCTTTCAGTCATTTTTATCTCAGATAAATCCCTGTGCAGGATTGGATGTAAAAGGACTTCAACCTGATTGCTGAGACAGTCTCAAGCCTCCACTGTCAGCACTGCTGTTGCCATCGGTCTCTGAGATCTCACTAGATCACACATTTAGTTGTGCTTGTAGGATCATAGGCTCTTTCAGTGCATCCCTCCAAAGAGTTCTAAGTTTGGTTTATAATTCAGTGCCCAAAATAATTTGTCATAAGATATGATGTATTACTGAGAAAATAGACATTATGGTTTATATTGTACTGTGGAATAACTGTAGTTAAAAATGTCTCATTTATTTTAAAATACTTAGAAGAACTTTTAAGTGCCTTAACACAAATTATTGACAAATGGTTCAAGTAACTGATTTGCTAATTAGGCTGATTTCAAGTTTCCACAATGTGTAAATTTATTTATTCATGATATTGTATCTCACTAATGTTTATAATTGATAACTTTCATTTAAAATATTTTTTAAAAAATGAATATTGAAGTCTGAGTACCAGAAATTCTAATTTTGAACTTTTTATACTATAAGGTGTATCAAGCAATCATTCAATGATAACTGCGATATTTTAAATAAATTCTATTATGTATATTGGCACGTTTTATTATATGTATATTGGAACATTTCAGTGTTCTTTAGATAACTGTCAGGTAGACCCATTGTATTTCGTGTCTCGTTGAAACATTGCAGCAATAAACATATATGTTAAAGCATTAGTGTGGAATTACTTTGACAGCAGTTCTCTTGCTTTTTGGCCAGGAATTGCAGCTAATGGCAATTTCTTCCTGGGATGATTAAATTCCCTGAGTACTCTCTTTTCAAACAAAGTTGGAGAAAGGTATATAATAATAAATAGGGACTGTTAAATGTTTTGATGGTTTATACACATTCAAGTTGACTGGAATCATCTAGGAAATCAGAAGCATATTTCTAGTTGTATGTGTTAGAGACTTTCCAGGTGGGTTTAACAGATGCAGGTGTTCCACTCTGAGTGTGGGAAGTGTGTGTCCCTTGACCTGGAAGCTGAGGTTGAATAAACAGTAGCAAAGGAGATGGCCACCAGAGGAGTGCACCCCTTCTTCTTTGTTGCCTTTCTGCAAGGCTAAAATGCTGTACTCCAGCATACTCTACTCCCAGCCATGATGAACAGAATCTTCTGCAGCAATGAGCACTGTTTTTGCTGGCTGACTCCCAAGCTCATGCTTAGTTGTCCAGGTCCTCCTTCCAAGGAATGGTGGGCAATGTCCACAGTTGCATGGGTCCTCCCCTATCAATTAACAACCCCTCACAGACATGCCTAAAGACCATTTTCATCTTGGTGATCCATAGTTGCTACACTCTTCTCAGGTGAGGCCAAGATATCACTCAAGGTTAACTGAGATATTTTAATAAGATTATTTAAGAACATGTGCATATTTTATTTCTATTTTCTTCATATGATGGTCAGCTATGCTCAAACTTTTACCTGACTCCTTGAAACATGGCATCAATAGACACATATCTGTAAGTATATTTGTGTATTGCTGACTTAAAATCCTTTCAGTATAGATGGATAAGTTATATACCTGGAACAGATTTCATCTTTATTGCTAGTTTCTTCAATAACCACCATATACGTCTCTAGTCTATATCTCCACTGATCCATCAGTAGTCTGCTGATATTTTTTCACAGATATAGGGGAAAAATGTAAAATTCCTACTGAAGTTCAAAATACCCTGAAAGTTAAAACAATTCAGGACAAAAATAAATAACACTTGATGACTTTCAGAAACATAGTAACTAGAAATGTGCAGCACTGAAAAATAAACGGGAAGAATTATGAAGCTAGTGGAATCTCAGACTCTTTTACAATCTCTAGTTCAGACAAACTGCACACTCAGAAAGTTCTCCTTTTGTTTTTATGAGTCTCAGAAACTGCACAAAATCACATTGAGTTATATTTTCCATTCACTTCATGGCAAACGACACGATTTCTCCTATATACCCATGATTATATACCTATTCAATGATCACAGATCCTTGTCCCCTGCTTTCTGCTGGATTTCCCACGGGGAAGGAGTGTGTGATTGAGTCTTCTGGGTTCACTTTCTACATAGTTCTCTTTTACACAGCCTCCTGAATTGTTCAGTTTATGTATTGACAACACTTCTTGTCTCTTTTATACAATTGATTTTTTTACCTTTTTTCCTTAATTGTTTTTAGTTATTCCATTTACATTACAATTGTTATCCTCTTTTCCTAGTTTCCCCTCCAAAACTCCCTATCCCATCTTTCCTCCTCCTGCTCCCCAACCCATCAGCACCCGCTTCCCTGTCCTGGCATTCCCCTACAATGGAGCATCCAGACTTCACAGGACCAAGAGCCTCTCCTTTCACTGGTGTCCAACAAGGCCGTCCTCTGCTACATATGGTACTGGAGCCATGGGTCCCGCCATTTGTATTCGATTGATGGTGGTTTGGTCCCTGAGAGTTCTGGGGTTACTGGGTGGTTCATATTGTTCCTCCTCTGAGGCTGCAAACACCTACAGCTCCTTGGGTCTTTTCTCTAGACCTTCCATTGGGGTCTATGTGCTCAGTCCATTGGTTGGCGGTTAGCATCCACTTCTGTATTTGTCAGGCACTAGCAGAGCCTCTCAGGAGACAGCTGTATCAGGCTCCTGTCAGCACGCGGTTGTTGGCATCCACAATAGTGTCTGGGTTTAGTAACTGTATATGGGATTGGCTCCAGGTGTGGCAGTCTCTGAATGGCTTTTCCCTCCATCTCTGCTCCACAATTTGTCTCTGAGTCTCCTCCCATGGGCATTTTGATCCTCCTTCTAAGAGGATCAAAGTATCCACACTTTGGTGTTCCTTCCTCTTGAGCTTCACACTGTGATTGTATCTTAGGTATTCCAAGATTCTGGGCTAATATCCACTGATCACGGAGTGCATACCATGTGTGTTCTCTTGTGATTGTGTTACCTCTCTCAGGAAGACATTTTCTAGTTCCATCCATTTGCTAACAATTTCATGAATTCATTGCTTTTAATAGCTGAGTAGTACTTCATTGTGTAATTGTACACTGTTTTCTGTTTCCATTCCTTTGTTGAGGGACATCCAGGTTCTTTCTAGCTTCTGGTTATTATGTATATGGCTGTTATGAACATAGTGGAAAATGTGTCCTTAGTACATGTTGGAGCATCTTCTAGGAATATGCCCAGGAGTGGTATATCTGGGTACTCAGGTAGTACTATGTCCAATTTTCTGAGGAACTGCCAAACTGAATTCTAGAGTAATTTTACCAGCTTGCAATCCCACCAACAATGGAGGAGTGTTCCTCTTTCTCTACATCCTCACCAGAGTCTGCTGTCACCTGAGTTTTCAATCTTACCCATTCAGACTGGTGTGAGGTTGAATCCCAGGGTTGTTTAGATTTTCATTTCCCTGATAATTAAGTATGTTGAACATCTCTTTAGGTGCTTCTCTGCAATTCACTATTCTTCAGTTGAGAATATTTTGTTTAGCTCTGTACCCCATTTTTATAGAGGAGACATGGAAAGCAGAAAAAAACTAGAAATGTAAATAAAGAAAATATCCAAAAAAAGAGGAACAAAATATTATTGAATCAAGCCTGGTGAAACATGTTCTGCATATAATAAAACTGTATGTTTGCTTTTTATATAAAATGTTAAGTTTATTGATGTCCCGCCAATACATAATACAGCAGGTTTGAAATCTAGTTTATAGGTCCATTTATTCCTCAATATTTATAAGCTTATACATCAATTCCATAGTTCCTTTACAAGTTCTAAGTGTCTCATCGATGTAGACCAAGATTTACAAGGTTGTGGTACTGAGATGACAAAATATTTTCTTTCAGTGTAAGTCCATAATTTTTTTTCATAGAAGGTATATAGTGAGGGTGACATCCAGGAGAGTGAATGTCTTAGCTTAGTGGCTTCTACAATAACACAGACTCCTTCCTTGCTCTGCCCTACCAAAGTAAAGAATTGTTAAACACTTTCCAATTAATATGATTCTCTTAAACTACCCCTAAGAAACTATTAGAAATTATGAATTCAAAAGGCAAAAATTGGAAAAATGGTATTACTGATTTCAACTAATTTTATTAAAGATAGTTAAGTCAAAGAGGGGAAATAATTCTAGAGAAATTATTTTAGTTCAGCACATATACACATGAACAGATATTTTTTAAATGTTTGTTGAGTTTTTCAGTAGTTTTAGTAATAAAAATGTAAATGTTCACTACTTTTGTTTTATATAACAGACTTTTGACTTATTTAGATGAACGCGTATAATGTAACTTTTTTCCTTTGAATCATATGAAACTTTATTGGTTCGCAGACAAAAGCAAAAAAGTTTATGTTTTCAATTTCATAATATTGATTACAAACTATAATGTCCACAAGTATAAGTTAGTGTAAAGTATAATCAATTAAATAACAGTTATATTTATCTAGTGCAAAGTTTAAGATGAACCTAAATGAAATACAATTTAATATTGTTTTCTCTTCATCGCCCTAGAAACAAAATTGATTTAGAACTGATGTGGTGACCACCAGTCACTGTGACTTTGTTTCAGCAATTAGGCTATTTAGGCAATATGTTGTGGCACTTCATGAAAATGCTCTCTGGATTAAACACACATGATAAAAGGGTGTATCAAGATTAGAGACAAAGACATATAATGTCTATTTGCAATAGACTAAGAAGTAGAAAACCTGTTTATTTTTTCTATTGTTGTCTATGCTATATTATTTATAGAAAATAATGAAATAAACCTAGTCCTCCACAAGCAATGAAGTGCACAATATATGATACAGGTAAAAGGATGGAGCCTGGATAATCGAGTAGAAGGAACTAGCAACTTCCAGGAAAGTAGGTTAGAGAATAAGCTTGAAATAACAAACTGGGCTTCCTGTCCTGGCCGTGGTAGGAGAGCAGCAGCCATGGCCCTGCGCTACCCCATGGCCATGGCCTCAACAAAGCCACAAGATGAAGAAGAACATCAGGGAACCAAGACACAGCCGGCCTCGGGCGCCTCACCAAGCGCACCAAGTTCGTGAGGGATGCGATCCAGGAGGTGCAGGGCTTCGCTCCCCAAGAGCAGTGCGCCATGGAGTCGCTCAGTGTCCACGGACAAGCGCGCGCACTCTAATTCATCAAGAAGAGGGTGGGTGCGCACATCCGGGCCACAAGAAAGCGGGAGGACTGGCAATGTCCTGGCAGCCATGAGGAAGGCAGTCGCCAAGGAAGATTGATGAACCCCCCCCCCCATAAAAGATAGTTCCAAAAAAAGAAAAAAAGAACAAAATGGCAGTCTGCAGAGTTTCAGCAGGTGCACATTTTATTTCCTTTCCTATCACTGCAGTTTACCTGTCTAGACAACTGTCATGGAGGTTTTTATCCTTCAAAAGAAGCAAATTCACTTGCCTGCATGGGCAGGATAATTTGTTTATAAACATTAATATTTGACTTGCCATATGTTCATTTGCTTCTTTGGGCAGGAAATCCTGTGGCACAGGGTGACATAATAAGTTATGTAAGATGATACAGGATTTCTGCTCTACTTTTCACTGGATCTGGATACTGAGATTGCCAAGATTCAGCACCAACAAGTTTTATGCAGTGCTGAGGACAAATATCAAAACTTTGTGTCTGTTTACCCCGTAATTTACCAACTGAGTTGTACTACCAATTCTGTGTATTTCATTTAATCAGAGCAAAATGCTTCTCATTATTTAAAAATGTGTGTCACAGCAGAACTGAAAAAAATTAGAACACCATAGATGCAAAGTTGTGCTGACTCGTCTAGTTCAGGCCTGTGTTCAAAACTAAGAAAAGAGAGAGAAGAGAGATGAAGACACCAAGAGTGATAGAGTGAGTAGAATTTTATCTCAGAAATTAAAATAATCTGCACATGAATTGGGTCTGGGATTATGCTGGTTAATATTTTGTCTAACAGAGTCAAACAGGGTGACATTACATATATATATTCATCTCACATAATGAAATCATGACCCCCAAACACATGTTCTTTACACTTGCAGTTCCTAAAATTTCAGGGACAATAATATCCAGTCTCAAGGCTGAGGTGAGAAATTGTGCTCATAATGATTGCTTCATACTGGGGATTTGTGAGAACACATTCTCAGATACTGTAATAGGGCCTCACAAATGAAAAGAATAAGATTCTTTAACAATGAAAATAAATGTATTAGTAAGAAGCCTTTGAGATTCATATTAAACAACCCTACACTGACCTGAGCCTTCTGTTCTTTCTTTGAGCTATTTTCCAGAGCTCTATAAAATGTAAAAAGGCCAGAGGCTGAGGCACTGATCCAGGAAGCTTTGCCCTGTAGCAAAGAGGAACTACACCTGTGACAGGGCAGATTCTAAGGTAATCAGTAAGGTTGTGTGCAAGGAAGGTTGAATGTCTGTGAATTTGTAGCCCAGCAAACGTGTCCCTGTATACCACAAATACAACATTTTGTTCAGGTAGAATGTAATAGGCATTGGATTTCTGAAACCATACAGAAAACAGGATTGTAAACTACCACAGTAACTCTGCATATATGGTAATGAAAAGCAGTAACACAAAGTTGTCCATAATTCTTTCTTTGTTATTAAAGAGCCTGTTAGAGTAGTGAGGTAATCTGATTTCTGATGTTACGTTTACTTAGCATTACTTGAGTTAACAAGTTTTGGATATACATGAGTTTAATAGTGTGGATGCTCATATGCACTGCACATGTGTTGGCACTCACTACACATGTGTACACTTGCTAATGTGTAGGGAAGCTGAGGTTGACAAGACTCTCTTCCTTGACCACTCTCTGTCTTAAAAATTAAGCTTGCTGCATTGTCCAGATCAGCTAGCTGCTTGCGCCTAAGTTTCTGTCTGTGCCTCTGAGAGAGAATTACAGGCCAGCTTATATGCCTAAAACTCTGTTCATCTGCAGTACATTATTTACAAGAAAGAGTAATTATGCTGTGTTCTTAGTCACTTTCCATCACAGTGCACCCTTCACATTCGTCTCTACACACTTTTGTAGTAGTGATTCCCATCAATATGTACTTGGTATGTTTTACAATAATATTCAGGAACAATATTCATTATTTTGAACTCAGTCATCTTTTTAAAGTTCTGTATTGAATCTCGAGATTACAAATCCTAAAAGGAAAACAATAGACAACCTTCAAATAATGTATTCAGCTATTTCTTCTCATGTGTGCTTGTAAGTTTTTTTCTTAGATCCACATATCTTTTCCTCGGATTCTTCGAGTATTCTCTTTGAAAATATTTCAATTAAAGTAAATGAGTGAAATGTATTTGTTTAAGATTTATATTGCATACTATTTCTCTATAGCATACCATTGTATAAGCAATAAGCTATCTAATATTTTAGCATAAATTTTCCTACAGAAAAAAATATTCTGTTTGATTTGGCATGATGAGATTAATGAGCTTACAGGTTTTTTTTTTTACTGTAACTTATGTCTGTTCTATTTATGACAACATTAGAAACATATATTACTTGCATCACACTCACAACTTTCTATAAACATCGATCATTTTCTATATGACATGGAAATGATGTCAAGATTGTTATGGAGATAAATACAGTTTCCTTCACATGTTGTTTATTTAAATATAATGGTTATTATGCAATGTAATATGTGTTCCCCCATAAATGAAATTAATTATCTTTCCCTTTTTGCTCTTAGAGTTTGAAGATATGATTTTCAAAGTCATCTTGAATTCTAGATTTTCTTGGCATAGCTGCCTAAGTGTTGGAATTAAAGGTATGTCCTATCATGGCCATGTGGTGATCCTGTTAAAAAAAAAGCAGTGGATTAACTTACTGGGACACTTAGAACATTTAAACAATAAGTGTTGATTTTTTTGTCCACAGTTTAGACATCCAGGAGAAGGTCAGGTGTTCTGAGGCATAGAGATATTGAGGAGAAGATGGAAGTGATGGCAGTTTGTTTGCATGCCTGCCTTCATATTGAGGCTTGATTGTAGCTGTAGAGTCTAAGCTTACTACAGGGCTTCTTGGGAGGCCTTGATACCTAGAGGCTTGCAGCAGAGTTCTTCCCTACCTTCCCAGGCAGACATATTCCCATATTCTTTTCAACTACATGCTTCCTTTCCTACCATGAGGGTAAACTGAGGTACAGTGTCTTTCATAACCTAAAATCATCACTTTTGCCATATGCTGTCAGATACACAAGGCTACAGTACAGTGCTGAAAGGGACTACATAATCAGTACTCAACATTCTGTCATCAACTTCCACACTGTACAGTTTAGTTCATTATGACAAGAATCCATATCACTTGCCATACTGTGCCAGTGCCTAGGAGTCTGTCACTAACTGTGGCTTAGACCAGAGCAGGAGAGTTTCATTTTGCTTAGAGTTTGAACTGACACAGCCCATCTTGGTTTAGGAGGTATGGGTCAGCTAGCCACGTTACATCTACTCATGAATCAGAGAGGAATGAAAGGCAGTGCTCAGCTTATTTTTTTTCCTTTTTAATCTGTCAAGGATCACAGCCCTTGAGAGCATGGACCCACATTCAGGGTGTGTTTTCTCTCCCCAGATAAGCTTTCCTGAAAACATACTGAAAGATATACCTAAAGATATGTTTCCATGGTAATTTTAAATTCACTCAAGTTGATAGTTGATATTTACCATTGTAGAAGATATCGAAGAGTTACTAGTCAGTGACAATTCTGAAATTATATTTAGCCACAATTAACTACTTCGAAGAGGCTGAAATTCCACCCTTACATCTTATTACTAAGGCCTTAGGCATACTTGTATAGAACTCTACTCTAGATGTTTCCAATATCATAAGAAAAGAAGCTACATATATTTAGCAATCATATAGCCTGCTATATTAATAAGTATGTTTGCTGTCCAAGTTATAGGGAAATGACGTCATCTCATAATTGTGCTTCCCATTATGACACTGGCTAGATTAACTGATTAGTCATATAATCAATGTTTGCTATTTCTGAGAAGGCATTACTCTTATCCATATAAATTTGAGCTACTTAAATAAAAATAATTTTCATTTTATAAAACTTTGAAGTTTGTTAGAAATAAAAATTCCTAATCAAATATGAAAAAGAAGATAATGAAAAGAAATCCTGTATGCCGGAACATGATTTTAGCCCTGCCTCTTGTAAGGCAGGAGGAGGGAGATCAACCCAGGTCTGAGACTGTCTTGACACAATAGTGAGATCATGTTGCAAAGCTAATGATATAAACTCCAAGGAAAGTGGTTAAAAAATGATTGCATATTGAAGTTCCATGTCCATAGAAAGATCTTGAAGTCTTAGAGGATGGCCATTCCATTGCAGATGGACACCATGAAATTATGGAAGGGAAAACAATATGATCCTTAATGCCTTTCCCATAAGCTACCAGTCAGCACACACTCCCTTTCCTCAACTTCAACCATTGTTGAATCTTCATTTTAAATGCATGTACAATCATAACTAGTTGTTTCTCTTTCACATTTCCTTTTTAATTAGGTGTTTTCTTTATTTACATTTCAAATGTTATCTCCTTTCCACATTTCACCTCCCCAAACGCCCTATTCTCCACCCCCTCACCTTGCTCACTAACCCACCCACTCACATTACTCTTACTACATCACCTACACTGGGGCAATGATCCATTACAGGTCTAAGTGCCTCTCCTCTCATTGATATCCAACCAGACCATCCTCTCCTTGTGTACTCTTTGGTTGGTGGTTAAATAGCTGAAAGCTCTGAGGGTACTTGTCGGTTAATATCATTGTTCCTCCTATGGGGATGCAAACCCCTACAGCTCCTTGGGGCCTTTCTCTAGCTCCTCCATTGGCCACCCTTTGCTCAGTTCAACGGTTGGTTGAGAGAATCCCCCACTGTATTTGTAAGGTACTGGCAAGGCCTCTCACGAGACTGCTATATCAGGCTCCTGTCAGCTAGCACTGTTGTCATGCACAATAGTGTCTGTGTTTGGTAACTGTATATGGAATGGATTTCTATTTGGGGGCAATCTCTGTAAGGTCATTCCTTCCCTCTCTGCTCAACACTTTGTTTCTAGTCTTTGATTGTTGCTTCCTGGTATTGTTGTTGTTAAAAGTGGAGTTACGTTTATGTGGCTATCATCTTATTGGTCTGTTAATGGAAGATTACATTATTGCTTTTTCTAGTGTAGTTTCCATCATTCTGTTGGAGTTTTCTATGTATTATTCTTTGAAGGGCTGGATTTGTGGAAAAATATTGTATAAATTTGGTTTTGTCATGGAATATCTTGATTTCTTCATTATGGTCATTGAAAATTTTGCTGGATAGAGTAGTCTAGGCTTTATTTGTGTTCTCTTAGGGTCTGAATGAGATCTGTCCTGGACCTTCTAGCTTTCATTGTGTCTGATAAGAAGTCTGGTGTAATTCTGATAGGTCTGTATTTATTGTTTTTTTTAGAATATACTTAATATTTTAATTGAGGATACATGATTAAATTACATAAAATTTGGTCTATTAACACCACAAACAATAAAAGTAAAACAAAATATAATGTAAACAAATGCAAAACAGAACAAGGTAAATATGTAAGAAATAAAAATAATGGTACTTATTAAAACTACATTACAAGGAATATTAAATGTGGTCACATTATTCTTTAAAAAACAAAGCTTTCCTGATCTATGAAAAAGAAAGTTCTCATAATACATTGTCTATAAGAAACATAGGCTAAAGGGGTCTGGAAGGATGTACCAAGTTGACAGTGAAAGACACAAAAATGAACTAGGGCAGCTACATCGGTTTCAGACAAAGTGGATGTCATTAATATAATAAATTGTCATTACTTAAATAGGATTTGTAACATACATGCTTTTCTTACATTTTGAAGGTTTACAGTTCCATGATGGAGTCACTGGAAGTGTTGAGTTCACGATCTCACTTATGCATGGCAGCTTCTTGCTGTCTTTCTACAACCATGAAACGAGCTCCTTGTCCCTATCTGGACTGTTATTGGAGGGAAAGTGACCCAGAAGTGACATCACTGCTGGAATCCCAGCTCTCTCCTGGCAGGCTGTGCTCAGAGGGCAATGAAACCACCCAGCTCCAGGGTGCAGATGGTGAGTGGAAGGATCCTTTTCCAGATGCTCTACTCATCTTATGTCCTGTGACTCTCCCACAGTTCTTATTTTAGATTTGCTGTCTTTATCCATTTGTTACCCTATGTTCTAACAAGGAGTCTTGGAAAGGCTCCTATTCTCCCACCATTATAGTACTTTGAACTTTGAACCAGAAGTTATCTGTGACCCCAATATGAAATACCATTCTCAATATCCATTCACAAAATATTAGACAGTAGTGTGGGCCAACTGCATTTCTAATCAGACAAGTATGAAGTTTTCATTGCTTGTTGACATTTCTGGGATCTGAAGTGTTTGTCACTACTTATAGTATTACCCTTGCACTCAAAATCAGCCTGCAACTACATGCGTTCCAGAAGCAGTCTGTTCTGAACAGCTGCTCTAAAAATCAATCTGTCTATAAAAATCCAGCCTTGCTAAGGGTAATGGCAGCATTGGCATTTCTTTCCCAAGCTGAATGAGAGAACGGAGGCCTTCAGCGTCCAATTCTTTAAAGAAAGTAAATATACACATATTAGAAGCTCCAAATACATCATTATTTATATTTTTACATTTTACATTTTTTACCATTTTAAAAGGTACAGTGAAGTCATTAATTGAATATATATTATGTTCAGGAACTTTCCCCCTATGCCCATGTCCTCAAGGATCTTCCCTGGTTTCTCATGCCTCTGATGGGAAAAAATGCAAAGGTAGACATTCAGACATTATGTATGCAGAGAGACTGAGATACATACAGAATGTCCAACAGACAGACAGACACACACAGAGAAAAGAGATAGAGGCAGAAAGAGAGAGAGACAGAGACAGAAAGAGTCAGAGACAGAGAGACAGAAAGAGAGAAAGAGCAGCACCCAACTCCATAGGAGATTTATCCATTAAATACCCCTCCTCAGAGCTCAAGGAATCCTGAAGTAGAAAAATAAGAATAAATAATATACTTACCATAGGATAGACTAGACACAAGGAGAACAAAGCCTTCTAAGTCAACTGATCAAAACTTATTTGTACACACAGATGGTGAGGCAGCAGACATTGGGTGTATTGGTGTGTGCAAAGTCTTCCCAAAACCTATCTTTCAGTTTAGTATTTTATAGGACTCCTGAATGTGTAAAAATATGTCTCAGTTTCTTGAGCTCTTTTCTTCTGTTGGTTTGCCAAATCTTACTTTGTTGAGCTTTTCTGTGTGGTAACCTAAGTTTCATTCTTAAATTCAATATACAGATCTAAAAGAAACCACCTTCCTGAAATTATCTGCTGACCTCCAACCATTTATCCCTTTATGATCAATATCGAACACACAAACAAACAAATGTGAAGTATCTTAGATGAGGGTTAGATAGATGCTTTAGTGATAAAGAGCATGCACTACTCTTTCAGAAGATCCGACTGTAGTTTTTAGTACTTCATAAGCTGGCTCACAACCGTGAAAGTAGAAGGTAACATAAAGCAACATCTGAAATTGTCTTGTGACCTCCACATTTGCATGCTGTGTGCACATATCCACCCATTGTTCAGGTGACATTCCTTACTGTATATGAAGGTGCATCTCTGTATTTTCAATTGTTAAATCTGTACTGATAAAGAGCTAAGTGATGACAGGAGTTTGATACTGTCATTTCTGAACCATCACTGTGCTTTAGATTTTAAATTTTGCTGATTTAAATTTTGCTGACTTTGCTCAAAACATGAATGTCATTGCCTGATGGCAATCCAAGAGATATTCTGGCACTGTCTTACTGCTAATTGCTAATTATAAATATCTGACAGCCAATAGAAAGGTCAAAACTACTGGGATTGACCAGGGCAGGAGACAGACAGAAGGGACAAAAGGAGATGCAGGAGTATGAAAAGATACTGATGGAAGCAGAAGATAGGGAACAGAGCTGTAAACAGTGAGAACCAAATGGGTAGGTAGATTGTTGTACAACTTGAAGTAAGTTTAAATGAGCTCTCCCATCAAAATGCCTACAGCTTTGACCTATACAGAAATCTATGTTTTATTTATGCTGTAAGCTGCTCTGTGAAAAGCCCTGTTTTCACCTATGCTCACAACAATACACACCTGTAAAACAGTATGTGATGCAGTTTCTTGGGTGTATGGATGATTAAACTGATAGACAATTTCATGGTTTCCTACATAGAGGAATCCAGAGAAGCTTCCATCCCTCTTCCAAACACAATTGACCTTCCTGCCTAACAAGTGTAGCCCAGCCTTCTCACATTTCTCTCTTGCTCACATACCCTTTGAGCCTTGGTAACAGGCTCTCAGGGCAGCAATAGAGCCCCTGAGAACAAAGTCTTTGATTTATTGCTTGTGTTGTATTCATAGAGGCAGAGAAGGCCCACACAGAACTAAGTACACATGTATGAATGCTCACATCTACAAGCATAATCTCTCACTCATGGAGACCCTCATCTCTGTACATACTCATGTATCACACACACTTGGAGAAACCTCCCATGATAGAGAGGCACATGTAGACACACATACTGAAAAATGGTTGTTTACAATTGTATAGCCATTTAATCTACTGTACACTTGAGAAACTGCCCTGAGCCGCCAAAAAACGGGACTTGTGCATTAGTTCATGATAACTGTGGCATCCAATGCTTCCTCCTTTTCCTGGACTTCCATCAACCACTGTCCAATCATGTTCTCTTTCAGATATCTCTGGATAAAATAGCTAAGGGCCCTGGAATGCATACTGTATGAACAGTGTGGTGGCCAATCTTTCAGCCTCGTACATCTATCAAGAAAGCAGTGTCACAGATGCATAGTGCTCTCACAAGGCAGAGAGGGGAGAGGCATTCAACAGAAAGCAACAGGCATGCCACTTACTTCATTCAGCTTAGAATCTCTGTCTCCTCAGTTGGCTCCAGTCAGTCTGTGGAGAACTTCATCCCTCTGCTCCCTCGGAATCTCTCTTGACCAATTAAAGGTAAGTTTTCTAAGAGACATTGCAACACAGCTTATGAGCAATGAGTATTTCTTTATGGTCACCTGTCCCTTTGCCTAACTGTGAAGTATCTTTTAGCCTCTGGTTCCTATATTGATGATTTGTGAGGTTTGGTTCTCCAGAACTTGAGCATGCTATATTAGTAACTCAGGCCTAAATAGAACATCAACATCACTGTCACTCAAACCTCACTGAAGCTGAGGCAAGAAAATCATATGGCCAGCCTGCCTTATATGGAAATTCTACCTCAAAAAGTACATGATTGTCATTCAGGAATGTCACTGTACCTGACATCTCATAGACTACAAATGCCTCTTACTATGCTAACAGGAAAATGTCAGCAGCAAGGAGGATAAACTGCTCTTTAAGTGTGTTAATGAAATCACCTGAGAGGTTCTTTTCTTGTTGCTGGAGAATCACCAAAATATCACCACATTCCTCCTCTCCTCTCTAGAATTGCCTTTACTTTCGATCAGGTCTAACTATGTAAACCAAACTACCTAGATGTCATGGTATATTTTTGTCTCTATCCCAAGAAGCAGGACTTGAGATGTCTTCTGGGTGACTTACCTGATTAAATAATAGGAAAATTGGCAAGATTTCCTATCTTCCAACATCTCCAACAGGTCTTCAACTTGTAGCCACAAGGTCTCCCCAGAAAACACATTCAGAGTCTACAACATAAATACTATTATTCTTTCTCTGGTTCAAATTAAGGAGAGCTAATGGCTGAGTAGGAAGTCCTTACCCAACAGGTTAAAATGCTCCATGTTCTCCTTCTCTTGCTGTCTTGGGTTTTTCAGGGACTTTAAGCTTCCCCTAGAACTCCACACTCTCTACTTCCCCATGGGTTCTCTGCCTGATCCCCCACCCGACATCCAGGTACATGCATCAAGACTGGGGAAATCCAGGCAGGCTCTTGAGCAGGTAAATGCTTATAGAGTTCTACGTTTAAGGATTTCTATTTATTTTGTTTCTCAGAAGACTTTGTGCATGTGAATTTTTGATCTATATGTAGGTATATGAATTCATTACTAGAGCCAAGGTTACCCAAGAAAATTAGGAATTGAGTAGAGAACTTATGAGCAAACATATGGGAGATGAGATCCAATAGGATCCATATGGAATCAGGTTTTTTTTCTTTTTCTTTTTTTTTTTTTTTTTTTTGGAATGAGCCATGTCTGGAGCCTCATGCACTGTCCATAAATTAATTTGTACTCTGCAGAGCATTGGAGATCAGAATGCTTTGTGTCCTCCTCATGTTTTGATCTCGGAATATTTACAAGTAATGACCTGGCCCCTCAGCCTAGTCCTGTACTTATAGTACCACCTCACTTACAACTCTGCACTGGCTAGCAGCAAGTCAGTCTGGGGATTGGGTTGTGTCTATGTGTACAGGGCCAGCTGTGATATGAAAAGACCTAATCTGTGTCTTCACTTAGACCAACAAGCAAGGAGAGGTGAGAATAATAGGGAAGGATCTAATAGGAGAAGTGAAGAAAAAGTGTGTGTCTGGGACAGATGTGGAATGGAATGTAAGCATTGCAAAAAGGACACTTAGAGATTCACTTTCTGTCCTCATCTAGGCACAGACATGCAAAGGGACCAGTGGTAAGAAAACCTCGTGCTGTAGTGATGGAACAGTTATCAGTGTGGCCTTTATATATGATGCATTTGCTGAGTGCGGACTTGTGGAAATAATTGAGAGTTCATTATTCTCAGATAGCAATGGTTAGTGAGACCCTGGCTGCTCTTAAGGATCCAATAGGAATCACCCGGTCCACAGGCTTCAATATCCAAGCTGGAGACCATGAATCTTAAGTTAAAGGGAGGACCCTCTGCAGTGAACATTTGCAGCTTGTTTCAGCAACTGATGATTGTGATCAAAAAATTCAGTCCCAGGAGTGAGAAACCCACCTTGTACTTTTATTCAGTGAAGCCTGAAGCTACATAAACCATATAAGCTAGTACTTTTTCTCTTGGTTACATACCAGAAGTAGATGGTAAGAACCTACTGTTGAAGAAACCACAGTTCAGTCTTGGTCCATAGACAAATGAACTGAGTCTGGCAGACATCTGACTGCTGCTTTGCATTCTCTGTGAAGTGTGGTGCTATACATGGGAGAGAAGTCTTGTTCTGACCACTAGTGGATTTTATATGATATTATTCTAACGTGCTTGGTAGAATATGCCTACAGATGCAATCATGACAGTCTTGCTATAACAGTAATCAAAACGGTCTGGTTAAAATTTTGGCCATTAGACAAGATGAAATCCATACCTAGATCTTTAATCTGGTCCTAAACCCACACTCTGGTACATAACAGATCATGAAAAGACATACTGCTGTCTTTTTGGACATACTTTCAAACTGCTTCCTCAATGTGTTCATGTTCATAGATTAGTGCTACTTTTCCCAAAGGTCAGAGAAACAACTTTTGCAGGGGGATCTGTCAATGTATAGACTAAATTACTCTCATTGGTTTTTTATTATTATTACTTGTATTTGTACTACTCTCATTATCCTTATCATTACTATCATCATCATCATCATCATCATCATCATCATCATTATTATTTAGACGTATACCTATTTCCTTAATTACCTCGAGTTGCTGAGAGCAAATGTTAAGTGTTTGACCCCAAATGAGACATTTAAATCACACAAATACACACCAGACCTAACTACTCAGAGGCCATGGTATAACATGACCTAGAAACAGTATAAAAAGTGGAAAATAGGAGGAGCGCTTTGAAAACGTCTGTTCTGGACAGGATAAGCCATTGCACTCATAAAAACCCAGCAACTGTGTTTACTTGCACTATACCTTTAAAAGGTGAAGCCCTTACAGCATGCTATCATAAATATTAAAGAAGTTCCTAGTCCAGCTTTATAAGAACAGCTAATAATATCAAGTGTTTTTGGTTATGAGGAGTCATTTTTCTTTAGGGGTAAAGAGAAAAGAATTTTTCCAGCATCCATGGGACACCACAGGGAAGACATGCAACACACCTGATTGAACACAGCAGGTTTATGTTTTTTGTTTTTGTTTTTGTTTTTAAATGTTACATGTCCCTTTGACACTGAATGCACAGAACAAAGAGAGAATGTTCAAAACTACAATTGAAATGTGGTCAAGTAACATATAAAGGAAGACCTATAAGACTTCTAAACAGAAGAGCCTGGTCAGAGGTCATACATACTATAAGAGAACAAAAGTGCCAGCAAAGGGTACAATGTTAAGCAAAATTTCCAATAGATAGATATAAATGGGGAAACTAAAGTGTTCCCAACAGAAGAGCCAGGTCATACATACTCTAAGAGAACACAAATGCCAGCAAAAGCTACAATACCAAGCAAAACATTAAATCAATATAAATAGAGAGACTGAAGAATTCCAGGAAAAAAACAAAATTAATAAAATATCTATCTACCAATCCAATTCTACAGAAAATTCTAGAAGGAAAACCACAACACAATGATGGTGTGTACACCAAAAACAAAAACAAACAAACAAAAAAAAACAAGACACAAGATATTAATCGACTCACAACAAAGACAAAAGGAGAGAACCACATGCACATAACAATGGATTCAACTCATCAATAAAAATACATAGGCTATCAGACTGAATATACCAAGATGATCTAGCATTTTACAGCATAAAGACTCCTTCATAACAAAGACTGACGCTACCTCAGAGTAAAAGGCTGGAAAAGGATCTTTCAAGGAAATGGTACCAAGAAACAAGCTGGAGATAACAACCAATAGACTTTCAACCAAAAATTTATCCAGGGAGATGAGAAAGGACACTCTGCATTCATCAAACAGAAAATCCACCAAGAAAAAGACTCAATTCTGAACATCTCTCTCCCTAAAGTAAGGGTACCCAGATTCATAAAAGAAACTTTACTACTGCTCAAAACACACATTTAACCCTACACAATAATAGTGGGAAACTTCTGCACCCCACTTTCATCACTGTAAATGTCATTGAAACAGAAACTAGAGACACAGTGAAACTAACAGAAATGATGAACCAAATGAACCATTTTACAATTAACTATAGTACATTTAATCCTAAAACAAAATGATGTATCTTCTTCTCACCTCATGGTACCTTCTCAAACATTGACCACACAATTGCTTACAAAACAGGCTTCAACAGAAAAAAGATTGAAATACTCCCTTGTACTATATCAGATTACAACAGACTAAGTCTTCAATAGCAACAAAAATAACAGAAAGGCTATAAACATATGGAAGCTGAACAATACTTTACCATTGTCAAGGAAGAAATAAGG
Organism: Apodemus sylvaticus; assembly: GCF_947179515.1. Taxonomy (NCBI): domain Eukaryota; kingdom Metazoa; phylum Chordata; class Mammalia; order Rodentia; family Muridae; genus Apodemus; species Apodemus sylvaticus. Next base: position 1,063,607 of record NC_067476.1, read on the forward strand.
AATTAAGACTCTATAGAATTTAATGAAAATGAAGGAACATGATATCAAAACACTTCCAAAAAGAAACTGGAAGAAGCATACACTAGCAGCATGACAGCACAACTGAAAGCTCTAGTACAAAAAAGCAAATGGACCCAAGAGGAGTAGATGGAAGGAAATAATCCAACTCAAGGCTGAAATCAACCAAGTATAGATAAAAAGAATTCTAAAAAGAATCAACAAAACCTCGAGGGTATTCTTTGAGAAAATAGATAACCCTTAGCCAGACTAATCAGAGGGCACAGAAACAGTACCCAAATCAAAAAAAAAAAAAAAAATCAGACAGGAAAAGGGAGGCATAAGAACAAAAACTGATGAAATTAAAATAATAATCAGATTCTACCACAAAAGCATTTACTAAAACAATCAAACAAAATACTAGAAAACATGGCTGAAATGGAAGATTTACTACACAGATACCAGGGAGCAAAGTTAATTCAGGATCTGAATAAACATCTAAAAAAACCCATAACCCCAACATAAATAGATTGTCTCATTAATAGCCTCCCAACCAAAGAAAGCCCAGGACCAGATGGGTCTAGTGCAGAGTTCTGTCAAACCTTCAAAGAAGACCTAATACCTATATTCTTCAAACTATTCCACAAAATAGGCACAGAAGGAAACTACTCAATTTATTTTTGAAGTCACAGTTAAAGCGAAAGAAAACCATACATCGACCCAACAAAAGAAAGAGAACTTCAGACTAATTTACCTTTTAAATATTGATGCAAAGATACTCAATAAAATTTTCACTAACAGAATCAAAGAACACATCAGAATGATCATTCACCATGTTCAAGTAGGCATGGAAACCAGTCAATAGACTATTCCTCCATGGCTCTTGCCTCTAAATCTGATTTTCTGTCATGTCATATTTAAGTGATGGACTCTGATCAGGACATATAAGCAAGACCTACCATTGTTCTATATGTTTCTTTTAGAACATTTTGGGAAAACAACAGAAGAAAACAGAGAAGATATTGCAAAAGTAAAACGAATGGTTATGGCAAGCTGTAGCCAGTATGGTAATAAATGGACAGAAATAGAAGCCATTTCTACTAAAACTAGGAGCAAGATAAAATAATTTATATTTTCCATTTTCGAAAAAGTAATGGTCCAGTGTTTCCAAACGTAACCTTGTTGGTCTGGAACATGCTATATAAATCAGACCGGCCTGAAAACCACTCAGTTCTGTTACATCTGCCTTCTGAATGCCAGGATTAAAGTAACTCACCACCATGTTTTGTTTCTTTTTCCATTTTTATTCTATATAATTATTTACCTCTCAGCCACAATAAAAACACAGAGAAAATTTGAGCTACACAGTGATATACATGCAGGAAAATAAGTTACCAAATTTTCCTACCTTGAGGAAGATATTCTTTCATATTTAAGGTCATAAATGATCCATATAATATTCTTGAAACAAATAGACACAGTGCAAAATAAACATGACTATGACGCATCTCTCCATTAAGAATTAGAACTGGCTGCCACATCTACCTGAAGCATATAAATCAGAGTTAAACTTCATTCTGTCCCCCTAACTCCATTGCCTTCCATCCTAAGGAGGCCTCCTGGAGCCCCTGGGGTATCCAGGTCATACCATTCCATTTCTCAGCCAGCAGAGATGAGCTACAATTTGTCATTCGAGTGCATCACCAGGAACACAGCTCTGCCTGCTTTCCTGATGAGGCATATGAGACCCTAGAAATATTCAGGTCTATTTGAGGTACAACCAGACAAGGTAAACAGTGTGCCATTACATGAACTTCCCTGGCAGGCCTAACACTCTGTGTTCTTCCCAACGAGGGCTGTCAGGATGAGGAAGATCTAATCAACACTAGAGATGATAATATGTCTGATGCCCAGTGTAAGAACCAAACCAACAAGTGCCAGAGCAATATGGCAACACCAGAACCCAGCTATCCTCCAGCAAGCCCTGAACAACTTAACACTACTGAAGCTGGTGTTAAAGTCAGGAAAATGACCTTAAACCCTAGCTTATAAAGATGATAGGGGTTATTAAGAAGGAAATTCGTACATTCCTAAAGGAAAGCACAAACTGATGGAGTCCTGGAGTTGCAAAACCTAGGGAAGAGAAACAGGAACCACAGAGGCAAGCATCACCTACCAAATACAAGGTGGAAGAGAGAATCTCAGACATAAAAGTTATGATGGGAGAAATGGGTTCATTGGTCAAAGAAAATGCAAAATCTGAGCACTTCCTGACACAGAACACATATAAAATCTGGAACACTATGAGAAGAACAAATTTAAGAAAGCAGGAATAGAAGAACACTCCCAGAACCACAGCTCAGGAAATATGATGGGAGTATTATTGTTGGTTCGAGGTCAGAGCCTCCGGAGGAGTGGTGCATGGGGAGCAATCTTGGTCAGAGGTAAGCCCAGAGTTCATGTGTAACAGGGTCTGATGATGCACATGTGTGTTAGTGTGTTTGTGCATGCCTCACTGTGCCCATGTGAGTCTGCACAGACAGGAACATGGTGGTGGTGTTCTGGGACTCCGCTGAGAAGCCCAGCTGTGGCCTCTCAGTGGATCAGTGTTTACCTGTGCCTCTCTTTAACAGGCATAGTACTGGGAACTCTGCCTGCTCCCTGTGCTCTGGTGAGCTACCATGGAGTGGTGTGCCCAAACACTTCAACCAGCCTGAGGGTGGAGGTGCCAGGGACTGATGAGCAGATCTTGTCTCAGCAAGCCTCTAGCCTCCACTGGGGCTGCAGCCTATGGGAGGAGTGCTCTGAGCAGCAGGGTGTCTGGCTGGGTTTGAGTGGAGTGCGTTTTTTCGGGTATGTATGCACTCAGAGTGACATGTTTTGTTTTAGAGAAAATGAGGTTGAGGTCTGGGCTTGCAATTTTCCACTTCTCTTAATCCTGGGAGAATCTAAACAGCTTTGTTTAAAAATTGGACATGGAGATTGCACGGACCCGAGTGAGGAAGAGCCCTTTGGTCTCTCAGAAAGGCAATTAAGTCTGCAGCCAGCCTGTGGACTTGTGTGGCTATTATGTATGTATGTATGTATGCATGCATGCATGCAGCACGTGGAACTCCTGGTTAACGAGGCAGAGCACTTACAACATAAACCGTGACATGAGTCACTAAATAGACAGTAGATTGTCACTGGGTCTCACTGGTTTGCTGCAGAGGATAGTTGGGAATGGGAGAGGGGGGAAGTGCCAGGCTGGGAGGGGCAGAATAATACAGGGCAGTCCATCAAGGGAGGACTGTGGTGAAGGGGCAGGTGTTTGGGTAGATTCAGGAAAGGGGCTCTGTGTGCTTGCAGGGGTGGGGGTTGGCAAGCTTGGAGATTGGTGGAGACAAGTGTTGTTTGCATGGAGAAGGAGTCTGCTGGCCAGGAGGGTGGGGTCCTTACTCCCAGGTGCCTCAAGTGCTCCCCAGAGCAGAGCTGTTTGGGTTTGGGATGACAGCACTGGGAAGCAGAACTGGGGAATGAGAAAGGATGTTTCAGCAGACACAAGCTTAGAGCAGACACCAAAACGAACTTTCTAAGACAGCAACGGCCTCTGCTTCTTCCTCCTCCTCTGTCTATTGTTGTAGACATAAAACAGACATTCAGAATTGCATATATTATAGAAATGGAAAATCTCCCCCACTTCTGCCCTTCAGGGAGGATGGTCATTCATCCTTTGGTTTGTATTCTTTCCAGATGAAAAGGTATTTTTTCATGTTTGTTTATTGATGGTGTACATACATGTCAGAGGGTGAATGTATGAGATTCATAGGGCAATTTGGTGGGAATCAGTGTCTCATACCATGTGAGTCTTGGGATGAAACTTAGGGTTTATAGGCTTGGGAGTGAGTACTGTTGCCCACTGAGCCATCTCTGTGACACTTTCCAGATATTTTTATGGTAAGCTGGCATCTGGCCGTTGCCCTGCTCGACTTTCTCCTTCCACAGGTCGACTGACTCATTCACTCCCTCTTCAGCCATCTTTCCACAGCAGCATGACCCCATTCCTCTCAGTGGCTGCGCAAACTAGCTGAATGGCTTTTGTGTCAGTTTTCTAAGCAGCAGAATAGCCGGCTCCAAGACTCAGTGGGTTCAGGTAACTGCTGTCCACCTCTCTGTGCTGTGGGTTAGCTCTGTCTTCTGAGCTCGGCTGCCTGTGCCCATGCCAAAGCTTTAACATGGTGGCAGTCCACTGGTCACTCTTCAGATCCTGGAGGGTCCTGGGGAGCCTGGCTCGCATGTGCGGCGGTTGACTCTGGGTTTCAGGTGGTCCCCTACAATATGCTTTCTCACTATGAAGGAAGCTAGTAGTCTTTCAGTTGAAATCTGTTAAGTGGCACTGAGATCTGGGCTCTGGATGCTCCCAACACAAAATCCAGCTACTGCTGGGAAAGGGAAGACTCTGCTATCTACTATGGTAAAGACCTGTTCTATGGTGGGAGAGAGGTTATGTTTCTTTGTGACACGACTGGCCAGGCCACATTCAGGGGTGTGTACCCAGGGATGGAACTATATAGGAGCACAGTTCGTACCTGTATACAGGGGTAGGAGAACGGACCAGGGATCAGACCGCACAGACTGCTGGGCAGCAGGGGAACAGCCCCCTTCTCTGCCTAGGATGCTGTTCCTCCTAGGCGAGTCACGTAGGGTCATCACTAAGAAGGGGATTCTGTTCCCGTGCTGCTTCCAGGCGCTGTCTTGGGTAGATTTGGTGTGCTCCGTGTGTGGGGAGGGTGTGTGCAGATTGTCTAACAGAGTCCTGGGTTTTATAATAGATAGTGTCTGTTGTCCTCAGGCTCCTAAGACTGCCCCCATACCCCCTTCATCGTGATTGCTTTTTGAAAGTAGCCAAGAGCTTAGCTTCTAGATACCCACTGCTGATTCTTATTGTCTCTTTGAAAACTGTCAGTCTGGATGACAGGCCTTTAACAAAGCCAGATGGGCACCCCAGGTCTAGGTCTGCTGGGATTTCAGCTGTTCCTTTGTTCAACAAATCTGTCCTAGGTTCCAGGCTTTCTCTTGTAGCCACAGCTGTGGAAGAGGAGGACCCGGCCCTTCTGACTCACAGATTTCCCTTTCCAAGATTTCTCAGGCAACTCACCATTGGACTTGCATTTTAACTTCGCACAAGGTATTCTTTTTAATGGTTTTCTCGTGCTGAGCCTCATGCCTAGGCAGCTCTTCTCTCCCTGTGAATGTCATCTGTGGCTGGGAGGCAGGAGGAAACAGGGAAGGGTCAGCAGCAGGGTGCTAATGAATCCTGCTCCCAGTTCTGAGGTTGCTCTCTCCTAGCTGAGGAGAAGCTCTGCCTGGCTCTGGACAGCTTATCCATTATCAAACTCACCTGTCCCTGGGGCATGGCTGGCCCCAGGCGGGCCACACCCCCAGAGCTCAGCCCTGCTCTCTTGCCTTCTGGCCTGTGTGCATTCTTCAAAGAAAAACAAAGGCTGAGTGGGTCTTTGCACTAGCTTTTCTTTTCTCCCAGTTTCCTGGCAGCATCTTTTGGAAAAGAAATGTTTTGCAGTCAAGAGGTTCATTGTAAAAGCATCCTGCACCCCAGGTATAAACTCGCAGCAGCCTCCTTGGATAGCTCAGCAAGGGGACTTGGTGAAGGCTGTAATTTGGGAGGGAGTGCAGCCTAGTGCACCTGGGTGAGGTAGGGACACCATATGTTTCTATGGTGACACTGGGGGTGCCTGGCCAGCTTATGGGCTCCATACATCCCAGCGCTAACTGCAGATGGGCATGCATAAAGCTGACTCTGCACTCCTTTGAGCACTCTGGCATTCTGGGCAAGGCCATAAACCTCAGCCAGGCTTCTGGAAAGGCTGGGCAGAGGTTCTCAGCCTGCTGTGTTGGGTGTTTGGTACTTTGAAGCAAATGGGAAGTCAGCTTCCCATAGAAGATCCAGGAGGCTCTCTCTGATACCTGACTCCCTGGTTGCAATCTTATTCCTCCTTCCCCGGGCCCCATTACTGGATCTCCGTGGCTGGGAGGAGTGATGAAGCTTTAGTATGCTCTGGGGCCACAGTTTCAAGGAAGCAGCAGATAATTACTAGACAGTCCAATTCCTCAAGCACTGAAACAACTATGGCTAGGTGCTGTGAGCAAAAGAGAGCTGTAGTTATGCTAGGGTTAGGTGCCTAGGTTTCAACATTCTCTGCTTGTTTTATCTAGATCTCTGGTTTCCTGCCAGGATGGTCCTATAACACTGTGTGGTACCCAGGAGTGGGCTGTGGGCCGTGAAGACAGCTCACCAAGTAGAGTAGGAATCAGTGCAGAAGCAGCCAGTACCCTCTGTGTAGCGCTCAGATGAGAAGGCCCATCTTTGGGAGAGCTGGGGTTTCCATAGTTACACCAAAATTGGGCATAGAACAAGTGTTACCCTCCACCCCATGCGCTGGTTATCCCCGAGTCATGGTTGTTCACATCCTAACAAAAAGGGATTATTCTTGCCTGAGGATGCTCACTGGACCATGCCTTGAGCCATGGGGAAAGTGACAGTCTCAGGTAACACTTCTGGAATACAGATATGGCCAAGAGGGAGTTAACAAATGGGGAGGCAGGCCTCCCTGCCACCATGCCCAGGGCTGGATGAACTTGTGGGTGCCCTGTACCTTCTCTTGTAGAACACTGCAGTCTGCGACAGGTCAGGTGGGACAGTCTTTCTGTCTGAGGAGCTCACATGTTGACATGCAGAAGAACCCTGTGCATATGCAGGGCTGGTGAGGCTTTCTGTATTGTCTTCTCCCCAGCAAATTCTTTTAGGCTTACTGGCTTTGGGAAATATTAATCGTAGGACACACGGGTCAAGAAAGGTAGTCGCAGAATTGGCTTCAGCCAGGGGGGACTGTAACACGTTTGATTTTTTTTTTTTTTTGGACCTACACTGCAGCTGGCCCTGGTGGTGCTGTTCCCATCAGAAGAGGGGGGTGGGCCTCCTCTGTCTGTGTGTGGGGGAAGGGATCAGGGACTCTAGTCAGGGAAGGTGGACAGTGACTCTGGGCTAAAGGGCCTTTCTCCTTTAGGAGCAGGTGCCTCGAACTCAGAAATCTGCCTGCCTCTGCCTCCCAGAGTGCTGGGATCACAGGCGTGCGCCAGCACCGCCTGGCTACCCAAGGACCTTCTTGAAGTGACTTCATGAAACCCTGAGCAGCCTCGATCCCATAACTTCCTACCCAAGCTGGGGTTTGTTTTTTGTTTTTTGTTTTTTGTTTTTTGTTTTGTTTTTAACTGTAATCCTTAGAAGTGGAGATGTAGATTTGGTTTTCTTTTGAGAGAGAGTCTCATGAAAACCAGGCTGTCTGGGAATCCACTCTGTAGTCAGAGATGATGACCTTGAACTCCTGACCTTCCTGCTTTGTCTCCCAGGTGCTAAATTACAAGTGTGTGTGCCCCCACGTCCAGCCCTGGAGGCTGAGGTTTAAAATAAGATGAATCCCATATAGACATGGATATATTCAGGCCCCAGTGATACTGTTCAGGGTTAGAGCTCATACCTCAACCAAGAGAGAGTTATATACATGAGGACTGAGGCTGGGTAAATTGAAACTTGTAGCCACCCTGACGGACTTGAACTTCAGCACATCCATCCATCCATCCACCCATCCACCCATCCACCCATCTATCCATCCATGCATCCATGCATCCATCCATCCATCCATCCATCCATCCATCCATCCATCTATCCATCCATCCATCTATCCATCTGCCCATCCACCCATCCACCCATCCATCCATCTACCCATCCATCCACTCACCCATCCATCCATCTACCCACCCACCCCTTCATCCTTCTATCCACCCACCCACTCATCAACCCATCCACCTACCCATCCACCCATCCACCCACCCACCGGTCCATCCATCCATCCATCCATCCATGCATCCATCCATCCATCTATCCATCTGGCCATCTACCCATCCACCCATCCATCCACACACCCACTCACCCATCCATCCATCTACACATCCATCCACGCACCCATCCATCCATCTACTCACCCACACATTCATCCTTCCATCCACCCATCCACCCATCCACCCACCCACACTCCCATCCATCCATCCATCTATCCATCCATCCATCCATCTATCCATCTGTCCATCCACCCATCCACCCATCCATCCACCCACCCACTCACCCATCCATCCATCCATCCATCCATCCATCCATCCATCCATCCATCTATCCAACTGTCCATCCACCCATCCACCCATCCATCCACCCACCCACTCACCCATCCATCCATCCACCCATCCATCCACTCACCCATTCATCCATCTACTCACCCACCCATTCATTTTTCCATCCACCCATCCACCCACCCACCCTCCCATCCATCCATCCTTCCATCCATCCATCCATCAATCCATCCATCCATCTACCTACCTACCTATCATTTGTTTTGGAAACAAGATCTTAGTATATATAGCCCTATCTGGCATGGAGCTCACAGAATTTCACCTGCCTCTGCCACAGTAGTGCTGGATCATTTGGTCTTGACCGTGTGAGGATGTGGCTATGTTGACCTCACTAATTTACATTCTATCCCCCACAGACACTTACTTGTTATAGACTTTCATCAAAGGATGTCAAGTAAAGTGCGCTCCAGGAGACACAGCTAAGAAACTTTGGAGATAGGACACAGGTGGGGCTGTCTTCTGACTTGAGGCCACAAACCACCTTCTTTATTGTGTTTTGTTTGTTTGTTTGTTTGTTTTAGCTGGTTATGAATCTCAGCATGGAAAGGGCCTTTATGTGCACCAGCCTGTGTCAAATCTGTAGATAAGGAAGTTGGGAAGAATCCCCCCACCCCCTTTTCAGAGGCAGAATGGTCCTTGTTCTGTCTGAACATGCTGTGGCATTGGGTGGTGCCCCCCTGCCCGGGCATTAGTCTAGGGAAAGTGTCTTTCCTGAATTAATGCAACACCATTGTTCTGCCTGTTGCCTGTTTTCATGTCGTCCAGGAGCCACCAGCTCTAAGGTCTCCAAAATGCGTCTCAGATTTTTGGCTCAGAAACACGGAGGCAGGAAACGGAGTTGTCTGTGCAGGATGGATGCCTGAGGCTGGTCAGGGCTCTCAAGGGGACAGGCAGGCAGGATGCTGGGTGTCTAAGCAGGGAAGGGCCCTGGGGGGCCCTGGGGAGATAGAGGCTTCCTGCATTTAGTATATTGGCCAGTCCCCTTGTTTCCTGCTAATAGAGTGGTAGACAATGTCACAGTGACTCACCTCTGCTGTCCCTGTGAACAATGGCAGCTTTGCCTGGGTGGGGGTAGGGGTGGGGGGGAGGGGGGTGTCATCAGGGGAGGGTTGTTATTCTTGTCACATGCTTGGTCCTGTTGGGAGGAGCCACTGTTCCTTGAGCCTCTTCCCCACTGGCTCCTCCTGGTACTCCCAGACCCCTGGCCTGGCCAGCCGCTTCTTTGTGGTCTGCTGTGCCTGTCCTCGACCCATCTGCGTGCAGCTCACTGGGAGCTCCTGGACTCCACTCTGACCAGATGCACGCTGCCAGACTGGCCATGCTTACTGTCCTCCCTTGCCCTGGGGCTGAAGTTCAGGGTTTGGCACGCACATCACGGTTTGAGTTCCTGCAGGCATTTGGGGCTGGATAAGTGTCAGACAAGTGAGACAGCTGTGTGAGTCTTTAATCTCCTCCAGTGGCAGAGGATTAGACAATTTTTTGGTGGTTTTGTTATGTATTATAATTTTTTTGAAAGAACTATCATTTGTTTTGTATCTTCTAGGTTCTTATCACAGTGACTGAACACTTCTCACTTTCCATCACTAATCTTTCCAGTAATTCCAGAGGGAGGTAGCCTTACTGTCATGTCACAGACTAGGACTAGAATACCAGAGGCTGTGTCCAAAGTCCCAGATCTTTCTTACTTCAGATTCCTTGGACATGTGACTTTCTGGTAAGGACAGGGATATGAAGAGTTTAAAACTAGGTGGTGGCCCATCTGCAGTCCAAGCTACTTGGGAGGCTGAGGCAGGTGGATTTCTGCAAGTTTGAGGCCAGCCTAGCTTACATATTGAATTCCAGGACAGCTAGAGCTGTGCAGAGAGACTCTGTCTCACCCCTTCCCTCAAAATAAAAAAAAATAAATAAATAAAAGCAGGTGGTGACCCACCTACAGTCCCAGCTACTTGAGAGAGTGAGGTATGGTTGCTTGACCTCACGAATTTATAGCCAGACTGGGCAGTAGAAAATTGTGACTCTGTCTATTTAAAAAAAAAAAATGGGGCTGGGGAGATGGCCCAGTGGTTAAGTTGTAAGAATTCCAAATTCTTTGTTTGCTTTTGCATAGGACCTGGGTTCAGTTCCCAGTACCCACATTTAATTCAAAACCAGCTGTACCTCCAGTTTCAAACCCTGTTTTGATCCCCAGGGGCTTATATGTGATATACTTAACATCACTTAACACTGGCAAGAAACATCCACACACACAAAATTAAAAAATCAATTAAAAATAGTTTGGGAACTGTTGGTGGAAGATGAAAAGGTCGAACAGGAGGATACAGTGGGGAGCAGAGCTCATCTCTGCCTGCATCCCCAGGGTCACAGCATGGTGCTCCTAGCAACCAGGCATTAAGTGCTCTATGAGGTGGCATGACTAGTGCTGGCAGGGATGCTTTCACACTGATTCCAAGGTGCAGTCCCACATGCAGAAGTGGGAGCTGCTCAGCCACAGGACAGATCCCAGAGTTGGTGTGGCCTCAGCTGGTCCATGCATGTCTAGAGCTGCACCCGTGCTGCATTACATGTCAAGAGCTGCACCTGTGCTGCATTGCATGTCTAGAGCTGCACCCGTGCTGCATTGCATGTCTAGAGCTGCACCCATGCTGCATTGTATGTCTAGAGCTGCACCCGTGCTGCATTGCATGTCTAGAGCTGCACCCGTGCTGCATTGCTTGTTGTGTTTATTGCATTTATTCGGCAGCTGGTGTCAGGAGTCTTAGAAATGTCCATTCACAGTTCCGTTTGCTGGAATTATCCCAAAGAAGTTTTGTATATATTCAGCGAGATGTCATCTGTAATGGGAAAATATTCTAAGCATACAATAGAAAATGTGTGTTTTATACAGCAAGCTGCAGTCAGAAGAAGTTAGGTGTGAGCGCACACATGCACACATAGAATGAAGAAGTGGATATAATTAAAAGAAAAAGACGTTCTGGGGAGTGTTATCCAGCCAGGTGTCTGTGGATAATAATAATACCATGCCATATATTTTAAAAATTACAAGGAAGAATCTTGAAGGCTTTTGCCATAAAGAGATGAAAAACACTTGTGTAGCTGTAGACATTTAGCTGGTGTGAACCACACAGCTATTGAACTGTCCTGTGATAGGTGGTCAGTATGTTCCATCTACACTTTTATCCCTCAGCTGAGAAATGAATTCAGGCCTATAATGTAGCACTCAGGAAGTTAAGACAGGAGGATTTGGGATTTAAGGCTAGCCTAGGCTACAAACCAAGTTCCAGACTAGCATAGGCTAAGTTATCTTAAGAACAAACAACGAGGGAAATTTAAATATGTGGTGGGACGCCTTCACGTGAGGGATTGTTGTATAACCTTTCAAAGAAATCATGTCTTCAAACGTGACACAGTAACACAGCTCCCATTGCTATGAAAGCTGAGGCAGGAGGAGAGTGAACTCCAGGCTAGCCTGTGCTAACCAAAGGAACACCCTGTCTGTGATTCAAAAAATGCTTCTAAACACCAAGTGAATACTGGAAGAGATAAAGGTGTTTATGCTATGTACACTGGCTTTTTAGATTTATTTATTTCTATGCATATGTGTTTTGTATGTATGTATGTATGTATGTATGTATGTATGTATGTATGTATGTATATTTGTACACCATGTGCATGCAATGCCTATAGAGGCCAGAAGAGGCCATCAGATTGCCTTGGACCTGTATGTATATTTGTACATCATGTGGATGCAATGCCTACAGAGGCCAGAAGAGTCTGTAACTCCAGATCCAAGGCAAACCTGGAGTTACAGACCTCAGCCACCCTGTGGGTGCTGGGAGTCAAACCTGGGTCCGCTGGAAGCAAGCACAGTCAGTGAGTGCTCTTAACTCGGAGCCATCCTTCTAGCCCCAAATACTACTTTTTATTTTTTTTGTAAGCAAAGAACAGTAGTAGTAATAGCTAGTGAGTCTTAGTGGTTTTTCTGTTCTCTTTTATGTCATAGACTCTCTGTGGATGTTAGCAGCACAGAAAGGGAAGATGTGCGCTGAGGGCCACACCCCTGCTGTGTAGAGCTGGCCTCTGACAGGGTGGCTGGCTGAGTTCAGGAGACCTGCTCTGCCTTTCAGCTCCTTCTTCCTGGTACTCAGTCTTCTCTTTGCTTTTCTCCCTTAATTGGATGAAAATGTAAGACTGGGGGATGATTTCTCTTAAAAATACATATTGTTTTTGTTGGTTGTGTTTCCCAAACGCTGTGACAAGAGAGTCATTTTAGATTTCTCACTCTGAAGAAACCCTAATTTAAGCTCCTTCTACTCACGTGATCAAGATTGATTTTTCTCTCAGTAGTTCAGATGGTTTTCCTCAGGGAGAAGACTTTCCTACTCCTGCCTTAAATGGCCTCTGAAAGCGCAATTTGAAGTCATGGCTCGCTTCCAGGTCCTGTTGGGCAGGTCTGGCTGGCTGGCTCACCCAGGAGATTGGGGGGGGGGGGGAGGGGAGCTTGAAGTTTTACAGTTTTGTGGCTGCAAGTTAAGTTTGAAGGTGACTCGCAAGTGACCTGAGAACTCTTGTGGTCCTTACCCCAAATCGGCCTTGCTAGTATCAGGGAGTGTGAAAGGGGACTGAGAATGTCATAGGGACTTAATTAATGGCCTGGCAGCATGTGGCCTTCTGGGTAATGCTGACTTTTGTGTCATTGTTCACTCCTAAGGGTGTCTTGAGTATGCCAGGCAAGCCCGAGCTATATTCAATGTGCAAAGCGAGTGGCGACTGCCCTGGGTTTCCACCTAGCAGGAAGGCTAAGTCAGGAGGATCTCAGGAGCCCAGGAGGCTGAGGCCAGGCTGAGCAGCCTAGTAACACACTGTCTCATAAAGTCAGTTAGCCACCTCAGTAGTTCAGACGGTAGGGTTTGGATCAGAGGCCAAGCGTTGGCCTCACCACTGTGGTGACAGTGAGCTGCTCTGTGCTTCTTGGAGCCTCATTTCCCTCTCTGTAAAATGGAAATTGTGCTGAAATAAAAGCTCCTAGGGATGACACACGGATTAACTGTGCGAGTGCTGATGAATGCTCATTATGTGAGCAGTGTGTATCTTACAGGCAATAAGTGGTGATACTGATTTAGAGGAGGGGTCCTCCCCGCTTGCTCTGAGCCAGGCATGTGGCTGAAACCGAAGTCTCAGGGAATCTGCATCCCTGGCCACAGTCTCTGCCCCAGTTCAGCCTTCCAGCTCTCTGCCCTCATTCCAGATGCAGGCTGAGCTCACCTTTCTTAGATACTGGAACTCAGTGGGGAATAGTCTTCAGATCTCACACAGCCTGTTTCCCATTGCTTTTAAGGTGGCCTTGAGCCTGACACTGACCTTGCATTGTCTCAGGAAGAATGCCCCAGGCTCCTAAATAAGTCCTCCATCTCTACTGGGGGACCACTTTGCTCCACAGAGCATGAAGCAGATGTAGCATTTAAAGTCCATCAGGCCACGGGCATCCTATGTATTGGTTTTTAACTGTTATTGTGATAAAATACATACGGTATTTTATCCTTTAAGTAAATTGCAAGTTTTGAGTTGAGTGTCCCCCCCCTCCCACATACACACACATGCATCCTTAGGCTTCAGACCGTTTCTGTCTTCCCAGACTGAAACTCTGTGCCCATTGAACAAGCAATTACACCTGGACTTCCCTCAGTCCCTTTACTACATCCACTCTCTAAAGTCTGACTCTTTTAGATACTTTATTCAAATGGACTCTTCTTCTGTACCTCTCCTGGGTAGATTTTTTCCCACTCAGCATAATGACTTCAGAGTTTATCAATACTGTAGCTTGTGTCAGAACACATTCCTGTTTATTTATTTATTTGCTAAGGAGTCATATTTCATGGTGTGCCTCTACCACATTTTGTTTACCCATCATCCATAAATGGTCATTTGGTTTTTCACCTATTGTGAAATTCCAATATCCCCGTTTCCCCTATTTTAAAATTAAATAACCACACTCCTCATTGCAAGTCAGCCTAGGGGCCTTCCAGAGCACGTGTGTAATTGCTGTGTAGTTGAAATGATGGGCTCACATCCTGAGTAAGAACGTGGATGCTCACAGGTGTGTCCCCAAGTGCTGCGGCCATGTGCCCATTTCCTTTAATGGGCTGGAAATTATCTTTATTAACTTGTCACAAACTCCTCAGGGACTGTTTTAGGAAGTGATAACGGGTCTTGGTTAAGGCGGTGGGTCCTGAGGTCAGACCACATGGCCTTGTATCCTGATCCTACAGCATATTAGCTTGACCGTGTATATGCTGCTTAACGCTTGGATGCTCTGATTGTTGATGGGGACCGGTTTTACGTTTAAATTAAACACCTTGACGTTTAAATGAGATGATCTGTGTCAGAGCCAGCTTAGCATCTGATGCATTAGGAGTCCCAAAACATTAGTTTAAGATAAAATTAAGGAGTTTGTTTGGTTTTGAGCAGAATTTCATTGTGTAGTTCAGGCCCACATGGAACTTACAGTGTAGATTGGTCTGGCTTTGAGCTTACAATGTACCTGCTTCACCCCTTAAGAAATTAATATTTATCCATTGTGTGTGTACACATATATGTGCTTGTCTTAGGGTGCATGCGGACGTGCCAGTGAACAACTTTGTGGAATTGATTTTGTCCTATTACCACGTGATCTCATGGCTAGAACTCGGGTTTTCAGTTTCCATGGCAAATGCCTGTATCCATGAAACCATCTTGCCTGGCCCTTCTTCAGTCTCTGAAGTGCTGGGCTCCAGGTCTGCTTCTCCATGCCAGGCTAAGATGTCCACATCTTGAGTTTGGCTCTTCCATGCTCATTGCCTCCTTGGGAGTGGCTGAAGAGTCAGGTGAAGGCGCCTGCTCCTGGGCTGGCATTCCCAGGAGAGCAGCCATGGGAGCTGCGCAGAAGCCCTGCTCTGTTTGTCCCTCCGGTGCTTCCTCCTCTGTCCCTCCCTCTGCTGGCCTGCCATGACGGGCTCAGCCTTGAATCTGGCCCTTCTCAGATGTCTCCTCTGCTCTTCCTTTCTTGCACTGCTTGGTAGGATGAACTTGGCACCTGGGGGAGGCATTTGGAAGCCACCTGCCGTTCCTTCATTGCAGCACTGTTGGGATTGCAAGAGGGTGACTTCCATGTTGATTCTGATTCTCTGGGTCACTCAGCGCTCCATGAACCATGCACCCAGTGCATCTTGCTTCAGCTCTGGGGCTTGAGGCCTCTGCCCAGCAGAGCAGGCAGGTCCAACAGAGAATCCTGCAATATGTGAGGTAGACGGCGATTTCTCTCTAAAGCTGGTAGAGCTGGGGAGAACAGAAGCTTCTGTGTTTTAGTCTCTATTTGACTAAAATTTCCCAAATATTTATCATCTCCTCTCATCCCTAACATCAGCTTCTAGATGGCTTTGTTGAGGCCAGGGGCTGTCTATATTGTTCTAGCCCAGTGACTTGTTCTGGAAGATTCTCCCAGTGCGGCTGAGGCTGAGGGAAGGTACCCAGAAGAGTAGAGTTGGAATATGAAAGCAGACACCTCAGTGTGTGACCTTAACCAGTCTTCTTACCCCTGCTGGTAGGATGGGGTTAATAATAACTTGCCCTGTGGAGATGTGAGGTGGCACCAAGGGAGTCTGTAAAGTGCTTAGTGTAGCATCTGGTGCACTGAGAATGCGCTAAAAATGCAAGCTCCTTCTATTTTTGTTGGCGAGTTTTCTTTCTGCTGTTTCCAGCCTTCCACCTTACAGCTTCCCTCTCCTGCTAACTCCGATGCTGTTAGCATCCCAGTGCCCTTGAACTTCGACCCATGCCCCCCCCCCACTAAAACCACTCCCTGGCACAGGGTCTCATATAGTTGCCATGCCAGATTTCAAGGTCACTGGGACACTGGTTCTTGGTGTGGGGCATCCTCTCCTGACCTTGCTTCCCTGCTTGCTCTGCCCACTTTCCATACACCTGCTCAAGTTCTCCATTCAGTCTTTGTAATTGCCTTCTACCCTGAGGGTGGAAAGGAACTGAAGGTTCGTGGAGCCCTGTCTTGTGCAGGAGATTTCAGGCACACTCAGTGTATCAGTCCATGGACCATCATGGCGTGACTTGGGTTTCCTCAGAGAAAGAAATAGAGGCACTCCAACAGCAAGTCACAGGGAGGAAGGGTTGCATGCAGATCGCAGTGCAGGACTTGGCTAAGCCTGTGCTGTCCCCACTTCCTGTTGCTGGGCATTGGGGATGACAAAGAGGTAGGGGGACCACCTACAGGGCAAACCAGCATCTCAGCTGCTCTGATGCTGATGTTGGAGACACTGCGGGTGCCTCAGCCTTGTTCCCCAAAGCTGCACACACGAGCTGCTCCTCCCTCCTGGGGTTGTTGTGTGATTCAGCAAGCATTGGCAAAGCACAGGCATGGACATCGCAAATGTGTGTGAACGCTCACCAGCCAGGCCGGATGCTGTGCTGGGAGTTTGCCTTCTCAGACTCTGAGCAGGGCTGGCAAGCCTTGCCGCTGCGTGATAACAGGGGTCTCTGCCTGGAATCCTTTTTTAGGCTTGGGATGTTTGTTCATTTTTAACGTGGCAAGAGGCATATCCCAGAGACTGTGCCGTGTGACTATTTCAGGGCGTTTTGTTGGCGTGATTTGTTCATTTAGTTTTTGAGATAGCCCAGGCTGATATCTCACTTGCTGTGTAGCCAAGAATGACCTGCCTCCCAAGTGTTGGGATCACATGCCCATGCCACTACTCTCTGATCTCACTGTGACCCTTTTAAAGGATGCAGTTCAGTCCTTAGCATGCTCATTGGGTTGTGAAATGACCCTGCTGCCTTGTTCAACTTTTGCATCAGCCTGTAATTCTTAGCTATTGCTTGCCAGTCCTTCCCCTGAAACTGCTGTCCTTCCTCCCCTAAACTGCAGTCCTCCCTCCTTTAAACTGCAGTCTTCACTCCCCTAAACTGCAATCCTCCCTCCTCTAAACTGCTGTCCTCCCTTCCCTAAACTGATGTCCTCCCTCCCCTAAACTGCTGTCCTTCCTCCCCATACTGCAGTCCTCCCTCCCCTAAACTGCAGTCCTCCCTCCCCTAAATTACAGTTCTCCCTCCCCTAAGTTGCAGTCCTCCCTCCCCTAAACTTAGTCCTCCCTCTCCCAAATTACAGTTCTCCCTCCCCTAAACTTCAATCCTCCCTCCCCTTAATTACAGTCCTCCCTCCCCTAAACTACTGGCAACCACCTACGTGCTTTCTATTGGTGGTTCTGACATTGCACGTGTATCAGTTGTGCAATACAGTGTGTGGTCCCTTGAGCTGGCTTACTTCATTTAGATAACTCCTGGGCCTGTCTAGATAGAAGAGTTTAGATGTGCTTTGTTCTTTTATGGCTGAGTAATATTCCCTTCTATGCATGTGCAGCATTATGTTGATAGATTCATCTCTCGATGGGCATCTGGGTTGTTTTCCTCCCCCGAGACTTTATAAGGAGAGCTGTTGTACTCATTCCTGTATGAGTGTTCGTGTGGGCACCTGACTTTGATTGTGTAGGGTGTGTACCCAGATGGAGAAACGGATGGATTATATGGAAACTCTGTGCTCTGTACAGCAAGAGGTAGGCAGACAGTTTGTACAGTGGCTATCACCCTGGTTCCCACCAGTCATGTGGGAGGGTTGCAGGTTCCCCACATCCTTGCCAGCACTTGTTACTGTCCCTTTTTTCTTTTTCTTTCTGTTAAGGTGGTCCTAGTGTGAGGCAGCCTTTTGCTGTGACTGATTCTATTTCCCTGATGACTAATGACTCAGAGCAGTCTTCTGTGGTTTTAGTATTCTCGTTTTCTCTTGACCCAGTTCCGTGTCTCTTCCCCAGTACACTCACACCTCTCCAGACGAGCTCCCAGCTCCTGGGCAGGTCTCCAGCAGGCCTGGGCAGGCAGCCCGAGGTGGGTCTCCCACTTTAGGCCAAATGCTCCTTTGTCCCTTTGAGTTCTTCTGGCTGGGGACTGGTCCTCTCCTACCACCTCAACCGCTCTTCAGAGTCGTCTTCTTCATCCCACTGGTTGTAGGCTCTTAGCCTTGTCCCGTTCAGTGTTTACTCCTTCCACGCAGGTGCTGATGAGAGCCCTGGACACTGGCACGGGTGCTTTGTCCTCACCTTCAGGGCAGGGGTAGACACACTGGGTTATTGCTGGCTCCAGCCCAAATGCCCCTGTCCCCCTGTAGGATTGTCCTGAGAGGCCCTGGAAGAGCCGCATGTGCTTCCAGGGCCAGCAGCTGTTTCCTCTGAGTTTCCTAAACCCCCTCGCTGTTCTCTCCCCCACCCCACCCCCCCACCGTCACTCTGTGTACAATGGTGTGCCCCCCCACCATAGGTTTATGGTTTCAGGACTATTTTTGACCATAGAATCAAAGCTGACCCCCTCCCCATGAAGGAATCCTAGGCAGGAATAAGCAGGTGGAAGAAGTATTTTGGGGCTCTGAGGGTTTATTTAGAAGCCCCTTCACCATCTGCCGATGGTAGAGACTCCATCCACCATGGTCTCTTCCTCTGAGGCCTGTCTCCACCTTCTTCTCCAGACCTAGCTGCCTCAACAGGCTCCTTCCAGCAGGGTAGGTTGGAGGCAGTGACACCAGGTACTCAATTTATTTAAACAGCCGCGTGGCTGTTACATAAAAAAAAAAAAAAAAAAATGTGCTGTAAAAGATAAGATGGCTCCTGGTAAGATGTGAGAGCCTCCGTTCCCTGTGTAGCCTCCAGTTATAGTGCCCTGCTGTGGGAAATCACAGAAATCTTCAGTTCTCATCTCAGTTCCAAAAAGGCCATTTGAGAGGACGTGGTGGGGAGGCAGCTTGGTGAAAATAACTTGCTGGAGAGGAGAGGAGAGGAGAGGAGAGGAGAGGAGAGGAGAGGAGAGGAGAGGAGAGGAGAGGAGAGGAGAGGACAGGAGGTGAAACTGAAGGCTACCTGCTGAGGCTCTACCATGATGGAAGAGCAGCACTGGCCAGCCTGACCAGTTCCCAGCAGGACGCTCACTGGCTTGCAGTATAGACCTGTCCTGGATTGTCGTTCCCCTAGCTACCAGTGGCATTCACTCTGCCATTATGAGAGGTGACACTTGGAGCTGCTCCCAGAAGTTGTCACATGAGGTTGGCCACCCTGACCTATTTGGAGGTCAAGCTCCAGGCAAGTGCTTTCCTTCTTGTGGAGCCAGTATTGACCTTGCATCCCCATCCCCCATGCCATGGCTGAACCGGAGCTCAACAAGTCACAGTGTTAAAAATAGCCTCACCCCTCACATGTATAGCATGCTGTTTCTGTAGCTGGATGGGTGATGGATCAACACCGTCTTCCTGGTTGCCAAGTTACCCGTTACTGACATCTTAGTGTGAGTTAGTCTTGTAGATGTTTTGGCCTCAAAGGACCCATGTAATGATCCATTGTTGTGTAAATGGGGATGTGTTGAAATTTTAGGGAGGAAGGAACGTCCTGGGCATTTGGCGCAGACATTTAGGGGTGAACCAAAGCATGAGCAGAGCCCACTGTCTTCTCTCAGGATAGCTGCTTTACAACGGAAGGTTGCTCAGGCTTCAAGGCCCACAGACAAGTGGACAGACAGACGGCCTTCTGTAAGGCAAGAAGGAAGGAGGCCTTGGGACAGTGGCAGCTGGAGCTCTTTTGAGTTCCTCAGTCTTCCAAAGTGGGAAGTAGGGTCTCTGAGCCCTAGGCCAGACTGTGAGGCCAGCTGCCTCACAGGAGGGCGACCACTAGTGAGCACGAAGGAGGAGAAAAGATTAATGGGTGAAGCAGTGCCTGGGGCCCAGGGCAGAAGGATGAGGGAGGCCACCTGTGATGTGGAAGGGACAGCCATGCTGGCCCAGATGGGGAGGGAGGGGCTGCATGAAGACACGTGTGCAGCCTGGGGGCTGCCCGGCTGTGGCGAGTGAGAGGAAGAACAGCTACAGAACCAGAGGAGGAGAGGAGGAAAGGCCACCCCTGACAGTAGCCGTGGCCAGGACCGACATCTTGCTCTGGCTGTGGATTCAGGCAGCATCTCCATTCCAGCCTTTCTGCTGTTCTCCTAAGGCCTTGGATGGACTGCCAGCAGGTCTTTTGTTTTGTGTGGGCGTTGCCCTTTAGTTTTAATCTGACATCGATGGCTCCTACATAGGTGCTACTTCATGTGGGGGTCACCTAGTCTCAGTCCGGGCTTGTTGGAGAGGGACATGGTCCCTGAGACTTCTTGGTGGCCTTGTTGTGGTGCCTGCTCTTCCACGTGCTGGCCACTAGATGGTAGCAGGAAACATGTTGGTTCTGCCCAGCAAGCAGCTTTATTCAATCTGGCTCTCCTGGCCATGCACCCATCTGCCTCAGGCTCAAGTCACAGGTTCAAGTCACAGGTTCATGGATGGTTCGGGGCCAGGCTGAGTGAGACGAAGGCACAGCGGTCTGCTTTTGGGAAGTGGCTGTCTCTGGGCGCTGTCCCAGACTTGCAGGTGGCCTTTCAGCACCCTACCTGTGGCCAAACCCTTTGTAGTGAGTTCCTGCTGTAGAGTGAATTCTAGTGTGCATTCCAGGGCTGTGTGGGAGCCAGAAGCAGAGAACTGGGCTCTGAGGGAGTCGAAACTCCCCCTCCTCCCCACCATCTCCCACCCCAGACCTCAGCTTGGCAGCTTGTGTGGACAGTGGATGGTGCTGGTCATGGAGGGAGGTCATGGCTGGGGTGGGGCTAGCCTGGGAACAGCAGCAGTATAAGGTCAAGGACACGCTTTCCAGCAACAGGGACACATAGCAATAGCAAACCCCCTGGCCACTCAGCTAGAGTGCAGAAGTGGGCAGAGTCTTCCGGTTTCATCACCTATCTACTCCCAGCAGCCCCTGGGAGTAGTCCTCCATCCTGTTGCCCCGGGCAGGTCATGGCCACACATAGCCTTAGATCTCTGTGGGGTAGGCCCACAGGGTGCCAAGCCACACCCCATTTCAGGTTCACCTTTAGGGCTCTGAGTGTTTTTTCTGGGGCTGCAGTTTTTTCTGGCGCGGGGCTCATGTGTCTTTTCCACAGGCTTGTGTCAAGGACTGGGTTGTCCTCCTGAGACCCGTGGGGGGTACTGGAGGCTCAGAGATGTCAAGGGCATGTTCAACATTTCCCGGTTAAAATGCTGAACTGGACACTGATCCAAAGGCTGGGGCTTTTCTTTATTCTTCCTGTAATGATCATCTCTGCACGTGACGGGGTTAGTGGGTGAAAGAGAAATTTTCACCAGGATGCCAGAAATGGGGACACAAACTGTCACTACCCCCGACTACTACCTCTAAGTACCCTACTAGTCTGTACCCCAAACTGTAGGCAGGGATGGGACCTTAGTTGCACTGCGGAGCTACCAGGGGGCCCCCAGCTTCCAGGGCTTTCTACTGTGATGCTGTACAGGTATCTGGTTGGGGAAGACAGTGTTGGTGCAGTGCCTTGCGGATCTAACTGGCCTATTGAGGTAGTGTTGCTGCCTAGGCCTACCCTTGGCAGCTGCTCTCTCCGGGACCCCTTTCTGGGTGGCCTCCCTGTGTTGGGAGCACTGTCCACGCCGGGGGTGGGGGGGGCGCGGTGGCATGACTTTGGCTCTTCATGTCAGTGTGCTCTGCACGCTGGGTATTTTTGAGGCTCCAGGCTGGGGTCCTAGGTCCTTGTGTAGGCACACCTACTTTATCAGAAGTCCTCAGTCTGTGGGAAGGGGTGAGTAAGAAGTTCCCTGTGCAGTTCTACTCCTAATCACCAGTAGATGCATGCCCCCTGATCCCAAGTCATGCCCTGACCTCCTGATTGCCTGGGTCACAGCCCCCTCTTTCTGCTTCCTGGCTCTGCCTGCAGCCAGCTTTGTCATACACAACCTCCGCTGCCCTCCGCAGGCTTTGATTTGTTGTCTGTGTCCACCCCAGGGCTACCTGCGAGGGGCTCCGTGGAGCCCCCCCACCATGTACTCACTGTTTCAAAGGCTTCTGCTTCCCTCGCAGCCCGCCAGCCTGGCTGTGTTAGGCTTCCTTCCAAAGCTCCTATATCCTGCTTGGCTCCGGTCCCCCCACTCCAGCTGCAGCTTCCCTGTTGTGCTTCTGGCAGAAGGCATGCTGGGGGCTGTGGGGGGTTTCCTTCCCCTTGACCTCTCTTCTCCCTATTACAGCAGCCTACAGCCAATACCCCTGGGGTCTGATAAGGGAGGCTTTTTCATTAATTTTTTTTCCAATGGAAATAATTCCACCACTTGTCAGAGTGATTTTTGCATTTAGGGGGGCTGACTCCCCCTTTCTTTCCCAGCCTCTTAGATGCTCTTGAAGTGGGAAGCTTTGTTTCCTTAGCTGAGCTGTGCTGGTCTGGGCTGGTGAGGAGGGTAGTTTGGGTTCCTGAGGCCAGCATTAGGTATCTGGGTCCTGACTGTCCTGCCCCCATGCTGTGTGACTTTCAGGATAGCACTGACCCTCTCTGGGCCTCTTGGTCCTTCATTTGTCCTGTGTTGGTGGTGAGGGGCCATGCTTGCTAGTTCTCTGGCCTCTGGCTTTGATATTGTGATTGTATCAGATTGGCTCTTTTTCCAGAGTGACTCTAGTGCTGCAAGGGGCCCTAGAGGCGTGCACACCTGTGACGGATCCCACACAGTCACCCTCTGTGCTCAGGAGGCAGTGGAGTCTAGGGCCTGGGCAAAAGGGAGCAGGTCTCTGGCTGGTTCCTCCTGGCCATGTCAGGGATCCCTGAGTGGGAAGAAGCCCTTCTACCTCTGTTGCAGCCAGCAAACCTCCCCCTGGCCTCTCCGCCCTGTTCCTTCTCTTTGTCTCCCTTCCCCCTGTGCTGTACCTGATGCCCTGCCTTGACTGATGGCTTTGAGTCCTGGGCACTGCCCTGTCCTACTTTTCTCTACACTCACCAGGCTCTCTGCTCAGAACCAGACCCCGCGCCCAGAGACCTGAGAAGCGAGCCCCTCTAGGCACTTATGCACAGGGGTTAGCCTACCCCCTCCTGCCCAGGGCCCACATGTGGCAGAGGCTCAGTTTTCCCAGCTGTAAATTGCCTCCCACTGCCCCTTGGCATCTTCTTAGGTTTAAGCTTCATGGTCTTTTTTCTTTTTGTGGGGGTAGGGGAGTGTCTAGGGAAGGCAGGCTCAGCTCTGCTGGTCTCTCCCTCTGCAAGTCTGAGGTTAAGGGGAGAAGTCTCTACCTAGGTGTTGGGTGAATTGTTTTTTGTTATTGTTGTTGTTGTTGTTGTTGTTGTTTAATCAGGTAGTCGAGCAGCAACCTGTATGCGTTAGAGTCCTCCTTCCCAAGTACTTCCCCCAAGAGACCAGCCTTACTGTACAGTGTCTCTCTAGGCCTCAGGAGGGTCTTCTGTTGTCTGCAGCCTTCCTCTGGCTTGTGGTGTAGTGACTTGCAGATGCTGGTGTTTTCCCCACCTCTGTTCCCCACTCCCACTCCTTCTCATCATGTCCCTCAATCTAATGTTTAACCACAGGCATCATCTTGACTCCCTGCACCCTTCAGGTGGCTTTTCTCACCCTCAAAACAGATGAATCTCTGGCTTCTGCAGGTGAAGTGCCATGCCCTGTCTCTGTAGATGGCAGCTAGTTGGCTGGCCAGGCCCTGGCTGCCGACCTGGCCTTGCATTGCTGTGACTCTCCATTCGCCCTTCATGGGGAAAGTCTGATTGTTTGGATCACAGAAAGGTAGACATCTCAGGGCAGCCACCAACATTGCCTGGGAGTGGAAGTCATCAAGTGGCCATGGCCGCGCCCCGGCCAGGGGGGGGGCGATGGCTGAGTCAGGTTGGTGTTTTCTGGGGTATCATGTATCAAGGGAACCCCCTGGGGATGCTGTTGAAAACAGAGGCCTTGTCTTATGGAGCAGGATACCAGGCAGTGCGGGTGTTGTAAAACATCTTTAGAATCACAAGTGGTAAGAAGTGTGTTCCTCCTAGGCTTTGGGGCTGTGGGTCAACCCAGGGGCGGGGAAAGCCTGTCCGTTGCCCAGATGGGCTAAGAAAATGCTGCACCTGGCATCCTAAGTCACAGAAACAATCCCTGAAAGTAGGCAGGGCTTTCTGGGGAGACAGTGCTGGACTTTAGATCTGGTGTAGGATATTGAGGAGATTGGGGGAGTTACACAGTAAAGGGCAACAGTCAGTTTTGGACTATTTGCAGATTGTGTGTGTGTGTGTGTGTGTGTGTGTGTGTGTGTATGTGTGTGCGTGTGAGAGAGAGAGAGAGAGAGAGAGAGAGAGAGAGGGAGAGGGAGAGGGAGAGGGAGAGGGAGAGGGAGAGGGAGAGGGAGAGAGAGAGAGAGAGAGAGAGAGAGAGAGAGAGAGAGAGAGAGAGAGAGAGAGAGAGAGAGACTGGCTTGCAAATGAGAAGGGTATTCTGGACCTTGTGGTGTGAGACCCCATGGAGGTTTGGGGGTGAGGTGCAGGAGGACCAAGAACAAGTCTTTATGTCACGCGGGTGGGTATGGTTTTGGAGTTTTATGTGTGAGGGTCCCTGGCAAAGGACACTAGAAATGTGGACCAATGTCAAAGGAAAGAAGCCTGGGAGGGGGGGCGGTATTTGGAAGGCTCAGGGAAATGGGGTGTGTGTCATAAAGGTCTGGCGCTGTGAAGGCTAGGATAGGCCAGGAGGAAGTGACATGATGCATGCATGTGGGAGGTTAGTGGAGAGCAAAGGGGACACAGGAACCTGAACCAGAGGCCCAGAGGGCTCCACGGGACTCAGTGGACACTTACCAGGGTCTTTGGAGTCCTGGGCAGAGGGATGGGCTAAATATTGTTTTACCCAAGGTGACCCCCTTTCACTAAAAAGTAGCTTCTCAGTGCCTAGACCTCACTAGCCCTCCAGACTGTGGGTTCCCACAGGGGCGTCTGAATGTGAGCTGGCTCCTCTGAGCACCTCAGTGGCTTTTCCAGCATGGCAGTGGTGGATGCTCTGCTCCCCTCTGTGCTTTCGGGATGCTGTGTGTCTGGGTGCCACTCCGTTCCCCCGGCGCCCTCTTCCACCAGGACCCCTTTGTCTCTGAGGAAGCCTGGCGTGGCCCCCATCACCCGCGGCCTCCCTTTCTGTTGCTCCTGCTGCCCCACTGACCCTGCCCCTCATTCCTGTCTGGCTTTCAGGATGGTGGTATAGGCCCGCCCCTGTGTTTTGAGCAGAGGTTGGCCTGCCTGTGGGATTTGGCCTGGTGTCTGAGTGCTTATGCAGCACAGGGCTAGTGGTCTGGATACATCCTCTGGGTCAGGGCCCTCATCTGTAGCTCCAGCCTGGCTCCACTGTGTCCTTTTGTGGGAACAGTGCCTCACTGGAAGCCACTGCTTTGAATAGGCAGCTGCCTGAGGCTGATACATAGCAGTCACCCCGCTCAGAAGGGGACCTATGACAGCCACTAGTAGAGCTCAGGGCTTCCCCACTTGCCTACTTGACTACCAGGTGAATAACAGGGTTTGGTGCTCAAGGCTTTGTTCTAGGGGAAATCCCAGGATTCCCTCTGACATACATGTCTTTGAATTAAGGCAATTGCACAGAGGTGCGGCCAGTCCAGTCTCACTTAGCAGAGCCTGAGAGCCATCATCTGCCTGCTGTTGCTGGCTTGGTGCAGCCCTGGCTTCTGGGCATGGGGTAGTCCTTGCTATTGGAGCCCAGCTCTGACTGCAGGGGCCCAGCCCTGGCTGCAGGGGCCCAGCCCTGTATGTAGGGTCTCAGCCCTGGCTGTAGGGTCTCAGCCCTGGCTCTAGGGTCTCAGCCCTGGCTGCAGTGGCCCAGCCCTGGCTGCAGGGGCCCAGCCCTGGCTGCAGGGGCCCAGCCCTGGCTGTAGGGTCTCAGCCCTGGCTGTAGGGTCTCAGCCCTGGCTGCAGGGGCCCAGACCTGGCTACATGGGTCCAGCCCTGGCTATAGGGGCCCAGCCCTGGCTGTAGGGTCTCAGCCCTGGCTGTAGGGTATCAGCCCTGGCTGCAGGGGCCCAGCCCTGGCCTCAGGGGCCCAGCCCTGGCTGCAGGCGTCCAACCCTGTCTACAGTGCAGCCCTAACTGCTTCTGTATGCTCCCTTGCATGCACCTTTCACAGCACCGTGGCACACTACACGGCTGGCAGACTGCTCTCCTGGTGTCGGGGTTCTTCTCTCTGCTGGGCTCCAGCTTTGCTTTCATGGAACCCAAAGGGGCCGAACAAGCTGCCTCCCTCTGTGCAGGCCGCTCCAGCCTTCTTGCCCCTCCCTTTCCTGAGAAAGCATGACGCTGTTCCCAGGCTGGTCCTAGCTCTAGGAAAGGGGCTGTGGGATGAAAGGTGATATATAAATGTAAGGTGATGATTATTTATTTGACAGGGACAGCTGCCTGTGGTGAAAAATGTAATCTAGTAATCCTTGTGTGAAAATCGGATCTGTGCCTCAGTGAGCTGCCTGAAGCAGACAAGAAGGACCATTTTCTCTCTCTCTCCCCACTTCCTGACCCCGCCCCATCCCTGCCAGCTCTGCTCACTTCCAAAGTTCCCAAGCTCTTGTAGACTGGTAGCATGTCTGCAGATGCATGTAGTATACCTATGTATACATACATTATGATTCCTGCTGCATGTGTATTGCATACATGTGGCATATACTCCATGCATCTTGCTTCTTTTGATTGTAGTTAGCGAGCTATCATGGATTTTTAAGCTTTCCCACTTATAACCTCTTTCCATCAGGGAAGTTTTTACATGGTCCTGAGCATATAGTATATAAATCAACCATTTCCTAACAATGAATGATAAATTTGTTTAAAGATGATTTTTTAATATACATATTTTATCATTTATTAAAGACAGTAGCAAATTTGCATACTAATGGGGAGGAGGAGCTTGTAAGGTTTCACAGAAAGAATTAGGTCTTGGTGGAATATTTGATGCAGCAAGACACAGAGCGTCTTCAGTGTTTCTCAGAGTTGATCGATATTTTGATTTAATGATTGCCAACGCTGAGGCTGCTGCTTCACACAAACACATAACACAAAACCAGCAGAAGTCTGTTGAGGCCTATTCGAGAAACTGTTGGAAATTCTAACCCAAAATCCGCTTCACAATTTTTTATGACACCCAAGGCAGCAACTCCAAGAATAATTTTTAAAAACCAAACATTCGTAATGTAACACAATCCAAAAGATACACTGATTTGATTCTTAGGCACTGAGGAGTGACTGAAGGAAAACACACAAAGCTTTTGTTTTCCGTAATCATACCATTCTGTTTCTGTAAGCACACACAGTGCGCTATGCGCTCGAGAACACTGCTGTTCATAGCATGCAGGGTTCTCTGCTCACAGCAGAGATGCTGCAGGCTGCGTTCATTGGCGGTGAGTGGTGTGGAGGGTCACATCCCACGTCCCTCCATCAGAACCAAGGCTGCGGGGAAGTCACATGATGCAGCACAAGTGAGCTCCACCAGGATCAACTTGGGCTCACTACAGATTTCACTTTGAGTCAGTTTTCAGTCCTTGTGAATTTTGATAGAAACTTTTCCAGCCCCCCCGTAATGTTCATTTACAGGTGGGATTTGGCCACAGCCTGCTGCTTAAGATGCCTGACTTTCTATGTCTTTGAAAGCCAAGACGTTAATGGTGCAATATTGCTAACCGACCTCAGCCTGATTTGAACAGACATCCTTTCTTGCTCAAGCTTGCGCATTGCACTTAGTTATTGGGTCTTCTTTGGTCCCAGCCTGCATCAGGTTTTCCTTGTCTCCATCACTATGGTAGGCTGAAAGGCCTGATTAGCCCTCTAGACCCTGTCACTCTGAGTGCTTCCTTATGATGATATTAAAATAATACATTTTGGGCACATCCCCACAACACTGACACTGTCCTCTTTGGAACAGTGTTGGGACCATGGAGCCCGTGTGTGTAATTAACTGATGATGTCACCCTTGATCACAAGGAGGAGGCAATGCCATTCAGTGCCATGCTGTAGAGCTATAATTTCTTCTCTGAAATTAATAAGTGTTTGGATTAGTGGATACTTCTGACATTAGACAAATGCCCAGTTGTTCCTTGGACCTTCACCCACTAATTTTAGCTAATCTGTCAGCCGTGCTGCCTGCTACAGCAATGTTTGCATAAGTGTGATTTTCTCTTTACCTCATTGTTCTGCCTTTTTTAATTGTAATTCTGGAAGGAACTGCCTTCTCCCACTTATTTCTTTATTCACTTAGTTATTCTTATCATTACAGGCTCATAAATACATAACACAATAAAAAGCACAGACAAATGATACGTAATAAAAATGACATTTATTCTGTGGATTCTGGCTGAATATATGTTTACTTTGTTCCAGTCGTTCTTGCAAGAGTTATTGAGGCATCATTCAGTTGGTGCCTATGATCTTTTGAACCAGCATGGCGCTTACCATTTTATTTTTACAGTATTGTTTATATTCAGGCATCACAGAAAACTCTAGATTCATGACCTGTCCCTGGAACCGGTCACTGCTGTAAGGATCCCCGTTTCTGCTAGAGACCAGGTTTTGGAACCCTGACTTAGTTGTTGCTCTAAAGAGCCCGGGCTCCCGTTAGAGAATTTTTAGAAAGCTGGATGCAGGCCCGAGCTTGCTTATTGATGCCAGGGTCGCACGGCATCCAGGGCTTCCCAGAATACAGACCTGGGAGACACATGGCTGCCAACAAGGCCACGCGCCTATCTATATTTATTTCTATTTATATTGTTAAAATTGTGAGTTTGTGCTGATTTTTAATTGCTTTTTATTTGGCAGCATTGCAGCTGTCAAGGACTTGGGAAATCAAATCCAAGCTGTCCCCTCTCAGAGGAGAGTGACTGAGGGGACCTAGGCAGGCGGTCAGAGGTAGGTCTGGGGCTTGGGCTTTGGTTTCTGGATACCTGACGTATTAGGTACATTTCTGTTTTTGTGATAAAACACTACAACCATGGCAACTCATAGAAGGAAGGGTTTATTTGGCTTATTGTTTCACTGGGATGAGAGTCCTTCACCATCGTGCCTCAGCAGGAATGACCGAGAGCTCACATCTCATTCTAAGCAAAGAGAGAGAAAATTTGTCATGGTGCAAGGTTTTAAACTCTTAAAAACTAATCCCAGTGACATATTTCCTCTAGCAACCCCTCATCTATACCTGACCAAGTAGGGCCACTAAGTAGGGAGCAAAGTATTCAAATGGCTGAGAATATGGGTGACATGTTATTCATACTAACAGTACCGCACATCTTTTGACAGCAGAGGAATATGGTGTACTGAGAAGTGTCTGTCTGCATTGATATTTGCTTGGAGAGCCTGTGCTCTTCTAGTTTGGAATAAGGATCTTTACTGATATAATCAGGCTAAGGTGAGATCCTCTAGGGTTGGCCATATTGGGCTAGCTGATGAATGGTGTTCATCTAAGAGAGAAATTTGGACACTGAGACAAAGGGAGAATGCCATTTGATGATGGAAGCAGAGAGGACTGATTTGTCTGCTGAGGACTGACAGCTACACCCACATCCGAGAGAACAAGGAAGGAGGCTCTGCCAGCAGCCTCACAGAGGCCTGGCTCTATGGACGGACATCTTGGCTGTCTAGAACTCTGGGGCGTGAATTCTGTTGTTTCAGGTGTTAGGTGATGTTTCTATTGTTGTGATAAAACACCACAACCATGACAACTCATACACAGTAAGCATCTGATGGGTATTGCTGTCTATCTTCTGCAGATGGGAATATTCACTTTCTGTCAAAAGATGGTGGGTGTGGTGCCCCATATTCTCGGGCAAATGAATTCTTAGATGGCTGGATCCCCAAGTCCTCTCAGTGACTGTCCTATGTGAAGTTTGTCACCCAGGGGTGCCCTGGATTGTGCTCTGAGAACAAGACGTTGTGAGTGTGTGGTTCTATGCCAGGGCACCCCTTCAGTGACATTTGCATTTGGGCAAGATGAGGACACAGAGGGCTTCGACTGTGAACGGTGCCTTCTGATGGTCGTCACGCCCTTCCCTCTTCCGCAGACCTTAGCGCTCTGAGGCTGATCTCCTGTAGCTTGGGTCCTGCCTTGCACAGCTCAAGGGCACCTTGTAGCACTGCGCCTCACCTCACATATCCACTTCCTTCCTGAGGTTCTCCCTGTGCCCTTTCATGAGCACGGGCAGTCCGGGGCAGCCCAGAGCATCCTGTGCTGTGTGGTGTGTAGTGACTCTGGGCTCAGGGCCTCTGGTCACACTCTCCTCCAGGCTGCGCTTGGCTCCAGGAGCTCCTGTCATGACTACACTAACTCGTCCTTCCTCGATGCCACGATTCTGTCCAGCGTGGGTCACCTGACATTTTGCTTACTTGTCTGTGATTCCATCTTCTACTGAAGACCAGCAGAGGCTTCCAGCCTCAGGAACTGAGAACTTCCAGATTCTTGGACTTTCCTTCCTATACAGCTGTTGTGGAATAATGCAGACTGCATCCTGTAAGTCATTCTACTATATCCCCTTTCAGGAAAGATAGAGTGATTGAGAGATCATTCTATGTGATCTTTTACTCTTTAAAGTAGGCTCCCCAAGTAGATTTGCTGTGCTGACCCATGAGCATTTTACCCTTTGCCTTTCTCACCAATCACCTATAAAGGTTAAGTCTTGACAATGGCATCCAGAGATATAGGATCTTAATTTAAGAAACTTTGCTCTGTTTTTATTTTTTCCTGCTTCTTTTGTCTTTTGAGCCTAGGTCAGAGAACTAAATGGTGTTTTTTTAAAGATTTCAGGCAGTCTTAGGAAATCTGGTTCTCATGTGTGCTGGGCCATAAGATAACCACCACATAGGAAGCAACCCTGAGAACTTTGAGAAACCCCTCGGCTGAGTCAACATGGATGGCAACTCTTCTGAGAGTGTAGAGATTCAACACACCCCAGAGATACTTAGAAATGATAGCAAACAGAGAGGACCTGAAAAAATGAAATTGGGTCTGGATCACATTTCTTTTATACTGGCACATGGGCAACGGGGGTTTCATTCAGGATTTCCTCCACAACTTCTGAAAATGGGTTTACAA
Organism: Apodemus sylvaticus; assembly: GCF_947179515.1. Lineage (NCBI taxonomy): Eukaryota > Metazoa > Chordata > Mammalia > Rodentia > Muridae > Apodemus > Apodemus sylvaticus. The sequence continues at coordinate 1,094,835 of NC_067476.1, forward strand.
AGAATCTCAGTACAGCCTCCCAGGCAAACTCTGGTTCTATTTGAAGAGTAAAGCACATAGAAACAAAATCCACTATGTTGTTTGCAATCAAGGACTGATTTAGCCTCAGCCTGCCTGACAGCACAGCATCACGTCTCCTGCACACTCACACTTGGATACCAAGCATTTTGGTCAGTGTGTTGGTGCATGGGGTCCAGATCTTGGGTTTGCACAGAATCCCCCTGCAGCCTGCCTGGCAGGGTCTAATCTCACTGGCAAAATGATAGCAACTAGAATCAAACTCACCTGTGAGGTTTGAAATCATTATGGAATTTGAGCTTGGAGTTGTTGACAGCCTAGTGGAATTTAGCTAGGCTGCAAGTCTCATGTAGAAGTAGTCACTGGCATTCAGCTCACAGCCAAGAAACATTCAACCTTCTGGCCAGACTCATTTCCTGGCCAGGCTCCTTCTCTGTTGAGAAGAATAGAGACCACAGAGTGTATTTCTATGTGTTAACCATGGCTGTTCTGAAAATCGCTTTTACTTAATTACATCACAAATTATGCACAATCCAAAATTTAAGGATACAACTTCAAGGGATTTGTTGTTTAACTTGTAGAAGGAAATCAGGTTCTTTGAAGTAGGAACACTCCAATTCAATGCAGATCTCTTTGAGCTTGGAAGACACAGGCCTTCAATCTGGATATGGAGCAAGAAAGCCACATAACTGTGTAATTGTGATTGTTATTGTTGCTGTGAGCTAGGGTTTATATGCAATACCACTGACTGTATAGGTACACACTTTTTAGACCAGGCTACACACAGAGATCCACCTTCATGATTCACTCCCTTAGTGCTTGGATTAAAGGCATGAGTCACCACACTGAGCAGAAGACACTCACCTTTAATCCAGAGATTGAATCTGGAACACACACCTTTAATTGGGGCCACACCTTCATCTTGAGGCCTACATAAGAACAGAGGAAGCAAGTTTTCACATTGCCTGCTTTCTCTCTCCTAGCTAGCAAGTCTTATTACTTAGCTGGCATTAGAGCTTGCTTGTCTGTGGTTCCAGCTATTACTGAAGAGTAGCTGGGACATCCAGCCTCAGGGACTGAGAACTTCTGGATTCTTGGAGTTGGCTTCCTATCTAGCTGTTGTGTGATAAGGCCGACTGCATCCTGAAGTCATTCTAATATATCCCATTTCAGGAAAAGGAGCGTGACTGAGAGGTCATTCTATTTGATCTTTTATTCTGTAAACCAGGCACCCCAGATTGATTTGCTGGCCCTTTAGCACTTTCTACATTGCCTGTCTATTCACTTGCCTTTAATGTTTAATAATTCTAGACAATTGCATCCATAATGAAATTATTTTCACTCCTTATTTGTTTGCTTGTTTTGTTTCTTGAGCCTAGGTTTTCCTGTGTAGCCCTAGCTGTCCTTAAACATGGTTTGACAACCAGTGTGTCCTTGAGATCAGAGATCCACTTTTCTCTGCCTCTGTTCCCAGATCCGCTCCATTCTCATAGGTTCTGGGACTAATGCTTTATACCACCAACCTGGGCAGAACCTTGCCTCCTTAGTCAAAGCCAATAGCTGCTAGGATAATGGGTTTAAAACCCAGATTCATGCTGTGTAATGGTTGGAAGGGTATAATTAATTTACTGGACTCTTCTCTGTGTCGGAGGTCAGGTACTTGCACTCAGTGGTCCAGGGATAGAGCCAAGGTGATGAAGCGATTCTGTCTCAGTTTTCTCAAAAATACATCAGATTCTGAAGAGCGTCGACTACCAAGTACACGTGTCTTGCCAGCCCTGAGTACAGGATCTTGCACATCTGTGCCACTTTATGTCCGTGGAGAGGCAAACCTCTGCTCTGAGGACAGCTGGACTGTTGAATGGGATTCTTCCTCCTTTCCCTGTGTATTTCAGATATTGGACTACCTGAGATACTGCCACATAATGAATCATGACATGAGAAAAGCCACAGAGGTGACAGTCAGAGGGAGCCACAAGTGTCCCCAGGAGATGTGGTCAATGACAAAGATAGGGAGGAGCCAGAACAACCCTCATCCTAGCCTGCTCAGGAAGAAAGGCCTGGAACTTGAGAACTGAAACAGAAACTCAGAATGGGACTTACTGGTTACATTGTGACCAGGTTCCGCTCCTGCAGAAGAATGGTCCCTGCTGCCACATACGCTTGACCATTGGCCGACCTTAAAGCACAGTTCAGTCAACAACACTGCCTGGTCTGTTCCAAGGTGGGAATAGAATGCATCGCAGAACTCATGGCTCCTGCACGATCAGTCAGACGGCTCTCAGTCAAGTGCTGCTCTGCTGAGGCTGTGTTCCAAGGCCGTTGTCAACACCTCCAACACCACACACACGTGTTGAGAAGGCCTAGCAGAGCAGAGAGTGGCAGGAGACCATTCCAAGCTGTCGTCATGGTGTTTCAGACATGGCTGTCACAGGGTAACTGAAAACTTACGGATGAAAGTAGAAGTTGAAAATGTTGCATGAGCCAGAGGAACAGGACAATATATACCCATTACCAATTCCTTCATGCCTTTTCAGTTTTCAAATAATACCTCTCCTACATTCTTTGTGATAAGATGTGCAAACACACATACACACACACACACACACACACACACACACACACTTACTGATAAAAATACACACCGTTATATCCAGACTCAAACCTGTAGAATTTCTTCAATCTTTAATTTGAAATGACGCCCCTGCCCCACATTTATCCTCAATTATTGTTAACAAAAACATATACTTGTGGGTTGGAGAAATTTTTATGTGTGCATAAAGCCTTCATGTCTGTATCTAAATTGTAATATGAATAGGAGAACAGTGGACTGACAAGTATTATTTATGTTATAACATACATTTTTTCAGTATTTCTGCATTACATAAGGTCTATTTACTTAAACATTTATTAGATTGGTTTGTCAGTTTTATTCTAAATGATTATTTTTAACATGCATATTCATTGAATTTCACTGTTAAAATTCTAAGAATGTAGTTTAAATGGCAATAATGAATAAATAATAAATATCCATTTTTTGAAAGTAAAATAACTAAGTTTTATATAATAAACTTTTATTTATTTACTCATTTGTTAAATGCACCAAGATTCATGCCATCTTGCATATTATAATTAATGGTAAAACAAAGACATTGATAGAAATTTACCTGTGTGGTATGCTCGCTTAAGTTTACTTCCAGAGAAATCCACCAGAATTTTGTATAAACTAGAACATACACCCAAATGTACTGCTTCTCATATTGGAATATTTTGTAAGACTTTGCACATAATTTTTATGCTCAATATATTATTTGGTCTCTGTTTACCTACCCTTTCCCAAAGTGAGGTTGAATTCACATCCTATTTCAACTATGATTTCATTTTGGACACTTAATGTACCAGTCATACTTATGCAATTCTCCATAATTTGAAAATTTGAACTAAAATCAAAGTACTATTTAAAAAATATAATCAAAATTATACATGTTGCCTATGTAACAAAAATTATTCCTGTAAACAATAATCCTCATTTTTAGGTAATTAACACACATCTCTACTGGCTGCCTTCATTTTATTGTGAAGTGGTATTGGATAGTTTCAAATAATTTCTTCATCTAATGCATCCTTCTGTTGTTTACAATTAATAAACATCAACATCAAAGATAAATATTACCTCAGAATAAAACACTTGAAAAATTTTGACACAAATAGACCTAAGGAGCAAGCTGGTGGAACCATTCCAATGGTAACAAAATAGACTTGAATAGAAAACTAATCATTAGATATAAAGAAGAATACTACATATTCATCCAATTGCTTTGATTCTTATATTGCTTGCCACAAACACGAGGATACATGTTTTTGTCGAAGAAACACATATAAAACTTAAATCACACATTGACCTTCACACATTGATAGCAGGAAACCTCAATACATTATTCTAAGCAATGGAATGGTTATTAAGAAAAAAGTAAATAGAAAAATCTTATAGGTACTGGATACCTTCAAACAAAATGACCAAACAAATATTTTAATAACATTACAAATAATCACAAAAGAATAAAATTTATTCTTGTCATGCATGGGTTATTCTCCCAAATTAACACATGCCCAGTCATAAAACCAATCCCTACACATACAGGAAATTTGAAAAACCATATATATTAACAGTCTGGCATATATAATTACAGAGTATCAACAATAATAGAATATACAGAAACCTTTCAAACTCAGGCAAGCTGAGTAATTTTTGTGAGTATTAGAGCAAGATAAAAAGAAAAAAAAAAAGAAATGCAATAATAGACTTCTTATAATTAATTGAAAATAATGTAAAACATACCCAAACCTATGGGACAAAAATAAAGTTGGGATAAGAAGAACCTTCATTACACTAAGAATAACTTAACAACACACTTAAAAGCATTAGGACATAAAAGAACTCAAGAGTCATAAGAGGAATATATCATAAAAACATGATCAGCATGAGGGGAAAGATAAATGAGATAGAAACAAAGAACACAAATAATCAAAGAAAAGAGTCTGTTTTAAAAAAAAATCTTAAGAGAGTCACATACTTAGCCATTCTAAATAAAAGATCACAAGAAAAATCCAAATTAATAAAATCAGGAGTGAAAGATGGCCATCAGAAGTACCAAATAACTCTAAGAATCATGAAGGAATTCATTAAAATTCTGTTCTCAATTAAATTGGAAACTTCAAGAGAAATGATTAATATTCTCAATAGTGATCACTTAGAAAATTTTGGTCATGTAACTATCAACATTTCAATTAAACCCACAGTACTGAAAGAAAAAGAAGCAATCAAAAGTTCCCACAGTCTGGCTTCAAGCAGTTTAACAGAGCTAGAGTAATGAAAATGTGTTGTATTAGTATAGAAACAGACAGGGTGATCAATGGATTAAGGTGAAAATGCCAGAAATAACACTGTACAGTTGCAGACTTTAGCCACCGATGGCTGCATTCGAATGGGTTGCCAGGTCACCTGGAAGGAAACTGGAGATAGGAACAAGGTGATAGGAGAAACATGGAGTCAACACAAGATTTTCTGCTCAAGCCTCAAACTTTTCTGGTGGTCTCCAAATAAATAGGTGAGGGAAGACCCTTCTCCCAAAGGCCGGAAACAGGTCTGCAGAACTGGTTCTGCTTGCTCAGCTGGAGGCTGACATCAGGTGGAGGCTAGTGTCTTTCAGGAAGTGGCAGGTTCTTGGCGAACAATGGGCCTCACCTTGGTCTGAGGGCTTCACCCCAGGTGGGGGAGGCTTGTGGCTAACTGAGGTCTGAAAATCCTTGCTCAGAGAGCTGAGGGAGGAGGGCACAGCAGACAATTGATTTTTACAAAGATGCCAAAATAATTCCAAGTGTAAAGCAGTGCATATTCACCACCTGCTGATGGTCAAACTGAATGTCTGCATGTGGAAAAATGCAAATAGACCCACATTTGTCACCCTATGGAAAACTCAAGTCCAAGTGGATCAAAGACCTCAACTTTACATTTGAAATACCTCAGGCCTCACATCCCTAGGGGATAAAAGGACCATGTCATAGGGTTTCTGCTGATGGAGATGAATTAATTCTTGGATACACTCATTCATTCCAATAAGTCAGACAAATGCTTTAACTTAGCATCTCAGAGGGACAGGTTAGAAGTGCTGTTGTATCCCTTCACCCTAGTGGCATTAAGTGCTGAGCAAGTCCTGGGAAGGGGATCAGACAAAACTTGTATTTTAACGGCCACAGACTGAGGGACAAGTGTGAGGTTACTACTAGAATTCTGCTCTCCTGCAGACTGGGTTTCCAAACATTTATGAGCTGTTGTTCTATAGATGCCCTGATTGAAAGTTTTCCCAGGGGATGACAGTTTGCTTTATTATCAGAAAAACCTGAGTCATGACCCCTAGCACTATAGGACATGCCATCATTACACATTCCTAGAAATGTCAGTCCTCTAACACACTCTAAAAACCAGGCTGGCCTTGGGCACATAACCTGCCTCTTTGCCTTCTTAGTCCTGGAATTAATGAAGTGACCATTTCACAGTGGAAAGTGGTTTTGGTATGAATGGCTTTATTTTCTTAATACAATTCTCACTTGGTATCCATTGGTTCTTCATGAAATATAATTGTGTCCTTGGTAGTATTTGAAAACAAAGTCCTAGAACACATGCATATATCAAATTTTGTTGGATATTTATCTTGTTTTGATTTTAGGTTACAAGTATAGATCAAAACAATTTAGCAATATTTTCTGCTTTGTGGAGGAATTCAAAGCATTTTTGGAAACCTATGCAAGTCTTTAGAGCTAGAGAAGTCATGGATAATAGAAGAGAATCTGCTACTGCTGCTTTCATAAACCAACATGATTTATAACTGCATTGTAAAGGTTTATCCCTATACCCACAGTACACTGCATCTCTCACCCTTCTTAAGAAAAATATGGATTGAAACACATAGGTCCCATTATGGGGAACCAAAGAGAACAAAACTCAGAGAATAAGAGATTGTGTGGTGTCTATCCCTATATTATTCATCTACAACACAAATGCATATAAAGCTTACGGATAAAAGTAGAAGGTGAAAATGTTGCATGAGCCAGAGGAACAGGACATTTTCTTTGAGAATATTCTCCTATAAATGCTGGAAGGATGGCCTCCATGATGTCTTATAAATTTGGCATCCTAAAGTAAAATGGAAAATGTGTGACATTGATAGACATACTACCATGGATGTTTTGAATTTCATGAGGACTCAACCATATGAAGAAAACTACAGACTACCAATGAATACAGAAATTGGGAGAAGTAATCTATGGAAGGGAAGAGATTTCCAGTAGGTAATCCAACACCAAGAATTCAGTTCTGAAATATTTTACACATAAGTTATGCTGTATTCTCTATGCAGGACCTATATCTATATCTAATCTAATTTAATCTAATCTAATCTAATCTATATCTATCTATCTATCTATCTATCTATCTATCTATTACTCATAAATGGACACTATGAATATGCGAGTATTGATGAAAATGATAGTGTTTGAGGAATATGCACAGAATTGAAAGGTTTGAAGGTTTGAATGGAACGGGGACATGATGTAATTATATTTAAATTTTAAAAGTAAAGATACTTCTTTTTTGAATTTTTATTAGATATTTTCTTTATTTACATTTCAAATGTTATCCTCTTTCCTGTTATCCACCCCCAAAAAAATCCCTATCCCTTCCACCAGGCCCCTGCTTCTATGTGAGTGTTCCCCCAACCTCCCACTCCCATTTACCCATCCTGACATTCCCCTATACTGGGGTATTGAGGCTTCACAGTTCCCATGGCCTCTCCTCACACTGGTATCAGACAAGGCCATCCTCTGTTAAATATATGATTGGAGCCATGGGTCCCTCCATGTGTACTCCTTGGTTGGGGGTTTAGTCGTTCAGAGCTCTGGTTGGTTCATATTGTTGTTCTTCCTATGGTGTTGCAAACCCCTTCAGCTCCTAAGTTCTTACTCGAGCTCCTCCAGAGGGGACCTCATGCTCAGTTTAATAGTTGGCTGTTAGCCTCTGCCTCTGTATTTGTCAGGCAATGGGAGAGCCTCTAATGGGACAGCAATATTAGGCACCTTTTACAAAGCTCTTCTTGAAATCTAAAAGAGTGTGTGCATTTGAGGATTGTAAATGGGATGGATCCCTAGGTGGGGCAATCAATGGATGGCCTTTCCTTCAGTCTCTGCTCCACACTTTGTCTCTGTATTTGCTCCTATGATTATTTTCTTCCACTTTCTAAGAAGGACCAAGGCACACTTCAGTCTTCCTTCTTCTTGAGCTTCATTGAACTGTGACTTGTATCTTGGACCACATGTATAATGTCATGCCATGTTTCTACATTAGTTTTATATTATATTAAACATATGCAGGCTGAGATATAAAATGCTAAATGCCTAAACACAGTCTCTAAAGCAAGAATCAAATTGTTGCCAGCTCACTTTGACTTTTTGATTCAGAAATAAACATGAGACACTTGTCAAATACAGTTATATTTTATTCAACTGTAATGTATTGTCATTCTTTAAATTCAAGCAAGTTGGCCTGTATCTGAATGCCATTTTTGCCTTTTCACGCAGTTAGCCATTTTCCATGACTAACTATAGTGTGGACAAGATGGCTGAAACTCTCATGTCCATCTGACAAATGAGAAAATATTAAAGAATAAAATCAGATGGGGCAGAAATCAGATTCATTGGCAGAAAGCTCTCCTACCATCCAAATAAAACAACTTTCTGCATTTTAATGTGTCCTATATTAGCACATTAGCTTATCATCTTTGAAACAACACATATTACAAAAATCACATACCAACTATAAAATGTTAGAACAAACTTTGATTTTTTTTTTTTCAGCTAGATTCAGTGCTTTTTCTGCCCTTCATTTTCCATGGCTAACTATAGTGTGGACAAGATGGCTGAAACTCTCATGTCCATCTGACAAATGAGAAAATATTAAAGATTAAAATCAGATGGGGCAGATTAACAGTACCTAAGCTGTAATTTCATGCTGTTTTTTAATGGATATAGCACTGACTGTGAGAGTCATTGATAAGTGTACTGTCCTTGAATCATTGCTACTGTTTTCTTTCATTTATGACATACCCAATTTTTAACTGAATCTTTTGCCCTTTAAACCTTTATTTCCTTGATTTCTTTTTACATTTTGTATGTTATGCCTATGATTGTTTGGTGTTAGTAAAATTGTTTTCCTCTTTCTTAGGGATTCAAGATATCCTTTTTACTGTGTCTTTTGCCTTCTACAGGGTTTTTTGTCTCATGAAGTGTCAATTATTAATGGTTTATCTTAGTGCCAGCACTACTGATGTTCTGTTCAGAATGCTGTTTCTTGTGCTAGGAGGTTCAAATCTGTTCCCATCATTCACTTCTATCAGGTACAGTGTGTTCCGGTGTTATTTTGAGGTCCCATAATTTCTGGATATAAAATTAACTCAAAGAAATCAGGAGCCTTATTCTACTCAAAGAATTAATAGGATGACAAAGAAATTAGGGAAATGACACCCTTCACAATAGTCACACATAATATAAAATACATTGGTGTGATTCTAACCAAGCAAGTGAAAGATCCATATGATATGGAGTTCAAATCAGTGAAGAAAGAAATAGAATAAAATCTCATAAAATACAAAGATCTCCCATGCTCATGGATTGGTAGGATTAATATTGGAAAAGTGGTCATCTTGCCGAAAGCAATCTACAGATTCAATCCAATTCCCATCAAAAGTCCAACTCAGTTCTTCACAAAGTTAGAAAAAGCAATTTGCTAATTGCAATTTGCAATTTGCAATTTGCTAATTCAGGGTAAAAAAAAAGAAACACAAAACAGATAGTGAAAACTATTCTCAAAAATAAAATTCTTGGTGAATCAACATCCCTGACCTCAAGCAGTACTACAGAGCAATAGTGATAAAAAGAAACTGTATGGTATTGTTATAGGTACAGGCTCCACTGTGTTCATAGCAGCAATATTTATAATAGCCAGAAGCTGAAAAGAACACACATCTCAGAAAATTTGTTACATCTGCAAAATGTGTTACTACTCAGCTATTAAAAAACAATGACTTCTTGAAAGTCTTAGGCAAATGGAAGTAGCTAGAAACTGTCATCCTGAGTGAGGAATCCAATCACAAAAGAACACACATGTTATGCAATTGCTGATAAGTTGGTATTAGCTCAAATGCTCTGAATACCGGAAATACAACTCACAGACCACATGAAGCTCAAGAAGAAGGAAGACCAATGTATGAATAATTTTATCCATTTTGAAAAGTGGATCAAAATGCCCATGGCTCACAGCCAACCAATAGAATGATCATAGGGTGCCAGTGGAGCAGCTAAAGCAAGAACCCAAGGAGCTGAAGAGATTTGCAGCCCTGCAGGAGGTACAATAATATGTACCAATCAGTACCCCCAGAGCTCCCTGGGGCTAAGTCACCAGCCAAAGAGTACACATGGAGGGACCAATTGCTCCAGGTACATATGTAGCAGAATATGACCATTTTAGAGGAGAGGAGAGACCATAGGTCCTGTGAAGGCTCATTTCCCCAGAACATAGGAATGCAAGTCTGGAAATTAGGGAAGAGGCGGTTTAGCAGGGGGATAGGGGGGGTGGGAAAGGGGGTTTTCAAAGGAGTAACTTATTCTGAAAGTGGATACTATTCGACTTGTAAATAAAGAAAATATATTTTTTAAAAAGTGGGGAAAAGGAAAAGAAAAATGTGGCGGCAAGGCTCATGGTGTTTACACAGCAGCCTTTTCTAGCACAGTGGTGGCTTGTGCTAGAAGCTCAGCAGACAAAGTTTGAATAGATGAAAATGTCACCAAGGTACTACTAGACTCACAACCTCACAAACCCTCCACTCAGCTGCTGTCTGTCTGCAAAGTGTCTTTAATGTAACATAATTGCAACAGTGCAGTTCTACTTAAGCAGCCACATATTCTATGTCAGTTTAATTACTGTTAAGGTAAGAATTGTTTAAAAGTCTGTGTCTGCGGGGACAATGCAATCATATGGCCTCATTCCAATCTTTGTGTTTTCTTCAGCTATATTGATCCACAGACTGCTCAGAGTTTTTATTCCATGTTATAGATATATGGCTTTAAGTTTTTGGTTGTTTTTCCTAACATTTCAATGCTAGGAATATAAAGGCCCAGATGTTAAATATATGTCATGAATTAATAGTTCAGAACTGCCTTTTATATAGAGAAGGTAGATGACTTCTTATAACTATGACTAGTTTTACCATCAACAACAGCTCTTCTTCCATATTTGTTGTGAAACAGACATGTGGTTTGCTGAACAAGGCTTTGCAAAAACACCCATGCCTTGGATCTTAAATAATGGAAGGCACTGCTGGGAGCTTTGAGATGAACAGGATTAAGTTCTATCTTCCATGTGACTGCATCTGCAGGAGGTGTTTGGGAGATAGGGAGGCAAAAATAAAGGAAAAGGGGAAAAAGTCATGCCGAGGAAGAAAATGACCTATAGACCAATCAATGCACACCACTGAACATCGTAAACAACACAGAGGTTGCCAAAAGGATGCAGTGTCTATTTTGGTTCATTATCTGTGATAGTTGATTGGCTCTATTACAGAAATGCCTGAATCCTAGTGGTATCATTTTTTTTTAATTTGATATTTTATGTATTTACATTTCAAATGTTATCCCCTTTCCTAATTTCCCCCCAGAGACTCTGTATACCAGCACTGCTCCTCTTTAAATGAGGGTGTGTACCCCCACACACCCACTCCTGCCTTCTTGCCCTGGCATTCTCCTACACTGGGACATTGAGCTTTCATGGGACCAAGGGCCAGTTCTCCCATTGATGCCTAAGGCCTTCCTCTGCTATATATAATGCCAGAGCCACCCTTAATGTGGTAAAGGTCTTGTGGGGGACATTTCTATTAGTGATGTTACTCATTTAATGAGACACTTTCATTTATTAATGAAATTGTGTCTTTAAAAAAATTTACAGAGCCCATTGAACTTTTCTTAAAATATTTCTTTCCTTTTAGGTTAATTGATATTCTTAAGAAATTTCTAGTATATTTTAAAGCTACTCCAAATTCCAGTGATTCTATGGTGTCATATGCAACACTGTCAATGTACTTCACATTCTGCTAAAATTCCCTCTTGTTTCTCTTTTCAAATAAGTTCTTTTTATTGCATCAGAAATATCGGATACCCCAAATCCCAAGAGAGGCATTTTAATATTTAGGTGATATCTTTAATTTTGTTGCTCTAAAAAAAGCACCAAACAAACAAACAAAAAACACACAATGATCAAGAGAAACATTTGAGAAAACTGTTTATTTTTTATGTACCTTGGTTACAGAATATTGAATGTAGCCAAGGCATGAAATTGGATGTGAGCACTCCACAAAATCATGTGGAATAATGAGGTTTACTGGCTTCTTGTCTGCAGTCCTCTTTCTTATATCGACAAGAATAACTCACCTAGAGTGGTTACCATACACCATCACTATCATGACCTTATATTAATAATTTATTGAGTACATGGCTTATACCCAAAACCATAGATAAACATGATGGTAGCCATTCCTCAATTGAGATGCCTTATTCTCAATTTCTTCAGGATTATGTACTTATTTATAAACCCATTTTCCACCAAACTTTGTTCATTTGTATAACAAAGAATACAAATGTAATACAAATGTCCTATATGTAAGTTCTAATTTGTTTATCCCTTAAAATTTTTCTATGATCAAGTACTACATTTGTTAAGACAAAGAAAAATATGTTGGTATCATCTAACATTTTTCTAATATGAAAGTTTCAATGAAGCAATTTGTCTTTGCCCTTCTGTACAAAATTTGAATCTGGTCTAACTAAAATAACATAACACTTTGGGACAAAGATACACCCTAGCAACCATGCACTAGAAGCCAAGATGGAGAAGACCTCCACAACCACCATGACCTTCCCCCTGGTGCTATGGTAGACAGGGAGGAAGGTGATCCAGACACTGCAGAACACAGCATGCTGAAAGTTAGGAACTTGGCTTCATTGAATCTGTCAGGAAGGTTCCTAGCCAGGAAAGCCACAGTGAAGCTCCCCACAGCCAAGTACCCCAAGTATCCCAGGACAACATGGAAGGCAATGACTGAGCCTTTGTTGCAAATAATGACAATCTTTCCATGTTCAGATTGTATATCTCTGACAATAAATGGAGGAGATTTGAGCAACCAGATGCCACAGAGAACAAGTTGGATCAGGGGACAAATGGGAATGACCAAGTTAGGCACCCCTGATGTCAGCATCCCTCTAATACTTCTCCCTGGAGTAGTGAGCTTGAAAGCCATGACCACAGTTAATGTTTTGGCCAACACTGTGGAAATGGCCACTGTGAAAAACACTCCAAATGTGGTCTGCTGCAGGATGCAGGTGGCCTGGTTGGGATGTCCAATGAAGAGCAATGATCAGAGAAAACAGAAGACTAGAGAGACGAGCAGGATGTAGCTGAGAATGAGATTATTTGCCTTCACAATTGGAGGATCCTTGTACTTCACAAAAATGACTAGTACTAGAATTGTGATGGCCATGAAGGACAGAGCAGTGGAGCCTAGAGCAAGTCCCAATGGATCTTCATAAGCCAGAAATGACACATCTCTTGGGAGGCAGTGGGTTTGCTCCAGGTTGGCATACTTATCATCTGGATATCTCACACACTGTTTCATATCTGCTAGCAAAATGCAATAAAACCTTATACGATGTCATAAATATTTAGTTCATTATTATGTATTTTTATTATTCAGAGGATCTACAATACTTAATTTGTTATCATCCATTCCTTCTTGCTGCAGGGACCACTGACTTAAGATTGCTCTCTATTAACTTCAGATTTTGAAACAAAACACCATAATATGGAATGGAATGGTAAAAATTAAAGAAAAAGAACAAAAATATGATAAGTAATAATATGCATGATCTCAGATTTTTTTCACACTTCAAACCATAAAATCACTATTCACAGACAAGGGTAGTGTGAAGATATTGATGTATGTTGATGAAATATATTATATTTTGTTTGTTTTTTGTGTTGTGCCATTTGTCTGTATCTCCTATAGAAATCAGTCCATACAATTCCTCTTGCAAGTACTGTCTGCCTAAAGGAATATTGTCATTCTTGATGCTCTATGTCTCATACTTTTTCTTTAAAAACTGGGACACATGTATGTCCTCCTAAATATTTTCTGCATACTGTAGAATCAGTGAACAGCATATTGTGAGAGAAATGTACTGTTTGTAGAAGATACTGCAGGTTATTTGCTAGGACCAAAAGAAGTTGGCGTTATTTAACTGATTAAGTTCTGAATCATGGAGATTTTAAAACTTCAGTTTCCATGTAGGCCATAGCATAGTTCTAGTTTGGAAAGAGAAGGATTCAAATTGAGCATTTCTTTCTGCATGCAAGCATGTACCTGTTTCATTGGAAACCTTATTTTCTGGGCACTGAACACAATCAAAGCAGCAGTCTGCTGTTTCTTTCTGATGAATTTTCCTAAATCGAGCAGTACATTGCACATTACACAAGGAGTAGGGAACCTGAGACAATATATAAACATTATATGTTTGTGAGAGAGTAAGTGTGTGATTGTATCTGTATATGTGTGTGTGTGTGTGCATGTGTGTGTGTGTGTGTGTGTGTATATGGGTGTGTAGTTCATGTAAACATAATATATGTAATGACGCATAGGTTGACATATATGTCTATAAATATTCCTTTGTTTACCAGTACTTCTTAACCTTTTCAGGCACATTATTATTTTACATTTCCCTGCAGTACACTGAATGTCACACAATATTTTCTATTCATGTAATATTATATATGTAACTTTCAGGTTGTAGCAATTTAAAGCTTCCTAAACTGATTAATCCAAAAGGAATGCTTATGTGGCATCAGCATTTTTCTTATGATTTATAAATAAAAAAATCAGGATACTGAAGTATATGGAGAAAAAAGGGTATATCCAGAAAGAGTTGTTTGATGAATCAGAAAAAAATATGTTAAATAAGACTGTCCTAAAATTTCTCATGTTTAAATCAAAATCATGAGTCCCCTATGCCTCCCCCCTTTCCCCTGCCTTTATGACACTCCTGCCTCACTACTCTAGCATTCCCCTATACTGCTGCTCAAGCCTCCTCAGATCCTAGGGGCTCCCCCTCCCCCGACAGATGCCAGATAAGGTAATCCCCCACCGAAGAGAGGAAACTGGGAAGTAGGATAAGTTGTAAATATATGTAAATAAAATAAACAATAAAATATATAAATAAAATAGGAAACCTTGAATCTGGAGAAAGGTTTCTGTTACTAAATATATTATATACTTTATTAGGCTATAAATATGTTCACACAGACTAAGAAAAGTCCATGGCATACATATAATTACAGAATTAATTATGCACCCACCCACACACACACACACTCACACATTTGGGCACATTTGTACATGGAATTCAGAGGCATTTGATCCCTATGACAAGATTTACATGAAGTTGAGAGTTATTACATTTTGGCGCTTGAAACTGAGCATGGTCTTTTGCAAGAGGAGCAATTGGTCTTAACCACAGAGATATTACTTCAGTCCCTCATATTCAAAAACTGATATATTGAAAAAATACTAAAAATTGTAGAACACCAACCAAATTTCCTCCTGTGGCCCACTGCAAATCTTCAGATATATGAAGTTGTTGCATCTGAGGTATACAAGGAAAATAGCTTCCTATTTTCACTTTTAATCCAATGCCTTGTGGAAAATTCCAAATGATGAAAATGTCATATTCTGTACACTGATTTTCCCTATGGTTCATGTTCACCAATTCTCCAACAGGGTTAATAAATATCCTGGTCTTCAGCAAGGTAGACACCTAAATGAGATCTATCATTAGATGCTTACATATGTGTTTCAATAAACAGAAAGCAAAATTGAGAATTTCCCCTAATTTCTTAATTACTTTCACAAAAGATAACTGCATTGAGGAAGTCCTGTGTAGTAAAATATTATAAATCACATTGATAGCTGAAAATTTAATATGCAAGGGTAAAGTGTGCTTAAAAAATGATTAGCATATTAAACATGTAACATGGTATATGTATGTGTGTGAGTGTGTGTGTATGTGCTCCTGTTTGTCAAAAATATGTTTTCAAAAAAGTAGGCATTTATGTGCAAATGAAGGGGAATTGTGTATGTGTGTGAAAATAAAGAATGGCAGTCTTTCTTGTATAGACAGTAAACACATATGAGGTAAACAGAAACTTAATAAAATGTAGTCTTGATAAATTATGGATTTATAAATAATTCTTAATTTAATTGAGTAAGAATTCATTATAGCACATTTCCTGATTCTCCAGAAATTATTCTTTAGAAAAAGATTCTAGACTAGTCATCACTTAAGGGTTTTATGATAAAACTCTTGATTCCTATTTTAAATTTCGAACTCATTAGTGGAAACATTGAGACATGTTATCAAAAAACTCACTCCTACCATAAAAATTTATTGGCTCCTATTAAATTTTACTTTGTGCATCATATTCATCCATGTAAAAGATTAATTAGGGAGCATTGCAGTGTAGAAAATTTCATTGAGAGAATAATCTAACAAATGTACAGTTGTTTCCCTTGGTCCATTTAAAAGGTCAAAATGATAAATCTAACCACAATGAAATATAAAAAACTTTACTTGCTGACAGTCAGTGGATTCTCCACTGAGTTCTGCTATTTTCTGAGACTCTACTTGTTGAAGGATGTGTTCATGTAGGTGTGGGCCACAGCATACACAGCATTATAAAACTTGTAACCTTCTTCACTCAGGGCCATGCCATATTTGTGCACTGCTATCCATTCCAATGTGTTAATGAATGCAAAATGACCCATTTTACTGCTATTCTTAGAGGTTGAACAATTAAAATAATTCCACCCCTGTATAGACTTAGAAATGTTTACTGGGTATTTATCAGTGTCCAGAGTCTGCATAAAATTACGGAATTCAACAATCTCACTTATATGATGTGCAAAAGTGACAGGCCCATGGAAGAAATCAAGGCTGAATTTCTTTTTGCTTGTGATAACATCCCATTTTGAAGTAGTGATCCAGATTCTCTGAGCACCTAAATATTCCCATCTTCTAAAGCTGACTTCTAAAGTGGAGTTCATTTCACCATAAATGATAGCAACCTTTGCTGAAGATGTCATAATTTGTTTATCATATATCATAGCCTTTGTCATGTATGTCTGCAAGGTTTCTGGGATTGCATTCACAAAAGCTAAACAGATCCCATGACTTTGCATTTCTTCTCTCAAGTCTGAGAGAAACTGAATGCCCTGGTCTTCATCTGAGATGACCAGTCCTATCCACATCCATCCAAAATGAAACATAAAGAGGCCATGCCATGGGAAAAATGTGTGTCCTTGGTAGCTACTTGATGGACATAGGGCAACTGGTCATGGTCATTTAGGTTAGGATTAAATGGTCCACAGAAAAGCTAAAGAATTTGAAGAGAGGATGAAATATCTATGGCAGAACTATGATTATTAGGTTATATGGACTCATAAGCAAGTAACATTAGTCACCTTTTAAAACTTCTTTTAAGGATAGTACAATTATTCTAGAAATAGCTTGTATTATTCCTATTAGATTCTAGTTGATTTATTACAAGTCGTAATGTCCTACAAAACAATTTTACCTTTTGGCCCAGTATATCTATGATCTGGTTACTTAATTTGTTTTATATATAATATTAAGTGGTATGTTTGTGTGTGTGTGTGTGTCTGTCTGTGTGTGTGTGTGTCTGTGTGTATTTGTGTGTAGCATGTAGCAGTACAATAACAATGTGCTCTGTCCAAGTTTTTCTTGGAGGCACATGTAAATAGGATTTAAATGTTGTTAACTCATGCAGTGTCACACATTCTTACCTTTGGTGTGCTAGAATCACTTGCTAATTTTAAGGATATTTTCCATGATGGTCCAGTAAGTTCTATATCAAAAAATGCCTCTTTTCCACAGATATAATAAATAAAATTAAAACTATAGATTGGTGAATGTATTTGATCAAGAACTTCCGATGTATCTTCACACAGACCAAGAGTGGTTGAGAATACCAAAGATATATTGGGTAAAATAAAAGGATTTTTGTTGATTTCATCAGTAGCAAAAAACATTACTAGAAAAACCTCATATTTTCTTTCGGGTATTCTGAAACAAGCCATAAATATGATTAAGGGAGATGTTTGAAACCTAAAATTTCAATTACAGTAAAGTTTGTAATTTGAGACATGATAAATTAGATCTAAATGTCTTGAAATAAGCCTCATAAATTAGAGATCCTTAGAGCAATATAAAATTTAAGAATTCATAGACATAGGGGAGTGTAGATAAATTTTATATTTGTGAAAATCAATAAAGATTGTTTTATCTCTGAATGCCATTCTTGAATTAGTTTTCAGTCTTACTAAGTAAGACTGCTACAAATTATACTTGGAGTTGCAATTCCACAGAATAATAAAAGTGTGACTTAAACCACATGTGATCAACATAGCACATTCTTAGGCTTTTATTATTTCAATGCCTTTAATTCATCAGACTTATTGATATAATTTAGTATTTTGAAAATCAAATAGTCTTTCAGTTGCTATCTGCTCCTGGGAGCTGGAGCTGTCCAACAGCCTTCAATGCACTGGCACTGCAAGTTGAGAGATAGTCTCTAGGTAGTGCTGTTTCCTGGGCTTGGAGCTGAGATCAGCATTTTTTTATTGAGTGGCTGTTCTAACTGGGCCTGGCTAGGAGCACATAGGGCAGAGGAATGGCAGAGAAGATGGGACAGGGTCCTTTTAGTCACCATGTGCACTGGGGAGCTAAGGCTGTCCCACAGCCCTCTGAAAATGTTACCTTCCAGGGGAGAGTTGGTGTTCGAGGAGTGCTGACAGGGGCTTACAAGCACACAATTGGGACTCCATCCAGAGACAGCAAGATCAACTAACACCAGAGATCATCAGCAAAAGGGAAGTGCAAGAATCCAAGCAACAGAAACCAAGACTACCTGATAACATCAGAACCCAGATCACCCACAACAGCAAGTCTTGGATACCCCAACACACTGGGAAAGCAAGACTTAGATTTAAAATCAAATCTCATGATGCTGATAGAGGACTTTAGCAAGGATAGAAATAACACCCTTAAAGAATACAGGAGAACAGGGATCAACAGATAGAAGTGCTTAAAGTGGAAACACAAAAATCCCTTAAAGAATTATAGGAAAACACAACAACACAGGAGAGGGAATTGAACAAAACCATTCAGGATCTAAAAATGGAGATAGAAACAATGAAGAAATCACAAAGAGATACAACTCTGGATATAGGCTTCGTTGTAGCTAAGGGGTTCTTTCCTATACGATTAAAAGGAGGATGTAATGGGTGGAGTGATTTGGGAAGTTGGGACTGGGAGAAAAGGGGTGAGAGCACCCTAGATGTAAAGTGAGAAATATATAAATAAAAGAAATAATAAAAAGTAAGCATTGGATATTTTCAGCCATCAAAATGTAACATGGACACGTTGTGCTTCTTGGTGTTGTTGGCTTACATAGAATAATTATTTGAATCCTGCTTTGCTCAGCCTATATGAGAAAGCTGGAAGAACTGATATTACATGCTATTGCTTTCGTTGCTTCTTTTGTAAATGATCTTTAATAGGTTATTTATATTTTAACTGAAGAAAGAATTTAGTTATGATTAGTGTTGAATTTTATGTCTCAAGGTGATATTTACAGAGCTATTGTATTACAGGTGCATATTTGGTCTAGATTTCAGACACTAGTGTTTCTACAATCTGTGTCTCTCTGAATAATGAGTATAAATCAGATACTTGGATTCGTAAAGTAGATACTTGGATAAGATCTGCAATGAGAAAATGATATATAATATACCATAACTCTAAATTCCACCAGCTGTTTAAAGCACAAAACAGGAGCTCCTTGTTATCATTAGCTAACTGAGAACACACTGTGCATTCCTCCTCACAAGCTACTTTTAAACATGTTTAATTAACAATTAAGAAAGCTTCCAGTTTTCTCCTGTAAGCCTCTCACATTGTATCTAATTCTAAGGGAAAGAATAGGCTGTAAGAAAATAAGATTCTTTCAATTAGTAAATCCATTAAATCAGTATGTGAAATAATGGTACAAAAATCAAAAATCCACAATAATATTTCTTTATGCTCTTCATAGTGATATCTCACTGGTTATTGACCACTTATATAATGTTGGTTTGATAATTTCCCTCTTGAAACTCTGCCCTGCTGCTTTGTTTACCCTATAACATGTTAGGAATGAAAACGTTGACAAGGAGTGCTTTTGGTCATATCTCAAATTAGAACTTAATAATACATAATGAATAATTTGAGAGTATCCAGTGTTGTATAAATAGGAGTATACCACATAACTGTTAACAAATATTAACTCTTTAAGAATACAGAAATGACATTCATGGGAACAACATGAATTTAGAGAACAATAAATATGAAGATCAAGGTAGAAGCACTACTTTTATTGTTGCATGGCCAATACTCATAAATTCCCACAGGAACATAGGGATATTGAACAACATCTTTGTAATGAGATCACACTTGAAGAAGTTGGAAGTAACATTATATTAATAGATTAAATCAGAAATGCCCTGTGGAAATGAGGAAGATGCAATGTGCTCCTTCTCAGACAAGTACAGTAAATAATTTGTGCATATTTTTTGTTAAAATAAACAAGTTGTCAAAGAGATATGCCACTCAACATCTGATAAAAAGGAATAAAGGTTTAATTTTACACAAATTATTTTATCTTCTTAAAATGTATGCATATAAGGGACTATTGGAGAGAAGCTGTGGCGAGGATAGAAATATGCTCAAAATATATTGCATGAGATTTTCAAGGAATTAAATTGTCTTTAAAAAGAAACCTTGCTTACCTAATTAGGGGGGAAAGTTAATATTCAGAATTAATGATTATACCCAGGTATACTAAGGGGGCATTAAAATAATACTTTTGAGGTAAACATCAGTGAAGAGTGAGATTTCAAATTACAAGTATGTATCACTTCAGAACTGCCAGAGTGACCCAGTGATATCTGTAAAACAAATTTTTACAGACAGAGGTGAGAAATGTCTCCTGGGAAATTTGTGCAACACCCTGTAAGTTCAGAAGCTAAAAATCTCAGTTGGCAATTTACTATACTTCTGAAACTCTCCTTCCTAGTGTCCAGAACTAAGTAATACTGAGCAGATTATAATGTAAAAGAATCCATCTTGCAACCAAAAATGTTCTGCAACACTTTGTTCCAATCGTTTATGTAATTATATTTTGGATATATATATATATATAGGATATATTGTAGTATGACTCCAAATATGGTAGAAAAAGCATTTTTTACCAGGCTGTAGAATTCTCCAGGAACTCTAAAGTCGCAGATTCCTTTGTGTTTTTAGTCATCCTTGCAGGGAAGACAGATTTGAAACACTGAGCCCAGACTAAGGATATTTACATATGAAGAACCTTATAGAATGTCCTTGCCTTACAAGTAGGTGTTGGACAAGGTAGAAAGAATTTACATTTGAGTTGGTACATAGCTTGAATCTACTTTCCCCACCCCAGAGGCCAGGCTTTCTGTTTTGCAACTGAATTGGATATCTCAGGGACATCCACAGCAGACCTGTCTGTCCCGTTCTGCCTTTAACTCTTGACCTTGTTTGTTATGCAGACAGGCTATCTCTACCCAGGCTTACCTGGATAGCAATGGAAGCCTGTGAGGAACTTTGCAGACCCCTTGCAGGAAACAGGGAAGGGTCAGCTGCAGGGTGCTAATGAATCCTGCTCCCAGTTCTGAGGTTGCTCTCTCCTAGCTGAGGTGAAGCTCTGCTGGGCTCTGGACAGCTTATCCATTATCAAACTCACCTCTCCCTGGGGCATGGCTGCCCCCAGGTGGGCCACACCCCCAGAGATCAGCCCTGCTCTCTTGCCTTCTGGCCTGTGTGCATTCTTCAAAGAAAAACAAAGGCTGAGTGGGCCTTTGCACTAGCTTTTCTTTTCTCCCAGCTTCCTGGCAGCATCTTTTGGAAAAGAAATGTTTTGCAGCCAAGAGGTTCACTGTGAAAGCATCCTGCACCCCAGGCATAAACTCGCAGCAGCCTCCTTGGATAGCTCAGCAAGGGGACTTGGTGAAGGCTGTAATTTGGGAGGGAGTGCAGCCTAATGCACCTGGGTGAGTTAGGGACACCATATGTTTCTGTGGTGACACTGGGGGTGCCTGGCCAGCTTATGGGCTCCATACATCCCAGCGCTAACTGCGGATGGGCATGCATAAAGCTGACTCTGCACTCCTTTGAGCACTCTGGCATTCTGGGCAAGGCCATAAACCTCAGCCAGGCTTCTGGAAAGCTGGGCAGAGGTTCTCAGCCTGCTGTGTTGGGTGTTTGGTACTTTGAAGCAAATGGGAAGTCAGCTTCCCATAGAAGATCCAGGAGGCTCTCTCTGATACCTGACTCCCTGGTTGCAATCTTATTCCTCCTTCCCCAGGCCCCATTACTGGATCTCCGTGGCTGGGAGGAGTGATGAACCTTTAGTATGCTCTGGGGCCACAGTTTCAAGGAAGCAGCAGATAATTACTAGACAGTCCAATTCCTCAAGCACTGAAACAACTAGGGCTAGGTGCTCTGAGCAAAAGGAGAGCTGTAGTTATGCTAGGGTTAGGTGCCTAGGTTTCAACATTCTCTGCTTGTTTTATCTAGATCTCTGGTTTCCTGCCAGGATGGTCCTATAACACTGTGTGGTACCCAGGAGTGGGCTGTGGGCCGTGATGACAGCTCACCAAGTAGAGTAGGAATCAGTGCAGAAGCAGCCAGTATCCTCTGTGTAGCGCTCAGATGAGAAGGCCCATCTTTGGGAGAGCTGGGGTTTCCATAGTTACACCAAAATTGGGCATAGAACAAGTGTTACCCTCCACCCCATGCGCTGGTTATCCCCGAGTCATGGTTGTTCACATCCTACCAAAAAGGGATTATTCTTGCCTGAGGATGCTCACTGAACCATGCCTTGAGCCATGGGGAAAGTGACAGTCTCAGGTAACACTTCTGGAATACAGATGTGGCCAAGAGGGAGTTAACAAATGGGGAGGCAGGCCTCCCTGCTACCATGCCCAGGGCTGGATGAACTTGTGGGTGCCCTGTACCTTCTCTTGTAGAACATTGCAGTCTGCGACAGGTCAGGTGGGACAGTCTTTCTGTCTGAGGAGCTCACATGTTGACATGCAGAAGAACCCTGTGCATATGCAGGGCTGGTGAGGCCTTCTGTATTGTCTTCTCCCCAGCAAATTCTTTTAGGCTTACTGGCTTTGGGAAACATTAATCGTAGGGCACACGGGTCAAGAAAGGTAGTCGCAGAATTGGCTTCAGCCCTGGGGGACTGTAACACGTTTGATTTTTTTTTTTTTTTGGACCTACACTGCAGCTGGCCCTGGTGGTGCTGTTCCCATCAGAAGAGGGGGGTGGGCCTCCTCTGTCTGTGTGTGGGGGAAGGGATCAGGGACTCTAGTCAGGGAAGGTGGACAGTGACTCTGGCCTAAAGGGCCTTTCTCCTTTAGGAGCAGGTGCCTCGGACTCAGAAATCCGCCTGCCTCTGACTCCCAGAGTGCTGGGATCACAGGCGTGTGCCAGCACCGCCTGGCTACCCAAGGACCTTCTTGAAGTGACTTCATGAAACCCTGAGCACCCTCGATCCCATAACTTCCTACCCAAGCTGGGGTTTGTTTTTTTGTTTTTTGTTTTTTTTTTTTTTAACTGTAATCCTTAGAAGTGGAGATGGAGATTTGGTTTTCTTTTGAGAGAGAGTCTCATGAAAACCAGGCTGTCTGGGAATCCACTCTGTAGTCAGAGATGATGACCTTGAACTCCTGACCTTCCTGCTTTGTCTCCCAGGTGCTAAATTACAAGTGTGTGTGCCCCCACGTCCAGCCCTGGAGACTGAGGTTTAAAATAAGATGAATCCCATATAGACATGGATATATTCAGGCCCCAGTGATACTGTTCAGGGTTAGAGCTCATACCTCAACCAAGAGAGAGTTATATACATGAGGATTGAGGCTGGGTAAGTTGAAACTTGTAGCCACCCTGACGGACTTGAACTTCAGCCCATCCATCCATCCATCTACCCATCCACCCATCCACCCATCCACCCATCCATCCACCCATGCATCCAATCATCCATCCATGCATCCATCCATCCATCCATCTATCCATCTGCCCATCCACCCATCCACCCATCCACCCATCCATCCATCTACCCATCCATCCACTCACCCATCCATCCATCTACCCATCCACCCATTCATCCTTCTATCCACCCACCCACCCATCCACCCATTCACCTACCCATCCACCCATCCACCCACCCACCGGTCCATCCATCCATCCATCCATCCATCCATCCATCCATCCATTCATCTATCCATTTGTCCATCCACCCATCCACCCATCCATCCACACACCCACTCACCCATCCATCCATCTACCCATCCATCCACTCACCCATCCATCCATCTACTCACTCACACATTCATCCTTCCATCCACCCATCCACCCATCCACCCATCCACCCATCCACCCACCCACACTCCCATCCATCCATCCATCCATCCATCCATCCATCCATCCATCCATCCATCTATCAATCTGTCCATCCACCCATCCACCCATCCATCCACCCACCCACTCACCCATCCATCCATCCATCCATCCATCCATCCATCCATCCATCTATCCATCTGTCCATCCACCCATCCACCCATCCATCCACCCACCCACTCACCCATCCATCCATCCACCCATCAACTCACCCATCCATCCATCTGCTCATCCACCTATTCATTTTTCCATCCACCCATCCACCCACCCACCCTCCCGTCCATCCATCCATCCATCCATCCATCCATCCATCCATCTACCTACCTACCTATCATTTGTTTTGGAAACAAGATCTTAGTATATATAGCCCTATCTGGCATGGAGGTCACAGAATTTCACCTGCCTCTGCCACAGTAGTGCTGGATCATTTGGTCTTTACCGTGTGAGGATGTGGCTATGTTGACCTCACTAATTTACATTCTATCCCCCACAGACACTTGCTATAGACTTTCATCAAAGGATGTCAAGTAAAGTGCGCTCCAGGAGACACAGCTAAGAAACTTTGGAGATAGGACACAGGTGGGGCTGTCTTCTGACTTGAGGCCACAAACCACTTTCTTTATTGTGTTTTGTTTGTTTGTTTTAGCTGGTTATGAATCTCAGCATGGAATGGGCCTTTATCTGCACCAGCCTGTGTCAAATCTGTAGATAAGGAAGTTGGGAAGAATCCCCCCACCCCCTTTTCAGAGGCAGAATGGTCCTTGTTCTGTCTGAACATGCTGTGGCATTGGGTGGTGCCCACCTGCCCGGGCATTAGTCTAGGGAAAGTGTCTTTCCTGAATTAATGCAGCACCATTGTTCTGCCTGTTGCCTGTTTTCATGTCGTCCAGGAGCCACCAGCTCTAAGGTCTCCAAAATGCGGCTCAGAGTTTTGCCTCAGAAATATGGAGGCAGGAAACGGAGTTGTCTGTGCAGGATGGATGCCTGAGGCTGGTCAGGGCTCTCAAGGGAACAGGCAGGCAGGATGCTGGGTGTCTAAGCAGGAAAGGGCCCTGGGGTGCCCTGGGGAGATTGAGGTTTCCTGCATTTGGTGTATTGGCCAGTCCAGTTGTTTCCTGCTAATAGAGTGGTAGACAATGTCACAGTGACTCACCTCTGCTGTCCCTGTGAACAATGGCAGCTTTGCCTGGGTGGGGGTAAGGGTGGGGGGAGGGGGGTGTCAGCAGGGCAGGGTTGTTATTCTTGTCACATGCTTGGTCCTGCTGGGAGGAGCCACTGTTCCTTGAGCCTCTTCCCCACTGGCTCCTCCTGGTACTCCCAGACCTCTGACCTGGCCAGCCGCTTCTTTGTGGTCTGCTGTGCCTGTCCTCGCCCCATCTGTGTGCAGCTCACTGGGAGCTCCTGGATTCCACTCTGACCAGCTGCCCGCTGCCAGACTGGCCATGCTTACTGTCCTCCCTTGCCCTGGGGCTGAAGTTCAGGGTTTGGCATGCACCTCACGGTTTGAGGCCCTG
The DNA here is from genome assembly GCF_947179515.1 of Apodemus sylvaticus. Taxonomy (NCBI): domain Eukaryota; kingdom Metazoa; phylum Chordata; class Mammalia; order Rodentia; family Muridae; genus Apodemus; species Apodemus sylvaticus. The sequence continues at coordinate 1,120,625 of NC_067476.1, forward strand.
CAGGCATTTGGGGCTGGATAAGTGTCAGACAAGTGAGACAGCTGTGTGAGTCTTTAATCTCCTTCAGTGGCAGAGGATTAGACAATTTTTTGGTGGTTTTGTTATGTATTATAATTTTTTTGAAAGAACTATCATTTGTTTCTTATCTTCTAGGTTCTTATCACAGTGACTGAACACTTCTCACTTTCCATCACTAATCTTTCCAGTAATTCCAGAGGGAGGTAGCCTTACTGTCATGTCACAGACTAGTGCTCTGGAATACCAGAGGCTGTGTCCAAAGTCCCAGATCTTTCTTACTTCAGATTCCTTGGACATGTGACTTTCTGGTAAGGACAGGGATATGAAGAGTTTAAAACTAGGTGGTGGCCCATCTGCAGTCCAAGCTACTTGGGAGGCTGAGGCAGGTGGATTTCTGCAAGTTTGAGGCCAGCCTAGCTTACATATTGAATTCCAGGACAGCTAGAGCTGTGCAGAGAGACTCTGTCTCACCCCTTCCCTCAAAATAAAAAAATAAATAAATAAATAAAAGCAGGTGGTGACCCACCTACAGTCCCAGCTACTTGAGAGAGTGAGGTATGGTTGCTTGACCTCACGAATTTATAGCCAGACTGGGCAGTAGAAAATTGTGACTCTGTCTCTTTAAAAAAAAAAAAAATTGGGCTGGGGAGATGGCCCAGTGGTTAAGTTGTAAGAATTCCAAATTCTTTGTTTGCTTTTGCATAGGACCTGGGTTCAGTTCCCAGTACCCACATTTAATTCAAAACCAGCTGTACCTCCAGTTTCATACCCTCTTTTGAGCCCCAGGGACTTATATGTGATATACTTAACATCACTTAACACTGGCAAGAAACATCCACACACACAAAATTAAAAAATCAATTAAAAATAGTTTGGGAACTGTTGGTGGAAGATGAAAAGGTCGAACAGGAGGATACAGTGGGGAGCAGAGCTCATCTCTGCCTGCATCCCCAGGGTCACAGCATGGTGCTCCTAGCAACCAGGCATTAAGTGCTCTATGAGGTGGCATGACCAGTGCTGGCAGGGACGCTTTCACACTGATTCCAAGGTGCAGTCCCACATGCAGAAGTGGGAGCTGCTCAGCCACGGGACAGATCCCAGAGTTGGTGTGGCCTCAGCTGGCCCATGCATGTCTAGAGCTGCACCCGTGCTGCATTGCACGTCAAGAGCTGCACCTGTGCTGCATTGCATGTCTAGAGCTGCACCCGTGCTGCATTGCATGTCTAGAGCTGCACCCGTGCTGCATTGCATGTCTAGAGCTGCACCCGTGCTGCATTGCTTGCTGTGTTTATTGCATTTATTCGGCAGCTGGTGTCAGGAGCCTTAGAATTGTCCATTCACAGTTCCGTTTGCTGGAATTATCCCAAAGAAGTTTTGTATATATTCAGCGAGATGTCATCTGTAATGGGAAAATATTCTAAGCATACAATAGAAAATGTGTGTTTTATACAGCAAGCTGCAGTCAGAAGAAGTTAGGTGTGAGCACACACATGCACACATAGAATGAAGAAGTGGATATAATTAAAAGAAAAAGACATTCTGGGGAGTGTTATCCAGCCAGGTGTCTGTGGATAATAATAATACCATGCCGTATATTTTAAAAATTACAAGGAAGAATCTTGAAGGCTTTCGCCATAAAGAGATGAAAAACACTTGTGTAGTTGTAGACATTTAGCTGGTGTGAACCACACAGCTATTGAACTGTCCTGTAATAGGTGGTCAGTATGTTCCATCTACACTTTTATCCCTCAGCTGAGAAATGAATTCAGGCCTATAATGTAGCACTCAGGAAGGTAAGACAGGAAGATTTAGGATTTAAGGCTAGCCTAGGCTACAAAGCAAGTTCCAGACTAGCATAGGCTAAGTTATCTTAAGAACAAACAACGAGGGAAATTTAAATATGTGGTGGGATGCCTTCACGTGAGGGATTGTTGTATAACCTTTCAAAGAAATCATGTCTTCAAACGTGACACAGTAACACAGCTCCCATTGCTATGAAAGCTGAGGCAGGAGGACAGTGAACTCCAGGCTAGCCTGTGCTAACCAAAGGAACACCCTGTCTGTGATTCAAAAAATGCTTCTAAACACCAAGTGAATACTGGAAGAGATAAAGGTGTTTATGCTATGTACACTGGCTTTTTAGATTTATTTATTTCTATGCATATGTGTTTTGTATGTATGTATGTATGTATGTATGTATGTATGTATGTATATTTGTACACCATGTGCATGCAATGCCTACAGAGGCCAGAAGAGGCCATCAGATTGCCTTGGACCTGTATGTATATTTGTACATCATGTGCATGCAATGCCTACAGAGGCCAGAAGAGTCTGTAACTCCAGGTCCAAGGCAAACCTGGAGTTACAGACCTCAGCCACCCTGTGGGTGCTGGGAGTCAAACCTGGGTCTACTGGAAGCAAGCACAGTCAGTGAGTGCTCTTAACTCGGAGCCATCCTTCTAGCCCCAAATACTACTTTTTATTTTTTTGTAAGCAAAGAACAGTAGTAGTAATAGCTAGTGAGTCTTAGTGGTTTTTCTTTTCTCTTTTATGTCATAGACTTTCTGTGGATGTTAGCAGCACAGAAAGGGGAGATGTGCGCTGAGGGCCGCACCCCTGCTGTGTAGAGCTGGCCTCTGACAGGGTGGCTGGCTGAGTTCAGGAGACAGGCTCTGCCTTTCAGCTCCTTCTTCCTGGTACTCAGTCTTCTCTTTGCTTTTCTCCCTTAATTGGATGAAAATGTAAGACTGGGGGATGATTTCTCTTAAAAATACATATTGTTTTTGTTGGTTGTGTTTCCCAAACGCTGTGACAAGAGAGTCATTTTAGATTTCTCACTCTGAAGAAACCCTAATTTAAGCTCCTTCTACTCACGTGATCAAGATTGATTTTTCTCTCAGTAGTTCAGATGGTTTTCCTCAGGGAGAAGACTTTCCTACTCCTGCCTTAAATGGCCTCTGAAAGCCCAATTTGAAGTGATGGCTCGATTCCAGGTCCTGTTGGGCAGGTCTGGCTGGCTGGCTCACCCAGGAGATTGGGGGGGGGGGAGGGGAGCTTGAAGTTTTACAGTTTTGTGGCTGCAAGTTAAGTTTGAAGGTGACTCGCAAGTGACCTGAGAACGCTTGTGGTCCTTACCCCAAATCGGCCTTGCTAGTATCAGGGAGTGTGAAAGGGGACTGAGAATGTCATAGGGACTTAATTAATGGCCTGGCAGCATGTGGCCTTCTGGGTAATGCTGACTTTTGTGTCATTGTTCACTCCTAAGGGTGCCTTGAGTATGCCAGGCAAGCCCGAGCTATATTCAGTGTGCAAAGCGAGTGGCGACTGCCCTGGGTTTCCACCTAGCAGGAAGGCTAAGTCAGGAGGATCTCAGGAGCCCAGGAGGCTGAGGCCAGGCTGAGCAGCCTAGTAACACACTGTCTCATAAAGTCAGTTAGCCACCTCAGTAGTTCAGACGGTAGGGTTTGGATCAGAGGCCCAGCATTGGCCTCACCGCTGTGGTGACAGTGAGCTGCTCTGGGCTTCTTGGAGCCTCATTTCCCTCTCTGTAAAATGGGAATTGTGCTGAAATAAAAGCTCTTAGGGATGACACACAGATTAACTGTGTGAGTGCTGATGAATGCTCATTATGTGAGCAGTGTGTATCTTACAGGCAATAAGTGGTGATACTGATTTAGAGGAGGGGTCCTCCCTGCTTGCTCTGAGCCAGGCATGTGGCTGAAACCGAAGTCTCAGGGAATATGCATCCCTGGCCACAGTCTCTGCCCCAGTTCAGCCTTCCAGCTCTCTGCCCTCATTCCAGATGCAGGCTGAGCTCACCTTTCTTAGATACTGGAACTCAGTGGGGAATAGCCTGTTTTCCATTGCTTTTAAGGTGGCCTTGAGCCTGACACTGACCTTGCATTGTCTCAGGAAGAATGCCCCAGGCTCCTAACTAAGTCCTCCATCTCTACTGGGGGACCACTTTGCTCCACAGAGCATGAAGCAGATGTAGCATTTAAAGTCCATCAGGCCACGGGCATCCTATGTATTGGTTTTTAACTGTTATTGTGATAAAATACATACGGTATTTTATCCTTAAAGTAAATTGCAAGTTTTGAGTTGAGTGCCCCCCCTCCCACATACACACACATGCATCCTTAGGCTTCAGACTGTTTCTGTCTTCCCAGACTGAAACTCTGTGCCCTATGAACAAGCAATTACACCTGGACTTCCCTCAGTCCCTTTACTACATCCATTCTCTAAAGTCTGACTCTTCTAGATACTTTATTCAAATGGACTCTTCTTCCGTACTTCTCCTGGGTAGATTTTTTTTCCCACTCAGCATAATGACTTCAGAGTTTATCAATACTGTAGCTTGTGTCAGAACACATTCCTGTTTATTTATTTATTTGCTAAGGAGTCATATTTCCTGGTGTGCCTCTACCACATTTTGTTTACCCATCATCCATAAATGGTCATTTGGTTTTTCACGTATTGTGAAATTCCAATATCCCCGTTTCCCCTATTTTAAAATTAAATAACCACTCTCCTCATTGCAAGTCATCCTAGGGGCCTTCCAGAGCACGTGTGTAATTGCTGTGTAGTTGAAATGATGGGCTCACATCGTGAGTAAGAACGTGGATGCTCACAGGTGTGTCCCCGAGTGCTGCGGCCGTGTGCCCATTTCCTTTAATGGACTGAAAATTATCTTTATTAACTTGTCACAAACTCCTCAGGGACTGTTTTAGGAAGTGATAACAGGTCTTGGTTAAGGCTGCGGGTCCTGAGGTCAGACCACATGGCCTTGTATCCTGATCCTACAGCATATTAGCTTGACAGTGTATAAGCTGCTTAACGCTTGGATGATCTGATTGTTGATGGGGACTGGTTTTACGTTTAAATTAAACACCTTGACGTTTAAATGAGATGATCTGTGTCAGAGCCAGCTTAGCATCTGATGCATTAGGAGTCCCAAAACATTAGTTTAAGATAAAATTAAAGAGTTTGTTTGGTTTTGAGCAGAATTTCATTGTGTAGTTCAGGCCCACATGGAATTTACAGTGTAGATTGGTCTGGCTTTGAGCTTACAATATACCTACTTCACCCCTTAAGAAATTAATATTTATCCATTGTGTGTGTACACATATATGTGCTTGTCTTAGGGTGCATGCGGACGTGCCAGTGAACAACTTTGTGGAATTGATTTTGTCCTATTACCACGTGATCTCATGGCTAGAACTCGGGTTTTCAGTTTCCATGGCAAATGCCTGTATCCATGAAACCATCTTGCCTGGCCCTGCTTCAGTCTCTGAAGTGCTGGGCTCCAGGTCTGCTTCTCCATGCCAGGCTAAGATGTCCACATCTTGAGTTTGGTTCTTCCATGCTCATCGCCTCCTTGGGAGTGGCTGAAGAGTCAGGTGAAGGCGCCTGCTCCTGGGCTGGCATTCCCAGGAGAGCAGCCATGGGAGCTGCGCAGAAGCCCTGCTCTGTTTGGCCCTCCAGTGCTTCCTCCTCTGTCCCTCCCTCTGCTGGCCTGCCATGACAGGGTCAGCCTTGAATCTGGCCCTTCTCAGATGTCTCCTCTGCTCTTCCTTTCTTGCACTGCTTGGTAGGATGAACTTGGCACCTGGGGGAGGCATTTGGAAGCCACCTGCCGTTCCTTCATTGCAGCACTGTTGGGATTGCAAGAGGGTGACTTCCCTGTTGCTTCTGCTTCCCTGGGTCACTCAGCGCTCCATGAACCATGCACCCAGTGCATCTTGCTTCAGCTCTGGGGCTTGAGCCCTCTGTCCAGCAGAGCAGGCAGGTCCAACAGAGAATCCTGCAATATGTGAGGTAGACGGCGATTTCTCTCTAAAGCTGGTAGAGCTGGTGAGAACAAAAGCTTCTGTGTTTTAGTCTCTATTTGACTAAAATTTCCCAAATATTTATCATCTCCTCTCATCCCTAACATCAGCTTCTAGATGGCTTTGTTGAGGCCAGGGGCTGTCTATATTGTTCTAGCCCAGTGACTTGTTCTGGAAGATTCTCCAAGTGCGGCTGAGGCTGAGGGAAGGTACCCAGGAAGAGTAGAGTTGGAATATGAAAGCAGACACCTCAGTGTGTGACCTTAACCAGTCTTCTTACCTCTGCTGGTAGGATGGGGTTAATAATAACCTGCCCTGTGGAGATGTGAGGTGGCACCAAGGGAGTCTGTAAAGTGCTTAGTGTAGCATCTGGCACACTGAGAATGCACTAAAAATGCAAGCTCCTTCTATTTTTGTTGGCGAGTTTTCTTTCTGCTGTTTCCAGCCTTCCTTCTTACAGCTTCCCTCTCCTGCTAACTCTGATGCTGTTAGCATCCCAGTGGCCTTGAACTTCGACCCGTGCCCCCCACTAAAACCACTCCCTGGCACAGGGTCTCATATAGTTGCCATGCCAGATTTCAAGGTCACTGGGACACTGGTTCTTGGTGTAGGGCATCCTCTCCTGACCTTGCTTCCCTGCTTGCTCTGCCCACTTTCCATACACCTGCTCAAGTTCTCCATTCAGTCTTTGTAATTGCCTTCTACCCTGAGGGTGGAAAGGAACTGAAGGTTCGTGGAGCCCTGTCTTGTGCAGGAGATTTCAGGCACACTCAGTGTATCAGTCCATGGACCATCATGGCGTGACTTGGGTTTCTTCAGAGAAAGAAATGGAGGCACTCCAAAAGCAAGTCACAGGGAGGAGGGGTTGCATGCAGATCGCAGTGCAGGACTTGGCTAAGCCTGTGCTGTCCCCACTTCCTGTTGCTGGGCATTGGGGATGACAAAGAGGTAGGGGGACCACCTACAGTGCAAACCAGCATCTCAGCTGCTCTGATGTTGATGTTGGAGACACTGCAGGTGCTTCAGCCTTGTTCCCCAAAGCTGCACACACGAGCTGCCCCTCCCTCCTGGGGTTGTTGTGTGATTCAGTAAGCATTGGCAAAGCACATGCATGGACATCACAAATGTGTGTGAATGCTCGCCAGCCAGGCCGGATGCTGTGCTGGGAGTTTGGCTTCTCCGACTCTGAGGACTCTGACTCCTCATCCTCTGAGCAGGGCTGGCAAGCCTTGCCGCTGCGTGATAACAGGGGTCTCTGCCTGGAATCCTTGTTTAGGCTTGGGATGTTTGTTCATTTTTAACGTGGCAAGAGGCATATCCCAGAGACTGTGCCGTGTGACTATTTCAGGGCTTTTTGTTGGCGCGATTTGTTCATTTAGTTTTTGAGATAGCCCAGGCTGATATCTCACTTGCTGTGTAGCCAAGAATGACCTGCCTCCCAAGTGTTGGGATCACATGCCCATGCCACTACTCTCTGATCTCACTGTGATCCTTTTAAAGGATGCAGTTCAGTCCTTAGCGTGCTCATTGGGTTGTGAAATGACTCTGCTGCCTTGTTCAACTTTTGCATCAGCCTGTAATTCTTAGCTATTGTTTGCCAGTCCTTCCCCTGAAACTGCTGTCCTTCCTCCCCTAAACTGCAGTCCTCCCTCCTTTAAACTGCAGTCTTCACTCCCCTAAACTGCAATCCTCCCTCCTCTAAACTGCTGTCCTCCCTCCCCTAAACTGCTGTCCTTCCTCCCCATACTGCAGCCCTCCCTCCCCTAAACTGCAGTCCTCCCTCCCCTAAATTACAGTTCTCCCTCCCCTACGTTGCAGTCCTCCCTCCCCTAAACTTAGTCCTCCCTCTCCCAAATTACAGTTCTCCCTCCCCTAAACTTCAATCCTCCCTCCCATTAATTACAGTCCTCCTTCCCCTAAACTACTGGCAACCATCTACCTTCTTTCTACTGGTGGTTCTGACATTGCACGTGTATCAGTTGTGCAATACAGTGTGTGGTCCCTTGAGCTGGCTTACTTCATTTAGATAACTCCCGGGCCTGTCTAGATAGAAGAGTGTAGATGTGCTTTGTTCTTTTATGGCTGAGTAATATTCCCTTCTATGCACGTGCAGCATTATGTTGATAGATTCATTCCTCCATGGGCATCTGGGTTGTTTTCCTCCCCTGAGACTTTATAAGGAGAGCTGTTGTACTCATTCCTGTATGAGTGTTCGTGTGGGCACCTGACTTTGATTGTGTAGGGTGTGTACCCAGATGGAGAAACGGATGGATTATATGGAAACTCTGTGCTCTGTACAGCAAGAGGTAGGCAGACAGTTTGCACAGTGGCTATCACCCTGGTTCCCACCAGTCATGTGGGAGAGTTGCAGGTTCCCCACATCCTTGCCAGCACTTGTTACTGTCCCTTTTTTCTTTTTCTTTCTGTTAAGCTGGTCCTAGTGTGAGGCAGCCTTTTGCTGTGACTGATTCTATTTCCCTGATGACTAATGACTCAGAGCAGTCTTCTGTGGTGTTAGTATTCTCGTTTTCTCTTGACCCAGTTCCGTGTCTCTTCCCCAGTCCACTCACACCTCTCCAGACGAGCTCCCAGCTCCTGGGCAGGTCTCCAGCAGGCCTGGGCAGGCAGCCCGAGGTGGGTCTCCCACTTTATGCCAAATGCTCCTTTGTCTCTTTGGGTTGTCTGGCTGGGGACTGGTCCTCTCCTGCCACCTCAACCGCTCTTCAGAGTCGTCTTCTTCATCCCACTGGTTGTAGGCTCTTAGCCTTGTCCCGTTTGGTGTTTACTAGTTCCACGCAGGTGCTGATGAGAGCCCTGGACACTGGCACGGGTGCTTTGTCCTCACCTTCAGGGCAGGGGTAGACACACTGGGTTATTGCTGGCTCCAGCCCAAATGCCCCTGTCCCCCTGTAGGATTGTCCTGAGAGGCCCAGGAAGAGCCGCATGTGCTTCCAGGGCCAGCAGCTGTTTCCTCTGAGTTTCCTAAACCCCCTCGCTGTTCTCTCCCCCACCCCACCCCCCCACCGTCACTCTGTGTACAATGGTGTGCCCCCCCAACACCATAAGTTTATAGTTTCAGGACTATTTTTGACCATAGAATCAAAGCTGACCCCCTCCCCATGAAGGAATCCTAGGCAGGAATAAGCAGGTGGAAGAAGTATTTTGGGGCTCTGAGGGTTTATTTAGAAGCCCCTTCACCATCTGCCCATGGTAGAGACTCCACCCACCATGGTCTCTTCCTCTGAGGCCTTTCTCCACCTCCTTCTCCAGACCTAGCTGCCTCAACAGGCTCCTTCCACCAGGGTAGGTTTGAGGCAGTAACACCAGGTACTCAATTTATTTAAACAGCCGCGTAGCTGTTACATGAAAAAATATGTGCTGTAAAAGATAAGATGGCTCCTGGAAAGATGTGAGAGCCTCCGTTCCCTGTGTAGCCTCCAATTATAGCGCCCTGCTGTGGGAAATCACAGAAATCTTCAGTTCTCATCTCAGTTCCAAAAAGGCCATTTGAGAGGACATGGTGAGGGTGGCAGCTTGGTGAAAATAACTTGCTGGAGAGGAGAGGAGAGGAGAGGAGAGGAGAGGAGAGGAGAGGAGAGAGGAGAGGAGAGGAGAGGAGAGGAGAGGAGAGGAGAGGAGAGGAGGTGAAACTGAAGGCTACCTGCTGAGGCTCTACCATGATGGAAGAGCAGCACTGGCCAGCCTGACCAGTTCCCAGCAGACGCTCACTGGCTTGCAGTATAGACCTGTCCTGGATTGTCGTTCCCCTAGCTACCAGTGGCATTCACTCTGCCATTGTGAGAGGTGATCCTTGGAGCTGCTCCCAGAAGGTGTCACATGAGGTTGGCCACCCTGACCTATTTGGAGGTCAAGCTCCAGGCAAGTGCTTTCCTTCTTGTGGAGCCAGTATTGACCTTGCATCCCCATCCCCCATGCCATGGCTGAACCGGAGCTCAACAAGTCACAGTGTTAAAAACAGCCTCACCCCTCACACATATAGCATGCTGTTTCTGTAGCTGGATGGGTGATGGATCAACACTGTCTTCCCGGTTGCCAAGTTACCCGTTACTGACATCTTAGTGTGAGTTAGTCTTGTAGATGTTTTGGCCTCAAAGGACCCATGTAATGATCCTTTGTTGTGCAAATGGGGATGTGTTGAAATTTTAGGGAGGAAGGAACGTCCTGGGCATTTGGCGCAGACATTTAGGGGTGAACCAAAGCATGAGCAGAGCCCACTGTCTTCTCTCAGGATAGCTGCTTTACAACGGAAGGTTGCTCAGGCTTCAAGGCCCACAGACAAGCGGACAGACGGACGGCCTTCTGTAAGGCAAGAAGGAAGGAGGCCTTGGGACAGTGGCAGCTGGAGCTCTTTTGAGTTCCTCAGTCTTCCAAAGTGGGAAGTAGGGTCTCTGAGCCCTAGGCCAGACTGTGAGGCCAGCTGCCTCACAGGAGGGCGACCACTAGTGAACACGAAGGAGGAGAAAAGATGAATGGGTGAAGCAGTGCCTGGGGCCCAGGGCGGAAGGATGAGGGAGGCCACGTGTGATGTGGAAGGGACAGCCATGCTGGCCCAGATGGGGAGGGAGGGGCTGCATGAAGACACGTGTGCAGCCTGCGGGCTGCCCGGCTGTGGCGAGTGAGAGGAAGAACAGCTACAGGGAACCAGAGGAGGAGAGGAGGAAAGGCCACCCCTGACAGTAGCCGTGGCCAGGATCGACATCTTGTTCTGGCTGTGGATTCAGGCAGCATCTCCATTCCAGCCTTTCTGCTGTTCTCCTAAGGCCTTGAATGGACTGCCAGCAGGTCTTTTGTTTTGTGTGGGCGTTGCCCTTTTGTTTTAATCTGACATCGATGGCTCCTACATAGGTGCTACTTCATCTGGGGGTCACCTAGTCTCAGTCCGGGCTTGTTGGAGAGGGACATGGTCCCTGAGACTTCTTGGTGGCCTTGTTGTGGTGCCTGCTCTTCCACGTACTGGCCACTAGATGGTAGCAGGAAACATGTTGGTTCTGCCCAGCAAGCAGCTTTATTCAATCTGGCTCTGCTGGTCATGCGCCCCTCTGCCTCAGGCTCAAGTCACAGGTTCATGGATGGTTCGGGGCCAGGCTGAGTGAGATGAAGGAACAGCGGTCTGCTTTGGGGAAGTGGCTGTCTCTGGGCGCTGTCCCAGACTTGCAGGTGGCCTTTCCGCACCCTACCTGTGGCCAAACCCTTTGTAGTGAGTTCCTGCTATAGAGTGAATTCTAGTGTGCATTCCAGGGCTGTGTGGGAGCCAGAAGCAGAGAACTGGGCTCTGAGGGAGTCGAAACTCCCCCTCCTCCCCACCATCTCCCACCCCAGACCTCAGCTTGGCAGCTTGTGTGGACAGTGGATGGTGCTGGTCATGGAGGGAGGTCATGGCTGGGGTGGGGCTAGCCTGGGAACAGCAGCAGTATAAGGTCAAGGACACGCTTTCCAGCAACAGGGACACATAGCAATAGCAAACCCCCTGGCCGCTCAGCTAGAGTTACATTTTTTATTTATTTTATTTTTTACAGGACTTATTTTTTTTACAGTAATTATTATTACAGTTCACTGTAGCTGTCTTCACACACACCAGAAGAGGGCATCGGATCACATTACAGATGGTTCTGAGCCACCATATGGTTGCTGGGAATTGAACTCAGGACCTCTGGAAGCTCAGTCAGTGCTCTTAAGTGCTCCAGCTTCGTATTTACAAATTTTTATCTTCTTGAATTTATGGGCTTTTTCACAAGACCATGTGCTTCTTACTTATCCATGAGGTTGTGTCTTCTGAGGCCTCTGGGCACCTAAATTTCATATTACAAGCTGAGAATGTCCTTTATCATTTGCTGAATCTTGCTGACCATTGTCCTGTTTCCATGCTGGTAAATAGCAGGTTGTGAGCTGCATTGAGACACTGATATAGGGAAGGACACCAGCCCTCTTTCAAGGCACTGACCTGCCTGTCCTTAACATGTGTCTCGTTCTGGAGAACACAGATTCATTTAATGACATTAGTATTCATACAATAGCATTTTACTTATTTTATTGTACTGTGGAAAACCAGTAAAGGTCACTATCTCATATGGACATTAGATCATGTTATAATCTAACTTGGTGCAGATAGTCTACATATATGCAAGACACTGTCATGAGGTGTAATCTAAAGTACAATTTAGACTTTGTTGTGTCTGCCAGTTGGTGTCCCTTAAAAAAGATGGTCTTGTTTGTTTCTCTTCCCTTTGTAACCTTTTAAAAGTGATTTGTTCCTACCCTGAGCTTTTTATTAAGCTATTTTCTTTCCATTTCTGTCTCCATTGTCATCTAACTTACAGCTTTCTTTCTTTCTTTTTTTTTTTTTTTTTTTTTTTTTTTGAGACAGGGTTTCTCTGTATATCCCTGACTGTCCTGGAACTCACCCCTGTAGACCAGGCTGGCCTCGAACTCAGAAATTCGCCTGCCTCTGCCTCCCAGAGTGCTGGGATTACAGGCGTGTGCCACCACCGCCCGTCTAACTTACAGCTTTCTATGTGGTCATTTTCAGTGGCCTTTTTCCTCAACCATTCCCAAGATTACTGCTGTTTCTTTTAGAAAAAGCAGAATCATTTTTATAGTTTATGATTTGTTAATATCATTTAGCATTATGCCATATAATTATAAACTGCCCTATATAATGTGAAGTAAAATTAAGCATTTTTCTATTTGATCATGTTTAATAATTAAGGTTCTCAATAACTTAGGTTTGCCTACTAGCTATTTACTGACAAACAAAACAAAAAAGGGCTTAAATGTAGTGTTTGGACTAAAAATTTTTAGGTAGGGTAAGGTAATTTCTTTTGCATGAGGAATCTCTCTCTCTCTCCCCTCCCTCCTTCCGTCCCTCCCTCTCCTTCTCCCTCCTCTCTCTGTCTCCCTCCTTCCCACACTCTGTCCCTCCCTCCCTCCCTCCCTCCTCTCAAAAGAATGATTTTACATCATATGTATGAGTGTTTTGCCTACTGAGTCATTGCTCTAGCTCTCTCAACAGTGTTTTAGAATACATATATTTGAGTGTTTGCTTTGTATACAGTTTGTATTTTTATAAATATTCCATAGTTACATGAAAATATATTACTACTTAATCATATAAGTATTTTTACTTTATTATTCAAGGTGATATATTTCTGTATAGGTGACTGTTATTCTGACCTATGTGACTTAAGTTTTCATGTCATGCTTGTCTCAACCAAAAAATATCCAGCAAAATTATTTTGGTACTCATCAATTTAATTTTTAGATAAAAACAGTACTTTTGTACTTGACCAAATCATCAGTCCATGCAGTTACAGCGATTGAACCAATCTATGTATATATATAAAAGTACACATACATATGTATTAATTTGCCTTTTAATTTTTTTGTATGCATGGTTTACCTACACTATGAATAAACAAACCAGAAATTAATAAGCCTTGTAAACAAATGAAAATTCTTATAAAATAAACAATAATTATAATAATAAAATGGGATCATGGTAAAAGACTAGCTACAGCTGAAATGAAAGGAACTAACTGCTTGTTATGCAAATGAGTACAACATAAAACACAACATAATTAACTATACATTTGATATTAGACATGTGCCAATGTGTGGTAAATCATAAACGCAGTGGCTCCCATATACAAAGAAATAAATCCTGTGACTATAAAACACCTTGTGATCATACTTGCCAGCATTGGATCCATGGGTCTTCTACCTCTGATGTTTAAAATGAAATATCTCACAATTGTGTAGGTTTGCATTTTAAAGTATATCTTCAAAAATTTTCATATTCTTGAATCCATGTACCTTTTCCTGGTAAGCCCACCTCCCACTACTCTATTTATTTTGATCTGTCTTTCAAGTCATGTAAATCCTCAGATTTCATATGAGAAACTGAAGAAAATGTCCTGACATGTGTCTGGCTATTATTTCACTCTGTCAGGAGTGGGGGACTAATTTTAGGAAAGATTCCTGCTATTTATATGTTTTTCCTGTTATTATGCATTTATAATAATCAATAAGTAATAGCACACCCCTTTGGAGCAGATCTCTGCAGATCCACGAAGTCTTATAATGATGCTGTGTAGACAAATAGATGACTTTAGTTTTAATGATGATCCTATAAGAGTTCCTAAAATTATCTCTGTGATTATTAAGCTCTTTAATAGTGGAACTTCTATTAGGTCCTTTTCTGATAGTTACAACTAAAATGAGAACTCTGCCAGTCTCCCAAGTGTCACCCGTTAATTGCTCTTAGATGGCAATCAGACTTTCTCCTACTCAGCACATTCCAAGAGGCTGTAAAACAGTTAACCTGCCTGCTGGTGGTGGTGTACACATGCCTGAAATCCCAGCACTTGGGAGGCAGAGGCAGGCAGATTTCTGAGTTCAAGGCTAGCCTGGTCTACAGAGTGAGTCCAGGACATCCAGGTCTACATAGAGAAACCCGGTCTCAAAAAAACAAAACAAAACAAAAAAACAGTTAACCAAAGGTCATGAAAAGGGAAGTTGGATATATAATAGGTGTTAGAAGATTAAATATTGACTGGGTTTATCTATACAAAACTTTACTTATAATGTAGAGAAGAGAAATAATAGATGTCTAGCTAGATAATTACTCCTAATGGATATGCATGTAAATATTCTCTGTTGTAAACTTCTATTTCAATTTATGACGGTATTTTGTGTGAACTTGTGATGAACTTTGTAACATGTGATCATGTATTCTGAAAGATGTTTAAGGGCTGAGGACAAGAGAAGTCAGGGCAGAAGAGTTTAGGAGAGGAACAGAGCTGAGAGAAGAACTGAACTAAGAAGTTTTTAGTCAGAAGAGAACAAGATTAGGTGAATGCAGAGTGGAATAACTTAGAAACTATAGATAACGTAAATAACTAAGAGAACAATGTGTAGGATGCAGAGGGAAAGAGGAAAAAAGAAGATGTTGCAGAAAGCAGAAGGAACAGGCAGTCTTCTTACTGTGGGACAGGACAGGTCCCATTAAGAGAAACAAAGCCTTTTTCTTACAAATATGGATTTGATTCATTTAGCATTGAAAAGGTGGAAACTTTTTCTTCTCGATGTAATAAATACTGGAGTCCATTTTTCATACAGAATGAGTGAGTTCTTTCTGCACTGGTGCTGGTCTTTTGCTCCATATGCATATGTAAATATGGATGTGTATGTAAGTATGTAATTGTGAGAATGTATGCATGTATAAGTATGAATTGTGAGAATACATGCAAGCTGGGCCCAGATTACTTCATGAAAATATGTATGGAGCTGTATGTATGAATTTCTGTGAGATTATGCATATTCACTTATGTAAAAGTTTTTCTTTCTGCAAGTGTTATTCTCTTCTCCTGGCTCAATAGAAATTTACTGCTCCTCACTTCACCCTAGACTGACAAGCAAAAGGCATCTGGACAATGGGGAAAAGGCTCTAGCCACTAATCCTTTAATCTCCTGCTGTTTTTGGGTGAAGTGCTAAGTGCCTGAGACTGCAGTCTCTGGCTTCAGAGGAACACAAAGGGCAGATCTACATTAGCATAGTAACTTAGACTTAGATAAATAAACCTTTTATTATACAGCACCCCTAAATTTTTGATGCTCTTCCCCCCTCCACTACCTCAAGAAAAAAACCAAGAAGAAAAAAATACCTCTGCTGGGACTGACTCCAGGCTCTCTCTCTCTCTCTCTCTCTCTCTCTCTCTCTCTCTCTCTCTCTCTCTCTCCTTACATTCCAGATGCTTGATTGTTTGATCCCCTGTCTTGAGAGCATGAGAAACCAAAATGACACTGGGTGGTGAGCAGTGAGCAGAGAACCAGAGCCCTCCCCACTAGAGTAGCACACTGTCTCACAAGCTCTAAGCTATTTTTTTATCTGACACTTCTAGACTCTTGGAATCATTTCAGGATCTCTCCTTCTCTTATTATTCTCCCCTGCACATTGATCTCTCCAAGCCAGGAACAAAGGGTCTACAAGGGCAGAAAGAATGTATGTACTCCCATCACCAACAACATCCCAACTGTTCCTTTCACACCACTAGACTGTCTACCTGTTTGCTTTATTCCAAGGGGCCAGAGAGACCTCAATTGAGAATCTCCACGAGGTTCCCAATTTTCTCTCTGACTGCATCTGATGCCTGGCTGACCCTTGGGAGGACCAAAGGAAGAAGGCTGGCTTGCGGATGATGGCATGAGCCTTTGAAGGCAGAGAAGACAAGGTCAGTCCCTCTAACCACTCTGATTATCATCATCACTTCTCTCTAGCTCCCTCTGCCCCCTTCCTCTCCCTCACTCTCTCCAAGCCAGGCCACCCAGTATTGCCTTACTTTGTTTCTTTACTTGTTTCCTTAGTTCAAGGTTAATTATATCTATTTATTTTTCTCTTCATTTCATTAGTTGAGGGTGCTTAGCCCTTGAGACCAGTACCTAGATCAGGCCTGCCTCCAGGTCATAGAGCTCTGCCTGTCTCCATCTTCTGTGTCGTGTGATTAAAGACACACAGCACCACACTTTTTTCATTGTACATGTAGTTTAATTTCAAATTTTATGAGAGAGAGAGAGAGAGAGAGAGAGAGAGAGAGAGAGAGAGAGAGAGAGAGAACTGTAGGTTACAGTTCAATTCTTTAGTAACTGTGTGACCACAGGCCATGTTTAACTTTCTGTAAGATAAAGCACAATGGTACTGATTATATAACACTGCGGACTTCCACTAAGCAAGCTGATTTTCACAACTCCTCTCTGTCTTTTAAAAATTTGACGACAACACCAGGGCTCCAAAGACGTTTGTTTCTTTCATTTTCTTCTTCTTGATGTTCTCTTTTTGTTAGAAGTCAGAGTCAAGGTAAAACAGGAAAAAAATGACCCAAAGTGATTAATGTGTCACCCTCTGAGTTCTTAGTCCTTTCTTTTTTGTCTTTGCTGTTCTCTGTGCTTGCTATCCTCTAGATGATAGGGATGTAAATCCAATTTACTTGTGGTGACTTGTAAGGAGGCTCTACTGATCTAGAGAGTACCCTTGAAATAAAATGAGAATCAAAACAAGAACTTGTAATAAAATATATAGACAAAATACAATTTCTATTATTAACCCCCCCCCCAAAAAACAGCAACACTTTACTGACTAGACAAGTTCCTTTTCTCCACATCAATTATCTCCCCAATAGCTAGGTAGTGTGCAAGTCTGACCTAGTTTGACTATCGAGGTTAAGAAAAGTGAACCATCATCAATACTAGTTAGTCTTACATATATTAAAGGACAATGAGTTGTAATATATTCACACTAAAATTATGACTGATTTCATGCTGAAAACTGTCCACTGGAAAGACATAGCTCAGAATTTAAGAGCACTGGCTGCTCTTCTATTCCCAGGCCAACTGACACCCTTCTCATAGCCTCTGTGGCCACCAAGCTTTCTCAAATAGTTTGCAGACCAACAGACATGGCAAACCCCCTCACACATACAGGGAGATGTAGTTAGGTGTGTGTGCCAGGTATAGGTATTGAGGGTGAATTTAACTAGCTTGAACAAATATATAACTGGAAAGTTCATTCTTTAATTTACTTAATTTTATTAAGTGTACAGTGCAAGAAGGAAAATGGGCTGCACCATATTTAGGGTACTACCTGTAGATCAAGAGGAAGGTCCATCTTCTCTGAGATTGTTGCATCCCTTGGGAAGAAGGACAGTCAGCCCAGATGTGCTGGTATGTATTCCTGGTTCTTTATCAAAAAGACTTTGACTCTGACCTTGCTTCTGATTCCCCAGTGCAGGTTAGGAATCCAGCACAGATAGAAAGCGAAACCACACCAAGGAAGCAAGCATGCAGGAAAAAACTAACCAGAAAACATGTTATGTTGGACGCAACAAAGCAAGCTCATATTTACAAATCTGTGAGCCTAAGAATCATCCCTGGCTGGAAGGAGAGAACTGAGTGTAGCACACACACAGAGTTGGTCATCTCTGAGTCCATACTCGCCCAGCCCCGATGTTCACTTCACTAGGCCACAGGCTCTAACACCTCACTTTATTACAGATAATCATGGTGGCTCAAGCCTTTAATCTCAGCAATCAGATCTCCACTTTCTGGGTCAGCATGATCTGTGGAGTGAAAAGAAACAGATGGAGAAAAAACTCAATATTTCTTTGTTAGAACAGTTATTGTAAGTTTTAAGGAATACAATAGCTTGACATTCAAAGTCTCTGGTTCACTATCACCTTTCTCACATGTCTAAGCCAATGCTTCCTAATGAGTTCTTCCTTCTCCATGACTGCCCCCCATCCCTGGGTGTTGTGTAGTGAATGTGTGTGTGTGTGTCTATGTGTGTGTATGCTCGCACATGCACACAGGACTACCATCACTGGAGGATTAAATATAAACAAACAAGACAGGAAAGCTGGAGGAACGATAGAAATAGCCGAATATTTTCTTTTTTCTTTTCATAGGAAGAAAAAGGGAAAAAGAGAGCTGCCACTGCAGCAACATCTGCCACCATCATCTTCAACACCACCACCAACAAAAGATACTTGTCAATGTCCTTTTATTATAATAATTAAAATTTAAAATTGTGTGTGCTTGTGGGTGATCTATAGCACAACCCTCACAAGAGGATTAAGTAAAATTAACCAATAGATCCAAGGCTACATAATAAAAATGCAAAAACATAGATGATAGACAGACAGATAGGCATATAAACAGAGACAGACAGAGATAGACAGATAAAGAAGAGAGAAAAAGGACAGAGCATAAGAAGGCTAACGACTCATAATGGCCCCTCGAAAACAAGGAAGGCTGGAGAGAGAGGTCAACCTCCTTATGTTTATTAAGGCAAAATCAAAAGAAAAAGTGAAATGAAACAAAACAAACCTAGCCAAATATTTTATTTTTCTTCAGATATTAAAAATCTTTTTAAAAAGCACACAATCATCCAAAAGGAAGAGAGAGAGACAGAGACAGAGAGACATAGTGAGAGAGAGATGAAAAGATCTATTTTTTTTACCACTTTTTATTGTAATAAGAAAGTAATGACTTTAAAAATTAAAGCTGGCCCATCTTACTTTAACACTCATTAATACAATTTATTCTGTTGAGTAAGACAGGGATACGTGGTCAACACTACCATAATTTAATAAGGAATATTAAAGAACCAAGAAAACAGCCAGTAAACTGCTTGAACTCATTATGGTTTTTATTATTAAAAAAGAAGGAACAAAATAAAGGTTAATGGTTGTATTTTATAATTGTTAATAAATAATCATTAAATATTAAAAATCGGTCCACTTTTCTAAAAAAAAAATGGTCCATCTTATTATTCACTGTTGTATCATGAGTACTGTACTAAAAACAAATTTTGGCTTTAATAAAAAGGACAACTTGTCAACTAGGAATCAAGGTGACATGGAGAACAGAATACCAACTTCAACATTGCCCTAATGCTAGAGACCAAGAGTGATATACACAACAACCAGGCAACTAGCTGACAATCCTCTTAGGAAAAGAAAAGTTAAGGAAAATGGCCAACGTAAACTCATTTAAATAAAGAAAAAAAAAAAGTCCAGATTTGACATCTGGTAGACCTGGGGTGGAGGAAATTATGATCCAGATGGGCAGAAATCTGGCCAACATAGTAACATACTGGGCTGGAGAGATGTCTCAAAGGTTAAGAGCACTGACTGTTCTTCTGAAGGTCCTGAGTTCAAATCCCAGGAACCACATGATGGCTCACAACCATCTGTAATGAGATCTGACACCCTCTTCTGGAGCATCTGAGGATAGCTACAGTGTACTTACATATAATAAATAAATGAGTGTTTAAAAAAAAAATAAAATTAAATTAAATAAATAAATAAATAAAAAACATAGCAAAATACAAAACAGAAGGAGGCAGGGGTGGGGGTGGGGAGACTGATTGCCTCTCATTGCCTTTCCCCTACCCAACATGTACCATATTGTCATCACGCTTTGAGGGAATATAGAGAGTGGAGAAAGCACCTGCTGCCAGAGATCCGCACATCCCATCTAGATGGACACCAAGCCTAGGAAGCTAAGGTTCCCACAATTCTCCAGTGCCCCAGGATGAAACACAGAGATGGGTTGGGGCACAAGAAACACGAGGACCAGGTCCTTCCATGAGCAGACTAGTACCTCTTCCCACAAGACACTGTGTTATTCCCAGCTTGAAGGAACTAGCTATCCATCCCTCCAGGACAAAGAGAAACCTCAAGCGAGGTGGGAGGGCTGGAGACCAGAGAGACATAGGTTTTATCCCTCACCTTCTCCCTTGCCTGCACCTCTGAAAGGATGCTCTTGGCTATGGTAGGATAGGAGTGATAAACGACACTCAGCTCCACCTACAACTCCCCTACCACCGCTAAACTTAAACATGCTTGTACAAGACCAGTGGATAGCAGAAGTGGCAGCCACAGGAAACAGTCCACATGGTTCCTCTGAAGGAGGAGCAGGGGAAGCAGTATTGGTAGCTAGAGAAGACCAGAAAGGGAGACCCCATTGCCACCTTGTACAAAGGTATGCTTAAGAAACTAACCACAAACAATGAAGCAAGGCCTAAACAAGTTAAGAAAGTTACCCCATGATCTACTGACAAAAATCACTAAATCTCAAAATATTCTGAAAACAGATAACAGCTAATAAAAGCCTTAGAAAACTTGAAAAACTCATTATATATATAAAGTATAAATGTGTGCCTACAATTATGCTTCCCAATACACTGTGTAAGCAGATGATTACAATCAAGAAAGACTAATTCCAGAAAAGAAATCCAGATGCCTAGACTCTGTTTTGCCTCATCTGGGTCTTTTATAAAATAATCCCAGTGTTTTATATCTGACAAAACAGGGAACCAAAGTAACTTGGATAAAACCCAACTCTAGATCCTTTCTACTGTGCTATATATCAGTCTTCTGGTAAATGCTTCTCTAAAAGAATGATTTTTTTAAAAGATTTGTGGTTTTAACAATTTATTCCACAAGGAAACCAATGAGAAAGGATTCCCAATTTGTTTCAAATTGTAATGCAAGGTAATAAAAACACATAAAGGTCTTATGAATGTGAAGAGACTAGTTTTCTAAGACAGCTATGAAAATATTTCTTCTAAAAAACAAGTTCACTCAAATGAGGCATTTAGATTCTGGTTCCAAAAGAGGTTGTGTCCTTTCTTAAATCAGGGTTTCCCTACTCTGTAGCCTTCCCTTGAAAATACTGTTCTCCTGGTGCTATCTCCCAAAGGCTGGGATTAGGTGCCACCGTGTCTACCTTTAAATTCTTAAAAATACTGAAGAACACAAACTTCAGTGTCTTCACTGTGACATAAGCCAAAAGGCTAATAACTTATTTAGTTAATACGAAAACAATTCACACCATGCTTTACGATCCCAATCTAAATTTAGACACAGTAGATTGGGTTTCAGGAAAACACCATCATCCAATTCCAGAAAACATAACTATGCACAGGTCATCTGCTCAGATTTAGATTTTGTTGTGATTCAAGTTGTCACTTGTAGAAGTTTGGACCTAGGTCCAGCAATATCCAGAAGCCATCCAGAGGTTGCTATGGCTTTTAAACACTCATGTGTACCTGCTTCTCCTTTCAGGATTTTATTTTGGTAATACTGCCACTCCAGTTGGATGTTAGCACCACGATGAAAAGGTGACCTTCCTGTGCCATGGTTGCTGACAGAGCCACTGTTTTTCCTGTGAGAAAAAAAAAATTGAATTGTTTCTCTAAGTACAAAAGGATGTTAAGGTCATGTAATGGAATTTTTTCATGCAATTTTAATTATATAATATTTGTTCTTTAATCACTTATGCATTAAATCTTAAAAAGCATCACCATATAACATCACCTAATGTTTTTTAAGACAGGGTCTTCTGAAATTCTCTATGTAGACCACGCTGGCCAGGAACTCACTGATGTTCACCTGCTAGGATTAAAAGCATGCACCACGCATGGCTCCAGCAATGTTTCTGTAAACCGACTCAATCTAAAATCAGCAGAGTCAGTTTTCCATGGCTTTTCATTTCTTACAATGAAAAGCAGACAACTCAGATCCCAGGCTCAAATTGTAGGAATAGACAACAAAACAAAAACTATAAACAGACTTTTACAATTCGGATATAAATACGTTTATACTCCCATTTTATTTTTCTTCTAATTTTATAGCAATAGAAACAAACTGGAGATTCATGCACAGCAATAAAAATCTGATGTTTAACATATAACCAAATGTGAATTTCAGACCCCCAGATTTTGCTTTGGTTAAGAACATTACTTTAATGTATCATTTCCTTTTATGTATAAAATTACAAGACAACAATAATGTTGTAAAACTGATGTGCAAGTAAAACACCACAGGCTTAGAAGGCAGGAGACTCAGAACAAAGAAACGCATAACACAGAAAGTCTTCTTGCCTCTCCATATAAACTAGAAAAAAGAACAATTTACTAGAAGGTAAGTTGTCCCAAGGCTAAAACTAATTCTTTCAAATTCAAAATAATACTTTTCAGAGCTAAGTCACAACTACCTAGGACAAAAATAAAGCCTTGTTGGGAATCTAGAATTTTCTAGGATTTTCACATAAGAGAAAAACTGACTTTAAAAAGAAAACACTATTGTAGCTATCTTGTCAAGAAAGAACTAAGGAAAAATCCTAAATAAATGTTTCAATACTAGTAAGTAGTACACACATAAACCTAAAATTTCATTTAAAAAAAAAGCAGACTGCCCAGATGACTCACCTCTAGAGTATAAAATTATCAAAACCCAAAGATTAGTATGTTTACCTACATTCATAGAGGAGAGTTACTTCAACAGAAGAACAGAAAGTCTGAAGACACAGGATAATAGAAATTTTCCCTTAACAAACAATAAAAAGATATGAAAAATATCCAGAAAATATCCTCATCTATTTGAGATAATACAGTCCTCAATTTAAGATACTCTTCTCTGTATATTTCAGCTTACACCAAGCAGTAGTTTTCTAATTTTCCTACACTTGTGAATATAGGCTCCAGCCAATTTGAACAAAGGAATAGATTTGACTAAGAAAAATCATAATACTTTCCAAAGAATACATTGTTATCAATTCACACACACACACACACACACACACACACACACACACACACACACACACACACATTGATATGTATCAACTTTCTTAAAACAAACAAGAATACAGACCTTTGAGATCTGTTATATTTTTTATAGCCCCTGAGACAAAGAAGCAATCAATATCAACATGCCTTACAGAGCTCTGCTGTCTGGGCCAGCTCAATTTGCCTAAAAGGAAAAAAGAACATTCAAACCCAAACTAATACTTATCATTTAAAACAGATTAGTTTAGAAATCACATTCAAGAAGAATGGTATCATAACATAATATGGAATATACTATGGACTGTATACCACCTTAATAGATGAATTTCAGTTTCTCTAGTTATCTGATAGAATTTTAAATCACTTCTCACAACACCATGGTATTCTTTCTTATTCTATTTTCTAATTGTCTTCTTTTAAAATTTAATTTTACAAGATAAATTTGATTATTTGTAACAATTTTGGTATGTGTAGTTTCACATACTTAGCTTTAATAAGCTCCATTCTGCACAACTCTACAAACTTTATTTAATGAAACAACAATAACAATGGCTACTGCCTCCCAGTGTTCTTGATAAGTATTAAAACAAAGAGGTTTACAGGGGGATAGATTAATTCTCACAGCACTATGGAAAACATTACTACTACCCCCACCTTTTATAGACTAGTAATTTAAGTCCCACAGCTGATGAATGCCCAAATTGCAATTTAACTCCAGTCTGCTTGATTTCCAACTTTTTAGGCTATCATACTACTCTTCTAATTAGGCATATTTCAAAAAGTCCACAGAAAAAAACAAAAATCTACATACAAAGGGAATTTTTCTTTCACCATTAGATGTTACTAGTTCTGCAGCACGTTTATTGCATTTATGGAGCTGAAAGTTAATATTATCTCGTAAGGACAATTACTGACTTAGAAAAACCAGAGATTGTTTATAAGGATTATTATAATCCAACTATTAGGATAACATTACTTTATAATAATTTTATTACAAATACCCCTCATGGTGTTCCAAAATATAACTGTACAGGTCCTAAATCTAAGAATCTAAACTCTAAGAACTTTCTAAGCTTATAAGAAGTTCTGATTTCAAAGAATATGCTTGCGTATCAGCTTTAAACAACAAAACAAAACAAAATAAAAAACTTACTCCCGAACAACTGAGCCACTTCACGTACTAACTGTGAGGCGATTGTCTAGTCCCACTAGGTGCAAGGCACTGAACCTTTCTCCCTGCTGCTTTTAAGCAGATGTATGCTGGGCATCACTGATTCCTGTCGTTCCTCTTGCAGAGAGGAAATAGGCAAGAAAGGCAAACACCCATGCATGCTCCTGTCGCAGAAAGTGGCAGAGCAAGGACTCAGATCCAGGTTACACTAAATCAAACTCTTGCCATTCTCTATGTAAATTTCACTAATCATGATCTTTCTTTTGTAGAACAAGGTATCAAACTCGGGGCCTTGAATATGTAAGGCAAACAACAATCACAATTCTACTGTTCAAAGTACTATGAAACAGAAGGTAAACAACCTAAAAAATGTTAAATATTTAAGGGGTACAGAAGATTTAAATAAAATGCCTATCACATGGTTTCTTACAACATATAAATTTAAAAATTTACTCCCATTCATTGACCTAACTCATAATAGTATTCTAAAGCTTTCACGATCAAGTGACCTTTGGTTTTAAAAAACCAAGAAACAAATAACAGATGGCATTATTATGAAATATTCCAAACTACTGGCTAAAAGCCTATTTAGATATACAAACAAATAACATAAGAGCAACAAACATTCACATAGAAAGACCCTGCAACTTTCTAAAACCCCATTAGCATCTCCCTCTTTATGCCTCCCTTTCCACAGTTATAAAGATTACTATCATATAATCTTGAACCTTACTTTTTGCCCACAAAAAAAAAAAAAGAGAGACCAAAACCTTTGTCAAAATAACTGAACTAGAATCTAGTTTAAGTAACAACTATCACAAAACAGCTTCCTGTTGGATTGGGATGACAAGTGTTAGCCACACACACAAATGAGACAATCTACATAGATGTTAAACCAATCTCCCTAAGTTTACCACATAGTTACAACAGTTCTATTTCAATGTTAATTTTTAAGAGTGCATTATTGAAACAGCCTTCTAGAAAATCTCAATTACCCTTACCAATCAGCATCATTCTCACAGGAGATTAGGAACGGAATATAAAATGTCACGTTTATACAGCTCATAAATTCAGCTGTTTATAAAGTCCCCATGAAGAAGGAAAGCTTGGAATCCCAGTGCATACAGCACTGAAATGACCTGACATTTTGAGGTAGCCACAGTTAAGTTTAATGGGAAACATAGTAGCAAAGTTTTCAGTTATAGTTACTGTAACTTATATAACCTAACATTCCTAGAGGATTTTTATATTAAGAAGTTTGGAATGATAAGAATACCAATAAGAACATCAGAATGAAAGCATCAAATAGAACTGTTTTGAAGAAAACAATTTTAGTACCTACCTGTGTCAGGTACAAGGGAAGACCAGCCTGTTTTTATTTTGTTCCAAATCAGAGGAAGCTTGCTTGTTAAGATAAAGGATTGAGCAGGAAGTGAAGATCCACTTAAATATATTTAAAGCGCAAATTTACTAGGTATCACCAAACACCCAGAAGTCAACAAAATGATGTATTTAAAAAAAAATCAAGCCAGGTGCAGGACTTAAACCACAGCACTCAGAGACTGAGGGCAGGCAGATCTCTGTGAGTTCGAGGGTAACCTGGTCTACAAAGTGAGTTCCAGGACAGTCAGGGCTATACAGAAAACCCTGACTCAAAACCAAAACAAAATTCTGACAGCTAGCTTTAGTGTTGAACCATTATGACTCTAGATATCAATAGTAGCATATCTGAAAAACAAATATGCATGTATTACTGGCAAGAAAATACACTGTTAACAAAACATGTCTATGCTGCTACAGCAGACTAGACAAAGGCATATTTGGAAAACAGCTGTGTAAGAAATATAGTAAAACACACATTTAAATAACTAACACTATTTGGATTTGTATTAAAGAGTCAGACCACACAAGCAGACCATCATGTACTTAGGTGATGCCATGTGAACCTTCTCTCTATTTTAATTGGTCAATCAAAGGTTAGAGTCTATGATTGGGTAGTGGAGGGGAAAGGTGGGATTGGAGGTTCAAAAGGGGGAGCAGGTAGAGGAAGAAAAAGAGAGAAGGAAGAGGAGAGGAGGAAGCCACTATGGACCACATGGATGGGAGAAAGCACAAATCTTAGTGATTGGGAAGTAAGTATTTTGCCAATGAAGACATATGACTTATAATTAAAATATTTGGATTATGTGTCATTTATATGGGCTATAAGGGTTGGAAATTTTAGCAACAAATTCGTGCACCTTATATCCAGCTTAGAACTGAACTAAATTGAGAGGAAAATCCAGCCCCCTATATCCTAAACAACCAGAGGTAACAACGCAGCCCTGAGCTGGGCCACAAGGTGGCGCCAATGTCACAGCATAGTTGGGGTTCCCTGAGCCTGAGAAAAATTCAAGGACCCAAAATCAATGCTGCCTGAAAAGCAACATTCACAGCTGAAGTTCAGCAATTGAACAACAACAGCTATCTTTCCAGAGCTTTCTTCACAGACACAGCAGACTGATCTAGGTGTTTCAGCCGCAAGCCAACCTTCCCCTGCAGCTTTCGAATTTCCAATATCCCCCCACCACACTTCTAAATAGGGCACAGGACAGACAAACCAGCTCTCCCAAATGCTTACACTGCAGGCTGCCTAATATCAACACACATGCTGAAGGCTATAGGCCAGACAAAAGATCCAGAGGGCTCAAAAACACAAAAGCCAAGGATCTTTGTGCGGTCAGCCCCTCCCTACTAATTAAAGACCAATAATAAATACTAGTAAAGACTAATAAAAGGCCAATAATAAATACTAATAAAAAACTAATAATAAAAGAACCACAATTTTCTAAATCCAACACCAGAGGGAAACAAACATACCAAATAATAAGACCAAATATTAAGAAATAAATAGTAATTACTGCAATTGTTTTCTCATTCATTTCCTTCCACATGAATAAGGTGCTACAGAGAATTAAGGAGTTTCTTAACTAGTGATTATAAAAAGCAATGATATTATTAAACAATTTTTTGTTTCTCAGAGTATATGTGACCGAAGTCTAGAAATTAAATTTGCCAAGGTACATTGAAGAAAATTTTGCATTTTCTAGAGACTAACTCTAAAACCTGTACTAGGATAGACTCTGAAGTAACACTTTACCAGCAAAACTTGTAATTATAAACAATATGATCTACCCTCATTAAGCATAGCAAATATTTTGATTGATTAGTACTCAGTTTTAACTCAACAAACCTGTCCCTAATAGTTAGTTTCAGTCATCACAGAGACAACAGTACAATACTATACTAATGAAAATGTAGCTCTAGCTTTTGTCTCTATAACAAGGACCTACACTAAGGACTAAAGAGTGCTAATAATCACATACATTAAGAGTCATAGCCCAGAGAAACAGATGACACTATGTACTAGATACTTGTGCAATGTTCCTAATTCTCAGTATTACCAGCAATGCTGAGATAAACTAAAATACGTTAAATTGTTCTATGCAAAATATCTACTTCCTCAGGACAAAATTCTTGACAGTAAAGTGAACTTTAAGAGTTACAGTTTATGAACACTGAAAACACAGAGTTGGTGTATAAAGTCACATCATACCTGAAACCATATCATAAACTAAAAAGAAAATAATTATCTAGACATGTAACTGTCTTTATTCATTAAACACACCCATTTTCCCAGTCATCATTCTCAGATTGCTTCCTCCAACAGCCCTGCCTCGTGGTGGGTAGAAAAAATTAAGTCAATTTTATATCATAATGTACTCTTCGTTGATATTTATCAAGGGAAATGGGAAATTTGAAAATTCAAATGTCCAATTAACGGAAGACAAAAGATTAATGCCAAGTAAATTTTGTCAAATGCATTATTTTCAGGATGCTTTATCAGTACAATCTGTCCAGAGAACTTCCTCCCTACAGTTTAAGCCTCATATTTAAACACATTTCAACCTTTCAACTGGCTGAGTGAAGTCTATAGAGAATGAATCCATGCCCTCCTGAATAACAACACTTAACATTCACTTTGCATAAAACATCAATAAATCAAATTAACAGTCACTTACTTGTTACCACTATTTAGTTAAACAATCTACTAAAATATTCTCTTTGGAGTGTTTGTAGAAAGATACAGAGAGGAGGGGATATGTTCTATGGTGATGTGGTGAGGTATGGGAGAATGGGGTGCCTCAGCAGGCCCATGCCAAGGCATCCCTTCCCCCTGAGGACCAGCCACATGATGGTATAGTATAGAATAGAGTTTATTAAGGGCATGGGGAGGGGAGTTAAGAGGGTGGTAGAGGCAGAGAAAGAGACACTAGAGAAGTAGAGTAGAGAGGTAGAGGCCAACCATGGCACGTGGAGAGAGAGGGGGGAAGGCAATGAGAGAAGAGAAAAAGGGAAGCAGGAAAAGAGCAAGGGAGGAGCAAGAGACCAAGAGGGCAAGAGAGCAAAGAGGGGGCAACCAGGCTCTTTTATAGTGGGTCAGGCCTACCTGGCTATTGCCAGGTAACGATGGGATGGAGTTTGGACAGAATGCTAACATCCTTCATCATCTGACAGAAAATGGCTCTTAAACTAGGTCATACTAGCCACTCAAGAAAACACACACAGTATAACACACCTGCCATACAAACTGCACCCCGTAAGAAGTTCATTAAAAGAACACAGCACAAGGGACTGATTATCAGGATAAAATATGTAATACATGAGGCTGAAATATAATACAGCAAGGGGGTATTACTGCACACCCATGCCAAGATGTGCTCTTGAGAAATTACTACATGCAAGAGATCAGGTGTGAGGAGGTTTACTGGGAGATAGCAGAGGGGTGAGGACCTGCAGACTGGGTAGAGGCAGACAAGAGCAGAGCCGTGAGGGCAGATAAGGGAAGAGGGGGCCAGAGGACAGAAAACACTGGCAGAACTAAACTGTACCACACAACACCAGGATTACCAAACACTGACACGTCTCTAGCTTCAGTCTTAGGGACTAACTAGTAAGCTCATTATTAGACCAAAAGAGGCAGAAAGTCAAATTTTTCTAGCCACAACTTAGACTATCACTGCATTACATTTCATAAATTAATGCAATATTTACACTGCTTTTGGTAATTATGCATGTTTATATCAAAGATTATTATATTAAGCATTAAATACCCTATTAAAGTCAAATTAGCTTTTGTAAGATTTATAAGAATCTTTAACACTTAAAACATATTTTATCCACACACATGACTCTTTAGTTTTTGAAATGACCTTTGATTTGGTTTCTCTTTCTGAAATTTGTATTAATGACATATTATATACATGAAATATGGCTAAAGACACACAGAAGTTGTCAGCTAAGTCATAGGAGTAAAAAAGAAAATTTAAATGTTTTAGGGGCATATGGAAAAGGCCCTGAGAATAAATTACTAATTCTGCGAACAGAAGAGTTTTGCTTTCAATTTTGCTCCAGGCAGGTGTGAGGGTGTTCAATGGTGTATTCATTACAAGCCCAGAACTGCCATGTGTTTCTCTCAAATTCTCCTTAAGTAGCTTATTTACCAGTCCTGAAGACTTTATCCCTTAAGAGTCAGAGAAATTCCTATTAGAAAATTACTGTTTCCAAGAAACTCTGAATCTATACACCTACTTTTAAAAGCAAATGACTTGAGAATTCTGCTAATGTGTATGTCACAGTCATTAATGTAACTGAATAAGAATGTCCCCCACAGACTCAGATATTTGGACACTTATCTGGTGGTGCTCCTTGGAAGGGATTAACAGATGCGGCCTTGCTGGAGGAAGTGAGTCCCCAGAGGTCAGCTTTGAGAGGTTAAAGACTGTTGCCATATTCAGTCTGCTTTCTCTGCTTCACACTTTGTGCCTGCAGATGTGAGCTCTCTGCATTCTACTCCAGCTGCCACGCCTGCTGCTTGCTGCATTGCTGCCCATCATGATGTCTATTAAACTATAAGCAAAGTTACTTTCTCATGGGAAGGGGAACAGGAAGGTCGCTTCCTCAGGTTTGCAGCTTGCTTGGGAGAACATCAGGTTCTCTGCGTGAGGAAGTGTCTCCTCTGTCTTGGTCGGCTGAGAATGACAAAGACCCTAGGTTGCCTGGAAACTAGCAAGCTGCGAGCAATCTCCTCATGCGATTTCTCTACAGATAATAAAATATATCTTCAAATTTAAAGCCAGGTATGGGGTATTACACCTATAATTTCAGTGTCTGGGAGGTAGAATGAGGAGAATCAGGAGTTCAAGGACAGCTTCATTTGCATAATGAGCTCAGGACCAGGCTAGGCTACAGAAACAGTATCTGTTCTGAATGAATACATACATACATACATACATACATACATACATAAAAAATTAAAAATAGTAATTCATTTGATTGCTCATTTAAGAGCACCTATGCTCACCAAGGTTTCTGCTGTGAAAAGCCAGTGAGAAAATCCTTATTGATGGTGTAATAAGGAGGGTAGACAGGTCTGATACTCAGATAGATGCTTAGACTATAGATATGGGTCAGGAGTGCAGTACTTGCCTGTCTTTCAAGAGGCTGTGAGCTTGGTGTCTATATTGAAGGAAAAACAACACCAAGCAAAGCCCACAAGAAACTAAAACTGTTTTCTATACAAAATTGTCCCAACCAAAGACACCTCCCAAGTAATGGAAATTAGTCAAGTATCAGAAGAGAACAAAATTTACAAAGATCTGCTACTTCTCCCCAAATGGGGTTCTTTCCACTCTGAGACCAATCTGTCAACTCCAGAGGAGTGGCTGAAAAGTAGCCATGTTTTTAACAAACACCATACTAAAAGAATGAGGACTGCAGTCTACAAATCTTCCAAATATTCTGATCTCTATATAAGGGGTTAGTATCTCAGAAATAAGAACAAACTAGAAGTAAACAAATCAAGTTTTCCAGAAATTAAACCCCATCTCACTTTAGTTTATCTGTGAAGTGGACTGAAGTAACTGGCAAGAAGCAACTGGCAAGACCAACTATATTCCATGTAGCAGCTATCCCTGGTGGTCAACTTGACTATATCTGGAATGAACTCTGACCTGGATCTTGGCTTAGAGATCTTGAGACACAGTGGCTATGAATCCCAGAAGATTTTGACAGGGAAATCTCTAAGTTCAAAGTCATCAGGGAGCAGGGCAGTGGTGGTACACACCTGTAATCCCAGCACTCTGGGAGGCAGAGGCAGGTAGATTTCTGAGTTTGAGGCCAGCCTGGTCTACAGAGTGAGTTCCAGGACAGTCAGGACTATACATAGAAACCCTGTCTCAAACAACCAAAAAAAAAAAAAGGAAACAAGAGTTGAACCTAACCAACTCTACAGTCTACTATCATTCTATACACTTAAAGAAAACAACACATACAGATACACACAAACACACCCACAAACACGCAGACACAAAAATCCCTTCATGGGCTAGAGAAATGTCCCACTGGCTCCACAATTTAGAGAACTGAATGATTGTTTAAAAAAAAAAAAGGATTTGTATCTAGTACCTTTATAGGGGCTCACAATCACCTGTGACTACATATGAACAGATACCATAGGCAAAATGCCTGCCATATTCTTTAGTTTTACCCTCCCTAGTACAGAGGATCAAATTCCTCTAATCTTTTTTTTTAATTGAATTTTCGAGACAGAGTTTTTCTGTATAAACCTGGCTGTCCTGGAACTCACTCTGTAGACCAGGCTGGCCTCAAACTCAGAAATACGCATGTCTCTGCCTCTCAGAGTGCTAGGACTACAGGTATGTACCACCACTGCCCGGCAAAATCCTCTATTCTTAAAGGAAGTTTTGTTAATACAATATCAAGAACAGATTTGTAGAGCCTGGTGGTGGTGGTGCACGCCTGTAATCCCAGCACTCTGGGAGGCAGAGGCAGGTGGATTTTTGAGTTCGAGGCCAGCCTGGTCTACAGAGTGAGTTCCAGGACAGCCAGGACTACACAGAGAAACCCTGTCTCGAAAAAATCAAATCAAAAAAAAAAAAAAAAAAAAAAAAAGAACACATTTGTAAAATGTTAATATCTGGGAGTGGTTGGATATGCAGAGAAGGAACATTTGTAATCAGTTTAATTTCTTTCTTTCTCTTTCTTTCTTTCTTTCTTTCTTTCTTTCTTTCTTTCTTCCTTCCTTCCTTTCTTTCTTTCTTTCTTTCATTCTTTCCTTCCTTTCTTCCTTCCTTCCTTCCTTCCTTCCTTCCTTCCTTCCTTCCTTCCTTCCTTGTTTGTTTGTTTGCTTGCCTTCTTGCTTACTTTTTTTTGGATTTTTGAGACAGGGTTTCTTTGTGTAGCTAGCCCTGGCTATCCTGGAATGCACTCTGTAGCCCAGCTATTGTTATGCATTTTGATTAAAAAAAAAACTTTTAAAAGGTTTGGTTCATCAGGCACTTAAAAGAAATAGGCAAAAAGCAGGAGAAAAACATGTGGCTGTGACTTCTTTCTGGTGGCTTAAGTGAAAAACTCTCTGACTGTGAGTTTGAGGCTAGCCAAGTTGACAGAGCAAGTTCCAGGCCAGGCCTGCAGGGCCTACACAAAGAGAAACACTATTTTGAGGCCAGTCAAAGCAAAGCAGAAAAGGTTCTGCTTTTTAATTTACAGACATATGCTTTTTGTTGTTGTTGTTTGGTTGGTTTTTGGGTTTTGGTTCCCCACCCCCACCCCCAAGACTGGGTTTCTCTGTATAGCGCTGGCTGTCCTGGAATTCACTCTGTAGACCAGACTGGACTCAAACTCAGAAATCCGCCTGCCTCTGCCTCCCAGAGTGCTGGGATTACAGGCGTGCGCCCACTGCCTGGCCTTTTGTTTTTCTTTTTTTTGGGTTTGACGTATGCTTTTTCTAGTACTATTGACCATAGAATTTTGATCAGGAAGGCATGTTGGATTTTGTTTTTGTTTGTTTTGTTTTTTTGTTTTTCGAGACAGGGTTTCTCTGTGTAGCTCCAGCTGTCCTGGAACTCACTCTGTAGACCAGGCTGGCCTCAAACTCAGTAATCCGCCTGCCTCTGTCTACCAGAGTGCTGGGATTACAGGCGTGCATCACCACCGCCCGGCAACAAAACCAACTTTTAATAAACAAGTAGATACCAGGAAATGCTCACAAAAATACTTAGCCTTTATTTCTCTTTCCTATAACAACCATTCAAAGAATGCAGAGACAATAGTAATTTTTAATTTTTATTTTTTCGAAGTAAAAAAAAGGCCTCAGCCGGGCGGTGGTGGCGCATGACTGTAATCCCAACACTCTGGGAGGCAGAGACAGTCAGATTTCTGAGTTCAAGGCCAGCCTGGTCTACAGAGTGAGTTCCAGGACAGCCAGGGTTACACAGAGAAACCCTGTCTTGAAAAAACCAAAAACCAAAAAAAAAAAAAAAAAAAAAAAGCCTCAAACCAAGACAACTACAAGATAATTTTATGAACATATATCATAATGAAATCCATTATTTTGAATACTAATGAAAAGGAATAGATTTTAATTGTTCTTACTAAAAAATTAGTGAGGGAATTAATGTATGCCAACTAGATCAAATTTGCTATGGCACAGTATCTAGATATTGTGCAATATCTGGCTTCTCATAACTGTATTTATCCTACATATTTCAAAATAATCCATTATACATAGATTATACAAAATAATCCATTATACATAATAAATTTTTATTTTTATGAAAATGTGGACACAAAGAGATGCATATACGTAGTAAGTTTCACGTTGAGTTTTTTTTTTTTTTTTTTTCTTTTTTTTTTTATTTGATATAATTTATTTACATTTCAAATGATTTCCCCTTTTCTAGCCCCCCCCCACTCCCCGAAAGTCCCGTAAGCCCCCTTCTCTTCCCCTGTCCTCCCTTCTACCCCTTCCCAGTTCCCCGTTCTGGTTTTGCCAAATACTGTTTCACTGAGTCTTTCCAGAACCAGGGACCACTCCTGCTTTCTTCTTGTATCTCATTTGATGTGTGGATTATGTTTTGGGTATTCCAGTTTTCTAGGTTAATAACCACTTATTAGTGAGTGCATACCATGATTCACCTTTTGAGTCTGGGTTACCTCACTTAGTATGATGTTCTCTAGCTCCATCCATTTGCCTAAGAATTTCATGAATTCATTGTTTCTAATGGCTGAATAGTACTCCATTGTGTAGATATACCACATTTTTTGTATCCACTCTTCTGTTGAGGGATACCTGGGTTCTTTCCAGCATCTGGCAATTATAAATAGGGCTGCTATGAACATAGTAGAGCATGTATCCTTATTACATGGTGGGGAATCCTCTGGGTATATGCCCAGGAGTGGTATAGCAGGATCTTCTGGAAGTGAGGTGCCCAGTTTTCGGAGGAACCGCCAGACTGCTTTCCAGAGTGGTTGTACCAATTTGCAACCCCACCAGCAGTGGAGGAGTGTTCCTCTTTCTCCGCACCCTCTCCAACACCTGCTGTCTCCTGAATTTTTAATCTTAGCCATTCTGACTGGTGTAAGATGAAATCTTAGGGTTGTTTTGATTTGCATTTCCCTAATGACTAATGAAGTGGAGCATTTTTTAAGATGCTTCTCCGCCATCCGAAGTTCTTCAGGTGAGAATTCTTTGTTTAACTCTGTACCCCCATTTTTTAATAGGGTTGTTCGGTTTTCTGGAGTCTAACTTCTTGAGTTCTTTATATATATTGGATATTAGCCCTCTATCTGATGTAGGATTGGTGAAGATCTTTTCCCATTTTGTTGGTTGCCGATCTGTCCTCTTGATGGTGTCCTTTGCCTTACAGAAACTCTGTAACCTTATGAGGTCCCATTTGTCAATTCTTGCTCTTAGAGCATACGCTATTGGTGTTCTGTTCAGAAACTTTCTCCCTGTACCGATGTCCTCAAGGGTCTTCCCCAGTTTCTTTTCTATTAGCTTCAGAGTGTCTGGCTTTATGTGGAGGTCCTTGATCCATTTGGATTTGAGCTTAGTACAAGGAGACAAGGATGGATCAATTCGCATTCTTCTGCATGCTGACCTCCAGTTGAACCAGCACCATTTGTTGAAAAGGCTATCTTTTTTCCATTGGATGTTTTCAGCCTCTTTGTCGAGGATCAAGTGGCCATAGGTGTGTGGGTTCATTTCTGGATCTTCAATCCTGTTCCATTGATCCTCCTGCCTGTCACTGTACCAATACCATGCAGTTTTTAACACTATTGCTCTGTAGTATTGCTTGAGGTCAGGGATACTGATTCCCCCAGATTTTCTTTTGTTGCTGAGAATAGTTTTAGCTATCCTGGGTTTTTTGTTGTTCCAGATGAATTTGATAATTGCTCTTTCTAACTCTGTGAAGAATTGAGTTGGGATTTTGATGGGTATTGCATTGAATCTGTATAGTGCTTTAGGCAAAATGGCCATTTTAACTATATTGATTCTACCGATCCATGAGCATGGGAGGTTTTCCCATTTTTTGAGGTCTTCTTCCATTTCCTTCTTCAGAGTCTTGAAGTTCTTGCCATACAGATCTTTCGCATGTTTGGTAAGAGTCACCCCAAGATACTTTATACTGTTTGTGGCTATTGTGAAGGGGGTCATTTCCCTAATTTCTTTCTCAGCCTGCTTATCCTTTGAGTATAGGAAGGCCACTGATTTGCTTGAGTTGATTTTGTAACCTGCCACTTTGCTGAAGTTGTTTATCAGCTGTAGGAGCTCTCTAGTGGAGTTCTTTGGGTCACTTAGGTAGACGATCATGTCGTCTGCAAATAATGATAGTTTGACTTCCTCCTTTCCAATTTGTATCCCTTTGACCTCCTTATGTTGTCGAATTGCCCGAGCTAGTACCTCAAGTACAATATTGAAAAGATAAGGAGAAAGGGGGCAGCCTTGTCTGGTCCCTGATTTCAGTGGGATTGCTTCAAGTTTCTCTCCGTTTAGTTTGATGCTGGCTACCGGTTTGCTGTATATTGCTTTTACTATGTTTAGGTATGGGCCTTGAATTCCTGTTCTCTCCAAGACTTTAAGCATGAAAGGATGCTGAATTTTGTCAAATGCTTTTTCAGCATCCAATGAAATGACCATGTGGTTTTGTTCTTTGAGTTTGTTTATGTAGTGGATTGTATTGATGGATTTCCGTATATTGAACCAACCCTGCATTCCCGGGATAAAGCCTACTTGATCATGGTGGATGATCGTTTTGATGTGTTCTTGGATTCGGTTGGCAAGAATTTTGTTGAGTATTTTTGCATCGATGTTCATAAGGGAAATTGGTCTGAAGTTCTCTTTCTTTGTTGGATCTTTGTGTGGCTTTGGTATCAGCGTAATTGTGGCTTCGTAGAAGGAATTGGGTAGTGTTCCTTCTGTTTCTATTTTGTGGAATAGTTTGAAGAGTATTGGTGTTAACTCTTCTTTGAAGGTCTGGTAGAATTCTGCACTGAAACCATCTGGTCCTGTGCTTTATGGGACTGTTTAGATGGTCTAGTTGGTCCTGATTTAATTTTGGTATTTGGTATCTGTCAAGGAAATTGTCCATTTCCTCCAGATTCTCCA
The DNA here is from genome assembly GCF_947179515.1 of Apodemus sylvaticus. Lineage (NCBI taxonomy): Eukaryota > Metazoa > Chordata > Mammalia > Rodentia > Muridae > Apodemus > Apodemus sylvaticus. The sequence continues at coordinate 1,157,296 of NC_067476.1, forward strand.
GTTGTGTTGAGTACAGGCTCTTGTAGTAGGATCTGATGATTTTTTGGATTTCCTCAGTTTCCGTTGTTATGTCTCCCTTTTCATTTCTAAGTTTGTTAATTTGGATACTTTCTCTGTGCCCTTTGGTCAGTCTGGCTAAGGGTTTATCTATCTTGTTGATTTTCTCAAAGAACCAGCTCCTAGTTTTGTTGATTTTTTGTATGGTTCTCTTTGTTTCTACTTGATTGATTTCGGCCCTGAGTTTGATGATTTCCTGCCTTCTACTCCTCCTGGGTGAAATAGCTTCTTTTTGTTCTAGGGCTTTCAGGTGTGTCATTAAGTTGGTAATGTATGCTCTCTCCATTTTCTTTTTGGAGGCACTCAGGGCTATGAGTTTTCCTCTTAGCACTGCTTTCATTGTGTCCCATAGATTTGGGTATGTTGTGCTTTCATTTTCATTGTGTTCTAAAAAGTCTTTAATTTCTTTCTTTATTTCTTCCTTGACCAAGGTGTCATTGAGTAGAGTATTGTTCAATCTCCACGTGTTTGTGGGTTTTCTGTTGTTTCTGTTGCTATTGAAGACCACTTTTATTCCATAGTGATCAGATAGGAGGCATGGGATTAGTTCTATCTTTTTATATTTGTTGAGGTCTGTCTTGTGACCAATTATATGGTCGATTTTGGAGAAGGTACCATGAGGTGCTGAAAAAAAGGTATATTCTTTTGTTTTAGGATAGAATGTTCTATATATATCAGTTAAATCTAATTGGTCCAAAGCTTCAATTAGTTTCATTGTGTCCTTGTTTAGTTTCTGTTTTCCTGATCGGTCCATTGAGGAAAGTGCAGTGTTGAAGTCACCCACAATTATTGTGTTAGGTGCAATGTGTGCTTTGAGTTTTAATAAAGTTTCTTTTATGAAAGAGGGTGCCCTTGCATTTGGAGCATAGATGTTCAGGATTGAGAGTTCTTCTTGTTGTATTTTTCCTTTGACCAGCAAGAAGTGTCCCTCAGAGTCTCTTTTGATGACTTTGGGTTGAAAGTCAATTTTATCTGATATTAAAATGGCTACTCCAGCTTGTTTCCTGAGACCATTTGCTTGTAAAATTGTCTTCCAGCCTTTTACTCTAAGGTAGTGTTTGTCTTTGACCCTGAGGTGTGTTTCCTGTAAGCAGCAAAATGTAGGGTCCTGTTTACGTATCCAGTCAGTTAGTCTGTGTCTTTTTATTGGGGCATTGAGTCCATTGATGTTAAGAGATATTAAGGAATAGTGATTGTTACTTCCTATCATTTTTGACGTTATTTTTTAAATTTGATTGCTTAACTTATTTGGGTTTGATGAAAGGTTACTATCTTGCTTTTTTCAGGGTGGAGTTTCCCTCCTTGTATTGGTGTTGTCCTCCTATTATCCTTTTTAGGGCTGGGTTTGTGGATAGATATTGGGTGAACTTGGTTTTGTCGTGAAATATCTTAGTTTCTCCATCTATGGTGATTGAGAGTTTTGCTGGATATAGTAGTTTTGGTTGGCATTTGTGTTCTCTTAGAGTCTGCATGAGATCTGCCCAGGACCTTCTAGCCTTCATAGTCTCAGGTGAAAAGTCTGCTGTGATTCTGATAGGTCTTCCTTTATATGTTACTTGGCCTTTTTCTCTTACTGCCTTTAGTATTCTTTCTTTGTTTAGAACATTTGGTGTTTTGATTATTATGTGACGGGAAGTATTTCTGTTCTGATCCAGTCTGTTTGGAGTTCTGTAGGCTTCTTGTATATTCATGGGCATCTCTCTCTTTAGGTTAGGGAAGTTTTCTTCCATAATTTTATTGAAGATATTTGCTGGCCCTTTAAGTTGTAAATCTTCACTCTCATCTATGCCTATAATCCTTAGGTTTGGTCTTCTCATTGTGTCCTGGATTTCCTGGATATTTTGGGTTACAAGCTTTTTGCACTTTGCATTTTCTTTAACTGTTGAGTCCATGGTTTCTATGGAATCTTCAGCATCTGAGATTCTTTCTTCTATCTCTTGTATTCTGTTGTTGATATTTGCATCTCTGTCCCCTGATTTCTTCCCAAGGCTTTCTATCTCCAAAGTTGTCTCCCTTTGAGTTTTCTTAGTTGTTTCTACTTCTGATTTTAGATCCTGGATGGTTTTGCTTAGCTCCTTCCCTTGCATGTTTGTGTTTTCCTGTAATTCTTTAAGAGATTTTTGTGTTTCCTCTTTCATGAGCTCAGCCTGTTGACCAAAGTTCTCCTGTATTTCTTTAAGAGATTTTTGTGTTTCGTCTTTCATGACCTCAGCCTGTTGAGCAAATTTCTCCTGTATTTCTTTAAGTGTTTTTTGCATTTCCTCCTTGTTGGCTTTTGTATTCTCCTGGATTTCTTTCAATGATTTTTGTGTTTCCCTTGCAAGGGCTTCTAACTTTTGATCCATTTTCTCCTCAATGTCCTTCATGTGTTCCTGTACCAGCATCATGACCAGTGATTTTAAATCCAAATCTTGTTTTACTGGTGTGATGGGGTATCCAGGACTTGCTGGTAGAGGAGAATTTGGTTCAGATGTTGCCATATTGCCTTGATTTCTGTTAGTGACGTTTCTGCGTTTGCCTTTTGCCATCTGGCTCTCACTGGTGTTACTTGGTCTTGTCAGTGCTGGACTCACCAGTGCAAGCTGCCCCTTCCCCGTTGGCCTCTGGTGCACAGCTTACACTCTGCACTGCCTATAGACAGGGTGCTGTTGTCCAGGCTGTTCAGATCCCGAAGCAGGCACCTGAAGGCTCCCGCTGGGGCCCGCAGGATTTATTGGAGCACACCGACTTCTCCCAGCTGGCCGCCCGGAAGCCCCCACTAGCCTCTTGAGGGACCTGGAGATGTGGCGGCCACCCAGGCTGATCTGAAGCGGAGAGAGTTGAGCTGGGGGCTTCTGCCTGAGGCCTTGCCCCAGATTGTGTCTGTGGACCAGGTGGAACCCGTGTGCACCCCCAGGGAGCTCCGAAGGTGAATGTTGCTGTGACCTCCCCTGTGCTCCGCTCACTCCGCTGGGCAGCCGATTTCCCCAACCAGGCTGGCGCACACTAGGTTAGCCTTGTCGCCTGGGCCCTGAGTCCAGGCAAACGCCTGGGAGGCCAAGGTCCGAGCAAAGTTCCCCTAGGGCTATGTCTGTTATTTGGGTCCGCCAGGTGACCCGAATGGCGGGCGTGCGCGTCCGCGCTCCGCGAAAGCACCGGGAGAGTCTGTTGTGCTAATAACCTCCTGGGCTGGTTGACACACAGATGGCCCACCAAGCCGCCCAGTTCTTGGGGTCAGTCCTGTGCCTTTTAGGGCCTAGACCCCCGTTTTGTTAGCCTCAGGCTACGCTTGTTAGCAGTCTCTGCCCTCCCGAGCACTCTGGCTCCTGTAGGCAAAATGGCGGCGCGTGCACCGGCCGGGGCAAAAAAAAACTCCTGGCTGGGTTGGCGCCCCGATGGCCACTCGAACAGCCCAGGGCCTGGGTGCAGGCCAACGCCCGTCTGGCTCAGACCCCTGCGGTGTTGGGCCTAGGATTATGTTTGTGTACCTCAGTCTGACCGATCTCTGAAGCCCGGGATCAAGATGGCGGTGAGTCTCTCCTGACTGGCGGGCAGCCGAGTTCTGAAGTGGCTTCCGTGCAGCGAAAGGCTCCGCAGAACCGCAGTTGCTTGCCGCCCGGCTGGTCAGCGAAGGTCAGTGGTCGTGGGCGCAGGGCCTAACTGGACCCTGTGTCGCCTTGGTTCCACTGCTGATGGCCCTTCAGCTGGAGCAGCCACTGCTACCGCCGCCGCCGCCGCCGCCCCACGTTGAGTTTTATTAAGAGAGAATAAAAAGGGTAAAGGATAGAAGGAGCAGTTATTAGGCAAATACCTTACCTCTGCATCTACATTTGCAGGTGAGTCTCCATTAGGATCTGCCAGCATAGAAATGACACTAATCATGATGGTTTCCACAGTATGGATAGGTAACCAGCGTTCCTCTGGCTTCTCATAACCATATTTATCCTCCCCAGGCTCATGAAGAATAGAAATGCAAAACATCACCATTTTTATCAACTGTAAAATTATAGAATAAGAATTGTTTAAATTTGGTTACACATAATCTATTACGAATGCATAATCTGTTACTTATGCATACAAAACATTATTTACAAGGAGATTTCCTAAATGTAATCTACTAACTTTTAAGAATGTTACAGATTAACTATATTTTACATTCTTTAAAATTACAAGTAATTGCAGACCTCCACTGCTGTCCCTGATTCAAAGGACATGCCGTCTCTTTTCTACTTCTCCAATTCTTTATTCTCAGCATTTACAGTTGTCTTTCTCAAATTCTAGTTAAGATGGTCCTCAAGGTTCAGCAAATAAAAATTTTAAAGGGGGAGGGTGATGTAATAATAATAAAAATTAACAGACTCAAAGAAAGACACACATTGGAGAGATATCTCAGTGATTAGAAGCATTGGCCATGAGCTGGAGAAATGGCTCAGCGGCTAAGAGCACTGACTGCTCTTACAGAGGTCTTGAGTTCAATTCCCAGCAACCACATGGTGGCTCACAACCAAATGTAATAAGATATGATGCCCTCTTCTGGTGTGTCCTAAGTCTGCTATAGTGTACTCACATATATAAAATAAATAAATATATCTTTAGAAACACTGGCTGCTCTCACAGAAGACCAGAGTACGATTCTGAGAACTCACATGAGAGTTCACACCCTACAGTCCCAGAGAATCTGACACCCTTTTCTGGCCTCTGTGGATACAAGGCATGCATGTGGTATACAGACATATATATATAAGCACAACATCCACATACTAAAAATAATAAAATAGGGGCTAGAGAGATGTTGCAGTGGTTAATAACACTGGGGCTCTTGCAGAGGACCTAAGTTTAATTCCCAGCACCCACAAGGCAATTCACAATCATCTGTAATTCTGCTTCCAGGGGAGCCAACACCTTTGTCCTACATCCATAGTTACATGGTACACATACATATATGCAGACAGAACACTCATAAACATAAATATACACAATAACAAAAGCTTTAAAATAAATAAGTGATACTCATAATCTACTTCACAAACTCATTTTAAACGCAAGTTCCATATAGTAACAGTCAGTGGGGTAGAAATACAGAAATATCCTCAATTTTATAGGGGATAAAGAAAGACACAACTATATCTCACTTTGCACTATTTTATCCAAAAGTAAATATTCTCAAAAAATCCTACAGTGTTAATCTATAAACATATTCAAATAATTATATCAGCAATTAATAAAAGTAACTTTTCACAGTAAATGTCTTCTGTCAAAAATACTATTATTACTTGAAGAAGTTTACAAAACAAGTAGGAATAAATAAATTTTCTGAGTATAAAAAGATTGCAATCAGTAATAACATATGTATGCTTGTTTGGTTGGCTGTTGTTTTGAAAGAGTTTTAACTGTCCCTGTTAGCAATCTTCCTATCCCAACTCATGGTTAAAGAACACAGGGAGACTGAGGGAATAGGGAGAGACAGAAACAGAAGGAGGGAGGGAGGAAAGGAGGGAGGGTGGGTGTTTGTATGTCAAGGGATATAAAATTAATCAATCCTACAAGTACTTTTGGAAGCCCTACTGTAAAGCAAAATTACTCTTCACATGTAAACAAAAACTCATGTTTTTGCTGATTTATACAGAAACTTTCCTTTAACTGAGGTTTCTCTTCTTAACCCACTCCCATGGCCTGTGAAATCCAACAAAATGGAATTAACAAATAAAAAAGGAACAGTATTAAACATTGTAACATTCAGCCCAAAATGTTGTTTTTGTTTTCCACTACGTTTTACAAAATAAGGAACTGTCTTTGAAAAAATGAGATTGAATAATTGTATATAATTCCATCAGAAGGAATCTACTTAAGATCAAGATTTGGAAGATAGGAACTGAAGGGTATATGTAGCTCAGAGAAAAGAGGACTTGCCCAGAATGCATAGCCTTGGTCCCACATCCAGCATCCTATAAACCAGTCTTGACAGCACATATTTATAAGTTCAACACTCAAGAGGTAAACATAAATAGAAAGATTAGTAGTTCAAGGATATCCTTAGCTACAAGATCAAGGCCAGCCTGGAATGCATGAGACCTTGCATCAACCCCCAACCCCCAAATCATTAATGGGTCTGTTAAGATTACTCCATTGTTAAGAGTATTCGCTGTTCTTCCAGAGGACTTGAGTTTGATTCCCAGCAACTATGTGGCAGCACAACCTTATATAATTGTAGTCCTAGGATATACAAAACCCACTTTTGTGATCTTGAGGCACCAGGTACACATATACAAGGACCCACCTACATGCAGGCAAAGCACCCATACACACAGAACAAATTAATAATAATATAGTGTGGTGGCCCATGCCTTTAATCACATAATATAGGAGGTGGAAGCAGACAGATTTCTGAGTTCCATGCCAGCCAAGGCTAGATGATAAGACCTGATAGATAGATAAATAGATAAGATAGATAGATAAGATAGGTAGAATAGATAAGATAGATAAGATATATAGATAAGACAGATAAGATAGATAGATAGATGATAGATAAGATAGATTAGATAGATAGATACATAGATACATAGGATAGATAAGATAGATAGATAAGATAGATAAGATAGATAGATAGGATAGATAGATAGGATAGATAGATGATAGATAGATAATAGATAGATAACATAGAAGATAAGATAGATAGATGATAGATAGATAGATAAGATAGATAATAGATAGATAGACAGATAAGATAGATAGATAGATAGATAGATAGATAGATAGATTAGATAGATAGATAGATAGATAGATAGATAGATAGATAGATAGATAGATAGATAGGATGGGTGGATACATACATACATACACACATACATACATACATACATACATACATAAGCAAACACCACAATTATAATAATAACAATTTTAAAAGAAAATGACTTTTAAAAAGCAATCATTTGGTAGAACAGTAATGGTGAATGTTTTTTGTCCCAGTATTCAGAAGGCAGAGGCAGGAAGATCTCTAAGAGTTAGAGGCCAGTCTAGTTTACAGAGTGAGCTCCAGAACAGCCAGGACTACACAAAGAAACCCTGTCTCAAGAAACAAAAACAATTACTAGTCATTTAACTTTGAATCATTTTAGATTTAAAGCTATAGAATCTTAAAATATTTTAATTTTACACATCACTTCAAAAATGAGAATATCTATCTCATTAATTAACAAATTAACATCTGTTGACATGAAATTTATTTTTATTGTACTATATATAGCAAATAAAATTACAATTTTTTCCATTTCTCAGTTAAGAATTAAAAATCACAATGATACACAATTACAACCACTATACATCTTCCTCAAATCAAATTGCCTATACAAATTCTTTACTTTCCCTCAATCTTCAGTGTCTAAAATGCCCCGTTCTATTTTAATTAAATATTTCACTGAAGCAGAATCACACAATCAGTTTTGTTCTTTTAAATTTGTCATATTTCAATTATCATGTCTTCAAGATTGATCATTAAATGTTGGTAGAATGCATTCCAAGTTGAATGACCAAAATTAGAATCATGCCGAATCACACTTTTAAAATAAATATGTCATTTATATAGTCATCAGAAATAAACACTGATGCCATTATGGCTGTCTTATTCAAGACAAAAGTTCTTCTATACTGACACTGTTTAAATTCTATTGATCTCTGATTTAAGCAACGTTTCCAAAAGTATGTTGAATGACAACTATGTTCTCTGTGAGATGTTAATTATTAACTCTATAGCTAGCTATACACTTAATATTTACATTTATTTTGCCAAAATGCTCTTAATTCCCCATACAATGTTTTGTCTGTTATTTTTTCCCTTGTGTCTTGGTTAGTTTTTATTATCTACTTGACCCTAGAACCACCTGAAAGGAGAACACTTCCATTAAAGAATTTTCTGGGTCATATTTGCCTATGATAATGTCTGTGAAAGATTGCCATGACTGATGACTGACATGGGAGGACCCAGTCCACTGTGAATAGCAATCCCTGAGCAGATGAATTATGTGAATGCTAACTGGAGACTACAGAAATTATTCAATTGTTAAGAGTACTTATTCTTGCAGAGGATATAGGTTTGATTCCCAGCACCCAAATGGCAACTCACAAGTAACTGTCCATACAGCTAGAAGAAATCAAGTCAGCCTTAGGAAGCAAAAATGACTAAATGGTGATATTCACATGGAATTCAAGCACCTGATATCTAGCTCAAGGTCATCCTGGGCTACACAGCAAAACCCAATCTCTAAAAGGTGTGTATTAGACTGATAAGATGGTTCAGGAAATAAAGGCACTTGATACACAAGCCTGACCCCTGAGCTCTGTCACCAAAACCTACTTAAAGATGGATGGAAAGAACAAACTCTACAAATTTGTCACCTGGCCTCTTTATCTATGCTGTGGAGCACATACCCACATACACATTATGCACACTCACACTAATAAGTAATTTTTAAAAGATGGGGACAGATGTTTGTACACTGACATAAAAATAGAAACACAGCTGTGGTCACAGCCAAGTGGTTAAGGCAATAGACTAGAAATCCCTTCTCCAAGCACAAGTTCCAATCCTGCTGACTATTTGCTGGTCTGTTTAAGCCCATGTGTAATGTTAACACTCAACAGAATGCTGTTCTTCATCCTTCAAGTTTGGGGGAAGTCTCTAGTCACTGTGGTTATGAGCTTGGAGGATTGTAGTGCGGGATTATGAATAGAGATATTGCTATATATGTATACTAAAAAAAAGTGAGGGGCTGGAGAGATGGTTCAGCAGTTCGAGCACTAATTGATTGCTCTTCCAGAGGTCCTGAGTTCAATTCCACATGGTGGTTCACAACCATCTGTAATGGGATCTGATGTCCTCTGATATATGTGAAAATAGCTACAGTACATTCATAAACATAAATTAATCTTTAAAAAGAATATAGGAAAGAAAAAATGGCAGAGATCCTATCTCAAAAGAAAAAAGCCAGGCTCTGAGTTGGAAGCCAGCCTGGTTTCCAGAGTGAGTTCCAGGACAGCCAAAGATACATAGTGAAACCCTGTCTCAAAAACAAAATCAAATGATGATGATGATGATGATAACAGCAATAATAACAATAAGAACAACACATTACATGTAACAGTTATCAACTGTAGGATATAAGACATGGGATCCTTTTAATGTGCTTTGCACATTTTAGTACAGATTGAAATTTTAATTATAAATACTGGATTTTATTACTTTTTTCTGCTTAAAAAATGTTCGAGATTATTTAGCAGTTGAGGGAACTAGCTGATATTCCAGAAAACCAGGGTTTAATTCCCAACACACACAGAGACAAGCATCTGTAACTCTAATTCCAAGGCTATCAGCCGCCCTCTTCTGGACTCCATAGGCACTGCATGCACAGGGTAAACATTAAAGGGGACGTGGGGAGCTAGGGCGTGCTATTAATATCAAATATTTCCAAATAGTAAGGAGGTAAGCTGAGGGCTCAGAGTCTGAAAAGAAAATCACAATTGATGAAAACAGTAAGAAAAAGTTTATAAAAGATTAAATGGAAAAATGGTAAAGCGCACAATGAAGGGGATAATTTGGTGAAAAAATTAACATTTATATATGGAGAGTCTGTGTGGTTGTGCATGCTTGGCAACTCAAGGTGATTCTCATAAGTTCAAGGCCAGCCTAGTCAAATAATAAAGACCATATCAGCCTGAGAAAGATCTTTTCTCTCGATTTTAAGGGTGGGGGATTAAAAGAGGGTGGTACATAATACAAATAAAGGTCTCTAAAAAAGGAATAAAACTACTTTCTGAGGCAATGGGAGGAGACTAGCAGAAAGACAACTAGGAACAGAGGTCCTCTAATATATAGCAAGGTACTGAAGGCTAGTCTTGGATACATGAGACCCGGCCTCCAAATAATAAGTCATCAGAAATTAGCTAGAAGTGAAAAAAAAAATAAAATAAAGCTAGTATAAAGCATAACCATGAAAAAGGAACGATGTAGGGCTGGAGGAATGACACAGAGCACTTACTACTCTTGCAAAGGCTCAGTTCTCAGCATCTGCATGTGGCAGCTCACAGCTGCCTGGTCCTCCAATTTCAGGGATCCAGTGCCTTCTTCAGGCCTCCAGGGGCACCTGCACCCATGTGATGTTTATATTACTCATTCAGACACATGAACACAATCTTTTTAGTTTTTTTAAAAGCTGATTTTTCCCCATGGAGGGATGAACATAAAATGTAGCACAGATAGATATCAAGGATTAAAAAGAAAGTAATTAGTCTTAAAAATAAGCATTTTAAAATTAGAGTAGAAAATAAGTAGACAGACAGAATTTGAGAAACCTAGAAATCCATAAAAGAGCCAAGAATATATGTAAAGGGGTATTAGAAAAGTCTCTACAAAATATCTGCACCTCATTTCTCCCAGGTCACTTCATTTTGGTTGATTTAATTCATTCAAAAGCTTCACAATATCTGACTGGAATTCTCATGCTAAAAAGTAGCTACTGCCCCTCTAAATTGTGTAATTAAATAAGTAATTGTCAAATTTACTTAATAGTGTTGCCCTAAAAAATTTTAAGGCAGATGTTTTTCTAATAATTACGCTAGTTCTCAAATGTTTTTTTTAAATGGATTCACTTATCCTCTACTTTACCTATGGATCATCTACCTGTGCCTCTCCTACCTCACTTTACCCACTCCCCCAAAAAACCACCTTACATAAATAAATAAATAAATAAATAAATAAATAAATAAATAAATAAAATAATTAATAAATTAAAAAATTTTAAAAACCCACCTGGCTTAGTGGCAGCCAATTTGTGAGTATACAAACTTTCAGTGTCAAGTTAGGACAGAGGAACTAAAAAACTCATAGGTAAAAATCACAAAGTAGACAGACAGACTGTATTTATTATTGTTCACACATAAAAAGATTTGACTATGGGGACGAAAAAAGACATTGAAGTAGCAGTGAAGTAAAAATATTTCTCCATGAAGAAAGTATTGGTAGAACAATTAACATGATGTTAAGGAATTATATAACCAACTGCTGAACATTTGAAAACCAAGGTCCTATTTCTGGCACAAAACCTCCTTTTGTTATTTTTGTAAATTAAATCACAAAAGTCTTAACTGGGTATGGCACATGCCTATAATCTAGCATTGGAAAGTATGAGGCAGAAGGCCTACTGAATTTAAAGTAACCCAAACTACATATCAAGACCCCCCTTTCAATTAAAAACAAAAACAAAAAACTCTATTTTGGGGTTCAGAATCTGTCAGTGGTCCAGCACTTGCCTAAAGAGCTTGGTCCTTTCTTTCCAAATGTTATACACATAAGAAAAGTTACTTGGAGGAAGCAGTTTGTGTCAAGATAGGGTTTCTCTCTGTAGCACTGACTGTCCTAGAATTCTCTCTATAGACTAGGCTGGCCTCAAATTCAAAGATCAGCTTGTCTCTGCCTCCTCCCAAATGCTGGGATTAAAGCCATGCATCACCAAACCTGGCTAAGGAAATCTATTCTTGGCAGCACTAGAAAAATTCAATATTGGATACAGATTTTAAAAACATTATGCTAGGTGAAGATGGGTAAAATAACTACATGTCTTAGGGTTTTACTACTGTGAACAGACACCACGACCAAGGCAAGTCTTATAAAAGGCAATATTTAATTGGGGTTGGCTTACAGTTTAGAGGTTAGTCCATTGTCATCAAAGCAGGAATCCAGATACTCACTGGTACAGGAGAAGCTGAGAGTTATATATCTTCATCTGAAGGCAGCTAGTAGGGCTGACTTCCAGGTAGCTAGGGTGAGGGTCTTAAGCTCACACCCACAGTGACATACCTATTCCAACAAGGCCACACCTCCGAATAGTGCCACTGCTTGGAACAAGCATATAAGCCATCACACTACATAAATACTCAGTAACTATCAATCTTTTTGTTTTGTTTTTCAAGATGTTTCTCTCTGTAACAGCCCTGGCAACTATCAGTCTTAAAGTAACACTTAAATGTACTAGGCACTGATTACACAGACTGTAAATAGTGTGGAGTGTCCTTTAGTAATTAAGTGAAGGTTAGTTATACTATCACAAAACAGCATAGCATATTTTTACAGAATTTTGGCATAACACTTTCTCTGAGTTAACACCTCAGACCACTATCACTGAGATTTAAATACCACTCAAATCCATGCCAACTTATTTTCAATCAGTCTGTCCTCTTCACATTATTGAAATAACTACAAGATCACTTCCTTGCACTTAAGTCAATAAGTGCTTTTTAAGAACATACTATAAAGTACTTAGAATTAACAGCCTTGTAAATGTCATTTAAGTCTGTCTGCTTTTCCTTGCCTTCTTTATCTTTTTTTTTTATTTGATATATTTTTTACTTCCATTTCAAATGATTTCCCCTTTTCTGGCTCCCCACTCCCCGAAAGTCCCATAAGCCCTCTTCCCTCCCCCTGTTCCCCCATCCACCCCTTCTTTTAAGGTTTATTTATTTTATATATGAGTACATTGCAGCTATCTTCAGACACACCAGAAAAGAGCATCAAATTCCATTAACGATGGTGGTGAACCACCATGTAGTTGCTGGGAATTGAACTCAGGACCTCTGGAAGAGCAGTCAGTGCTCTTAACTGCTGAGCCATCTCTCCAGCCCTTTATCTTTCTTTTGTAAGCACACTTCCCTAACACAGTAGTTCTTAACCTTCCTAATGTTGCAATCCTCATGTTGTGGCGACCTCCAACAATAAAATAATTTTTTGCTGCTACTTCATGACTGTAATTTTGCTTTTGTTATGAATCATAAATGTAAATATGATATGCAGGATGGTATCTGATATGACCTCTATGAAAGGGTCATTCAACCACCACAAGGGGTTGTGCCTCACAGGTTGAGAGCCACTGCCTTACCACTTGGCCCTTTCCCCAACATTTTGTGTTTCCTTACTCTTTTTCTAAGCTCCCTCCCACCCTCCACCACAGCCATGTAAACTAACCTCTTATGTGGACAGTTTAAATGGCAGGGTCTTCTCCTTCTCTCCTCCGTTGTCCTCCACTAAGAAGCTATTAAGATTTAGTTTGCCAGATCTCGGGTTTTTCTTTCAAACTCTAATAAAATTGTCCTAGTACCTATCTCCCCCAACAAGTAACATTTTAAAAAGCTTCCATTTATAAAGTCTTTCCCTGTCCTTTGTCCTGACACCTTTCTAGCTATTTTCTCAGGACCTGTCCCAGGCACACGTTCTCTTCTTCCCTAAACAAAAGTTACAGATTTCAGAAAAGCACTGAATAAAGTGGCCATTGTCTCATTAGTACATTCAAAGTTGCCACAAACATGTCTGCTATTCACATTACAAACCAATAGCCAACACTTTTAGAAACATACAGTGAGAAATACATTTTATAACCCACAACCAGAGTTGAATAGATGGCAGATGGTTCAGCAGTTAACAGCATTGATCTGTTTGAGGAGTCAGGTGGCTCACAACCACTACAAGCACAGTTCCAACGAGATCTTACAAGTTCAACCTCTGAGAAGCAACTCCACTCACATACACATACCTACACAGAGACCTGTATATGTACTGGGTTGGCTTGATATTGCTTGTATTCTAGTGCTAATACTGGTTCCTCAAGACCAGTATTAGCATTGC